>NC_133373.1:12291825-12355834 GCF_049309525.1 Garra rufa | reverse complement strand
TACTAGCAACAATTGAATTAGAGAGCTCTCTAAACTGATTTTTTACTAGTAAAAATTGAATTAGAGAACTCTATAATTGCAATTATTAATAGTACAAATTGATTTAGAGAGCTCTCTAATTGTAATTCTTACTAGTAATAATTCTGTTGAAGAGCTCTGTAATTAAAAATGAATGGAAGTCAATGGAGACATATGACTTGTAAAAATTAATTTGTAGAGCTCTGTAATTGAAATTTTTACTAGTAATAATTGAATTATAGAGCTCTCTAATTGTAATTGTAACTAGTAAAAAATTGATATAGAGAGCTCTCTAATTGGCATTGTTACTAGTAAAAATGCAATTATGACAAGTATAGTATATTTTAGGCTAAAACGGCTTGCCATAACTGTTGTATAAAAGCAATATCAACATTGTAACCGCATCGTTTTTTTGACTATCAGCACAAATTTGGCCGTAGATTTGATGCAGAGATTCGACAGACATTCCAAAATACAGCACTCCTGCTCCTGTAATACAGCTTAAAGGAAAGTTCACCAAATATAAAAAATAATATAAGAATTCAGTCATTATTTACTCTCCCCGGTGTTCTTCAAAAGATATATGGTGACCTTTCATTTTCACAACAGGAGGAGAAATAAAAATGCCCTGCTGGAACAGGTCCACAATGCGAATGAAGGATGATCTTTAAACTTTTTAAAAAGGATGATACTTCTGCATTATTTTTTAGAGCTTAAAGAAGGTGACTATTCGCTGCTTTTATACAGCTACACAAGTGCGAACAGGATATTCAATGGTTAGCCTAACTTTAATCTTCATCATAGGCTATAACCTTTATATGGGCCATGAATTGATGCACTTGAACTGCTGTCCACATTTAAAAAGCACTTTAAGTATTTAAATCGTAGATGTTTAAGTAATATAAATAAGCTTAATATAAAACCATTATTTTACATTTTAACTGATGTAAATGATATTGAAATCATTTTTGCATTTTATTCCATTGTTGTTTTTAAAAATATCTTTTATTATTGTTTTGGTAGTGACAAAAGGGAACACATAATCCATAAATAAACTAAATTTTAGTACTGTTATGCAAATGTTTTAGTATGTGGGTTAAAATTTTGTAATGTGTAACGTGTGTGCCCAGCTAACAGGGAATATTTTAATAATGTTTGCAGATATGCCCCTGGACTACAAAACCAGTCATAAGGGTCAATTTTTTTTAAATTGAGATTTATACATCATCGAAAAGATAAATAAATAAAAATCGATTGATGTATGGTTTGTTGGGATAGGACAATATTTGGCTGAGCTACAACTAATTAAAAATCTGGAATCTCAGGATGCAAAAAAATATTGAGAAAATAACCTTTAAAGTTGTCCAAATGAAGTTCTGAGCAATGCATATTACTAATCAAAAATTATGGTTTAATATATTTAGGGTAGAAAATTTACAAAATATCTTCATGGAACATGATCTTTACATAATATCCTAAGAAAAATCAATCATTTTGACCCATACAATGTATTTCTGTAGCTATTGCTACAAATATACACAAGGCTTCTCCCAAAGATATGAACATTCATCCAGTAATAGAATCCATTAATAGAATGTTCGTTCAAAGTTATCTGTTCTTTATTAATGTTCTCAAAATGTTAACACAAAAAATTCATAAAACTTTTTCTTCTGAAACTTTTTTCCTGAATGTTCGTCATTTTAGAAAGTTCAGAGAACATTGAAAAGTAATTCCCATAATGTTTGCAAAATGATAAAATGGAATGTTCCTATGTGTTTGCATCTCCAAGAATTTTTTTAAATTGAAAAAAAAAAATGAAAATCTGAACATTCAGGGAACATTCAGAAATAACGTGTTAATATCTTAAAGAGATCTTATCAAAATGTTCCCAGAACATATTTTTGTTAGCTTAACTGGATTTTTGTCTCAAAATCTTGGGACAACTAGCCCCCTCTCCCATACAATGAACTTCTCTACTAAATGCTATACCATTGTATTTAGCTACAGTTCTAAACTACTTAACCTTAAAAAGTACATCCACCTGTGTGATCGAGCGCAATGCACCTGTGCTGAAAGCATTAAAGACGTATACGCTGGTATTTTTCTCCTGTGGAAATTAGCGGGACACATTATAGACGTTGTGTCAGACTCAGTGCAACAACCTCCCTCTCTTTCTCTTTCTCACACTCTCACTCACTCACTCACTCACAGCTGCAGAGAGAAGCAGCGCAACACACACCAGAGTGAAGCCGTCGTACAGCAGCGCACACAGCGCGATGGTGCGCCTCAGGACCACGTCGCGCAACTTAACTGCGTTTCAACGCGGAATCAAACTTATGGACTTGTGAGGGGAGTCAGCTCAAGTGTTTAGCTCTAAACTAAAAAAAATGGACAAGAAAGTATTTCCAGGACCCTGACACAACACCGCAACGAATTAGCTCTCATGGTGATCTCCACAGAACGGACTAAAGACGCGTCACGCACGGTCACCTTCGCTGTTGGGGAGACTTGCGAGAGGATTCCAAGAACAGCAACGAAACGTTCCTGGCGAGCAGCAACGACCGAACCGGATCCCGCAGATCAATGAAGAATGCGCGAGCGCACGCACAGTCGATGAAGCCGGCGGCAGGATCATGCGTGTTCTGCCCGAGCCGAGCGCGCAGTCACTGCGGCTGGTGTTCCTCTTCGTCTTCGTTATGGATGTAGCGCCGTCCCCGGCTCTGACCGCCGGCTGCCCGGACCGCTGCGTGTGCGACGACCAGCTGGTGGTCCAGTGCGCCGGGCAACAGTTAAGCGACTTCCCCGTGGACCTCCCGCTGGCCACCCGGCAGCTGATCATCTCCAATAACCGGATCGGCGACCTGCCGGCGCTGCAGCTCAACTACCTGTCGGACCTGGTGTACCTGGACTGCAGCAACAACTCGTTGACGGAGATTTCCGAGTCGACTTTTGGCAACCTGCGCAAACTCGCCTACCTGGATCTGTCTTTCAACAGCCTGGCGCAGATCGAGGACCGGACGTTTGGACCGCTGGCCAGCCTGGTGATGTTGAGGATGACGGATAACCCGGGGCTGTCCGAGATCCACCCGGACGCGTTCGCGGAGAACGCGGCGCTGCAGGTGCTCGACGTGAGCCGCAACAACCTGACGGCGCTCAACATCAGCTCGCTGATCGCGCTGCCGGCTCTGCGCTCTCTAGGGCTCAGCGGGAACCCCTGGAGATGCGACTGCGACACGGAGGACCTGTGCCTCTGGATCCAGATAGAGGGCTTCAAGTTCCAAGGTGAGATGCGCTTCTTGTCTTTAACGGCACTGAAAACTTTTCAAGTTCAAATTACGGGCATTTTGGAAACTTTATTTGATATTAAGAGATATAATGCTATAATACCAACCAATATGAGCTTTTAAAACCTGTTTGTTACTGTACAGCGTACTGTTAAAAGCACGTGGATTAACATAAGTATACATAATAATAAAATATCAAAATCACTCAAGCAATTGCGCATTATTTCAATAAAAATGTACCATATACAACGCACATTGCCAATTGTTTATTATTATTATTTTGTAGGTTATAGGCCTAAATGTTTTAAAAAATATAATATTTTCTCCTGTGTATGGTAAGGTAAAATAAAGCCGATTAACATTTTTTTCCTTTTATTAATTTCCTTTATTCCTGAAGCACTTTTCAACTACTTTATAGCTCAAAGTGCCGAAAAATCATGAAAAATTCAAAGGACAAACATAACACATCACATTAAAGCGCCACACAACAAATCAGCCCTCCTAATTAAAAGCCAAAGAATGCAAATAGGTTTTTAGCTGAGCTTTAAAACTAGAAATACTAATGGCAACTCCATAAACCATTCCATAATAGGCCCAACAACAAAACCATAAACAAGGATTTACTGTGTATCATAGATCAATGTAATTAAACTGCCAATAATTAATAATTCAGTGATTTATAATACAAATGTTACATAGACAAGCACACTGGAGCAGGTCATAATAATCTCTTTCGGAAGTCTTTAACTGCTTCTGCATTAACAAATGTTATTGCTTTTCCTCCAGGCACCGTAATTGAGTGTAATGGAAGTGCTAATTGTTAATTAGTCATTTAGCTGATGATTTTATACAAAGTGTCCTCGTACACATAATATACAGTCTCCTAGGGGAGGTACGTTTCTCGATCAAGGGCACTGTGTGTCAACACTAACAAGCGATAACCACATTTTCAAGGTTGGATGATAAAAATTTAATAATTTAAGATTCAACCCTTTCAAATGAGTCAAGCACTGCTCTGAAGTCTGACCAACAACCAGCCTAAATTAAAGAATGGAATATATTACCATTGATTTTTCCCTTTCTTTTGAGCCTCACAGCTTTGTGAAATAGCTGAAATAGCTGTCAATGAAATATCAATATTTAAAAAATATAATATGTAGATTTAGGTGATTTCAATTCATTCCAACAAATGACCTTAGAGTGAAGGAGAGAGAGAAAGGGAATGAAAGGCCAGCTAATTATCTCCACCATTAGACCTTAAGAGTGAGAAGGTCTTTATCAGTCTTATCGCCACAGTTTGCGTTATCGAGTTATTCAAGCTGTTAATTTGATCTGAAGACTGTGTCTCGGTGAAACAGAGGGCAGGGCACCGGCAGACCCTGTGAACACTGCGGCTTTAGAGGGCAAACTGGCTTTGTTTACATGCAGCACCACCACAAAAGATGTGAAAGATGTAGACTAGAACAATATGTTTGTCAGTTTGATGCTTTGTCTTAGCTGGCTTTTGCTCAGTTTGGAGACGTTTTAGGTACATTTAGCTCTTTAGGATGGGAGACCAGCTAAACCAGCTGAACACCAGTTTGGAGACCAGCTAGACTAAATTAAACCAGTTAAAGCTAGTTTAGTCTTGGGGCAAATATACTTAAATGTTAATCTCTGCACAAATGTGACATTTTGAGCTGAATGCTCATCGTTATTTTTAGTCGAGCAGCTGTAATTGAACTTCAGATGTGTGTGCTTCACATGATCCATGTCACTGTGTGAATCATGCATGCGTGTGCATAGGCTTATCCCATTTTTTTTAGATGGTTATTTTCTTTCTGCCAGTTTAAAACCTCGCCTTAGTGCGATGATTGATTGACAGGGGAGTAGGAAGAGCTTCGGTGTTGTCCAAAATGCATTAGGGCAGATTAGCTTTTACACTATAGGTTTTGGATTGCCTCTCAATGTGGTTTGAGTTATTTGATCTTAAAACTTTTTAGGATTTTTGGGACTCACTGTCCACACTGGCATTTTGAAAGTGAGGAACTGTCAATATCTGGCTGATTGTCAATGAGCGATAGTTTCAGTGTCCAAAACTATTAAAGGAGTAGTTCACTTCCAGAACAAAAAAATACAGATAATGTGCTTGTTTTTTGAGAAATATTTCATGATTTTTCTCCATGTAGTGGACTTCTATGGTGCCCCCGAGTTTAAACTTCCAAAATGCAGTTTAAATGCAGCTTCAAAGGGCCCTAAATGATCCCAACTGAGGAAGAAGGGTCTTATCTAGTGAAACGATCTGTTATTTTCTAAATAAATTTACAATTTAAATACTTTTTAATGATGACAGAGTTTCTGCATTTTCAAGAAACTAGTTAGTTCCTCCATGCACTGTACTATGGTAGTTAAAGGGACAGATCACCAAAAAAATTTAAATTACCCTATGATTAACTCACCCTCAAGCCATCCTAGGTACATATGCGTACATACATATCCTTCGGATGAGACGTTAAACCGAGGTCCTGACTCTCTGTGGTCATAAAAAATCCCATGGCACTTCTCGTAAAAGAGTAGGGGTGTAACCCCGGTGTCCTGGCCAAATTCCCTCCACTGGCCCTAGTCAATCATGGCCTCCAAATAATCCCCTTTCATTGAATTGGCTATATCACTCTCTCCTCTCCACCTGTAGCTGCTGTGTGGTGAGCGCACCGGCGCCGTTGTACTGTGGCTGCCGACGCATCATTCAAGTGGATGCTGCACACTGGTGATGGTTGAGGAGAGAACCCCCATATGATTGTAAAGCGCTTTGGGTGTACGGCAATACACAATGAAAGCGCTATATAAATGCATCATTCATTCATTCATATGATTTTCTTCATTCAGATGAATACACTCAGAGATATATTAAACAATGTCCTGATTCTTCCAAGCTTTATAATCGCAGTGAATGGCTGTTGAGATTTTTTTGAAGTCCAATAAAGCTCATAAATCCATCATAAAAAAGGGCTCCACACGGCTACTGAAAGCCTTCTGAAGTGAATCGAAGCATTTGTATAAAACAAAAAATCCACAATCAAAACTTTATAAACCGTAATCTCTAACTTCCGCTACACTCTTAAAAATAAAGGTGCTTTAAAAGGTTCTTCACAGCGATGCCATAGAAGAACCATTTTTGGTTCCACAAAGAACCATTTAGTCAAAGGTTCTTTAAAGAACCACATTTTTCTTACCTTTTTATATAAGAGGAACCTTCTTTCACCACAAAGAAACTTTTGTGAAACAGAAAGGTTCTTAAAGATACTTTATAGAACCATTTAGACAAAAAAAAGGTTCTTCTATGGCATTGAGAAGCACCTTTATTTTTAAGAGTGTAACTGTCTTATGTGCATTCACAAGAGAGTGGTGTTCTAGCGGATGAAGTAGGGAAAGCACAGTGGAGAGAGCAAAACAAAACACCAGTCACGCATTAGAAGTACAAAACAAGGATTTGTAAAGAAAAATTTTGTCAGATTTCAATAGGATAGCCAAGAGGAGACTTGTTTTCCTTTGCTGTAAACAAAACTTGGTTCTTGTGAGACTATATTCTCACCGGAGTTTGCGTCTACGTCGTCCACTGGAACACCACACTGATTCACTTCAGGAAGCATTTATTAACCCCCCAGGTGTGTGTGGAGTACTTTTTATGATGGATAGATGCACTTTATTGGATTTCAAAATCTCAACAGCCATTTACTGCCATTATGAAGCTTGAAAGAGCCTTGACATTTTTTAATATAATCCGACTGTATTCATTTGAAAGAAGAAAGTCTTATACACCTAGGATGGCTTAAGGGTCAGTAAAACGAAATGTATATATGCATATATTTACACAAATGGAAATAAACTTATTAGACCTGGAATCTTGCTGAGGTCCCCTAGTGGGTTCTGGCCCCCATGTTTTGAAAACCTTTGGTTTCACATAGAAATTGTGAACATTGGATCTTCTGGGTTTTTAGTATTCAGACCTAAATGGATTTGATTTGGACGTGCTAAAAAGCAGACTTTGTGGGCTGTCTGAACAAAGACTTTTTTTTTTTGCAGAGCAATTTTGTTCTTGGTCCTTTATCAGCTGTTACATCATAATGAAGCGGTTAAAGATAGAACATAGAAAGTATAGAAAGAATAACAATGCACACAATCTGTCCAATCCATCTTTCCAGAAATAAGTCAACGTAGTCTGAGAACTCAATAGAGAGCTTTTCCAGACGTTAAGATTGAACATAAGCTCCGGCCTCTCCGTTATCAGGGAGCAAAACCCCAAGAATGCAAAAACCTCATTTCTCTCGGTCTATTCAAAGACGCGCTGTCTGTCTGCTCATTGTCTCTCTCCTGATTAGACTCTCTGACGTTTTGGTGTTGCGGCGTCCACTGAGAGCAGATGGCTAATTATGTCTTTTTTTAAAGTGGATATGAGAATTCTTGTCCCATTATATAATCCTGTCCAAGCACTCTGGCTGCACCAGCTTACAAGAGCACTGGTGCGTCTCTCTTAATCACCAAATATCATCGGCTTCAGACAAGAATACTTGTGCGTGAGCGTGTTAAAGTGATAGTTCACTAAAAAAATTACAATTCTGTCATCAATTACTCACCCACATGTTGTTGCAAACCTGTATGACTGTGGAACATGAACAGAGAAAGTCTGAAGAAAGGAAATAGGAGTTTTCAAGCTTTAATCAGATGCAAGATCACAAAAGTATCATGAAAGTGATCACTATGACTTGTATGCTATATTTCAAGTGTTCAAGTTATTCATCTCGACTTGAGAGAAGTGTCTGATTTACACTGACCAAAATTATAAACGGAACATTTTAGTTTTTGCCCCCATTTTTTATGAGCGGAACTCAAAGATCGAAGACTTTTTCTATGTACAGAAAAGGCCTATTTCTGTCAAAAATTGTTCAGAATCTGTCTAAATCTGTGTTAGTGAGCACTTCTCCTTTGCCGAGACAATCCATCCACCTCACAGCTGTGGCATATCAAGATGCTGATTAGACAGCATGATTATTGCACAGGTGTGCCTTAGGCTGGCCACAATAAAAGGCCACTCATAGGTCTGATTCATGAGAAATTGTATTTGTTCCATTTAAGTCCAGTAAAAGTTATTTGGTGTAGTGCTTTCACAAAATCATTGATTTTAGAACTGCAAGTTTACTTCACTTCAGAACATTCATTCATGGATTTGCGCTGCGCTATGACCAGTGTCTTCACACACAGACGGAACTTACTAGAGAAGTGTGTCATAATATAGCTCTGTAAATAATTAAAGTTTAAATTCACGTCTCCCACACTTTAATGCACTTTGAATGGAATATATATGCACCTTTCGAACTGGAAACATGCCGGAATAACCTGTGATGTCCACTTCGTAGGGCACTTACTTATGGTTGAATAGCACAAACGTATGAAGTACTAAGAGATACACAAAATGTGCAGCCAAACATGGCCGCGACTACCCAAAATGCAATGCGCAGTGACATAGATTCCCATTCTCTATTAGGGGGGTCTGGGGGGGTCCGAAAACCAGTATCTGTTGTGACCACCATTTGCCTCAAGCAGTGCAACACATCTCCTTGGCATAGAGTTGATCAGGTTGTTGATTGTGGCCTGTGAAATGTTGGTCCACTCCTCTTTAATGGCTGTGCTCCCCTTTAAAGTTGCTGGATATTGGCAGGAACTGAAACACGCTGTCGTATATGCCGATGCAGAGCATCCCAAACATGCTCAATGGGTTAGGTGAACGTAATTTAACCAAGTACCACAAGTTCCTGGATCAACATCCTTGTTGATCCTGGAACAACATTCCAATCAACCAATCAGAATTAAGGGATAACTTTTCAGGAAATGTCAGTTTTAGGCTTATGATCAGGGTTAGGTGCTTCTACACCCTTGTTAATCAGCTATCATTTCCCTCTAATTTTAGGAATAAATTATGGGTAGGATTAGGTTTAGGGGTAGGTTTTGGGTTAAGAAAATAATTTGGTTGCGCAAACCGATTTTTGCAGTAGCTGTCCGGGTGGCTGGTCTCAGATGATCTTGGAGGTAAAGATGCTGGATTTGGAGGTCTTGGGCTGGTGTGGTTACACGTGGTCTACGGTTGTGAGGCCGATTGGATGTACTGCCAAATTCTCTGAAAAGCCTTTGGAGATGGCTTATGGTAGAAAAATGAACATTCAATTCACAGCTCTGGTGGACATTTCTGCAGTCAGCATGCCAATTGCACGCTCCCTCAAAACTTGCAACATCTGTGGCCTACTTTTGTCAAATATTGTTCACAAATCTGTCTAAATCTGTGTTAGTGAGCACTTCTCCTTTGCCGAGATAATCCATCCACCTCACAGGTGTGGCATATCAAGATGCTGATTAGACAACATGATTATTGCACATGTGTGCCTTAGGCTGGCCACAATAAAAGGCCACTCTAAAATGTGCAGTTTTACTGTATTGGCGGGGTTTACTGTATCTGGTGTGACCACCATTTGCCTCATGCAGTGCAACACTTCGCATTGAGTTGCTCAGATTGTTGATTGTGGCCTGTGGAATGTTGGTCCACTCCTCTTCAATGGCTGTGCAAAGTTGCTGGATATTGGCAGGAACTGAAACACGCTGTCGTATAGGCCAATCCAGAGCATCCCAAACATGCTCAGTGGGTTACATGTCCGGTGAGTATGCTGGCCATGCAAGAACTGGGATGTTTTCAGCTTCCAGGATAGGGATGCACCGATCCGTATCGGCCGATCACTTGCGCGTTTTGTCAGTAAAGCCAGTTCTGTAATCAGTGGTAAATGCCATCAGGTGCGTGATTTCACTTTGAGCCGTATATACTACACACAGCCGTTGTTCACTGACGAGCTGCGCACATTCACACTGATAATGAACATTGATTTGCGCAGCTCGTCGGTAAACAACGGCTGTGTGTAGTATATACGGCTCAACGTGAAATCACGCACCTGATGGCATTTACCACTGATTACAGAACCGGCTTTACTGACAAAACGCGCAAGCATTATCGGCCAATTCGGATCGGTGCATCCCTATTCCAGGAATTGTGTACAGATCCTTGCCGCATGGGGTTGTGCATTATCATGCTGCAACATGAGGTGATGGTCGTGGAACAATGTGCCTCAGGATCTTGTCACAGTATCTCTGTGCATTCAAAATGCCATCGATAAAATGCACCAGTGTTCATTGTCCATAACATACGCCTGCCCATACCATAACCCACTGCCACCATAGGCCACTAGATTCACAACGTTGACATCAGCAAACACCACAATGCCATAAACGCTGTCTGCCTTCTGCCCTGTACAGTGAAAACCGGGATTTATCCGTGAAGAGCACACCTCTCCAAAATGCCAGACGTTATCAAATGTGCGCATTTGCCCCTCAAGTCGGTTACAACGACAAACTGCAGTCAGGTCAAGACCCCAAAAAGGGCATTTCTGACAGTTTGTGCAGAAATTCTTTGGTTATGCAAACCGATTTTTGCAGCAGCTGTCTAGCTGTGATCAGCTGTGGCTGGTCTCAGATGATCTTGGAGGTGAAGATGCTGGATGTGGATGTCCTGGGCTGGTGTGGTTACACATAGTCTTCGATTGCTGGTTGGATGTACTGCCAAATTCTCCGAAACGCCTTTGGAGACGGCTTATCCCTGCTGAAAAAAACAGCATATGCTGGTTAGGTAGGTTTTGGTGCTGGGATGCTGGTTTTAGCTGGTTTATGCTGGTCATTTGCTGGTTTATGCTGGTCCTTTGCTGGTTAATGCTGGTCCTTGACCAGCAACATGACCAGCATAAACCAGCAAAGGACCAGCATTAACCAGCTAAGGACCAGCATAAACCAGCAAAGGACCAGCATAAAACAGCTAAAACCAGCATCCTAGCACCAAAACCTACCTAACCAGCATGTGCTGGTTTTTTCAGCAGGGATTGTAGAGAAATGAACATTCAATCCACAGCTCTGGTGGACATTCCTGCAGTCAGCATGCCAATTGCATGCTCCCTCAAAACTTGCAACATCTGTGGCATTGTGCTGTGTGATAAAACTGCACATTTTAAAGTGGCCTTTGATTGTGGCCAGCCTAAGGCACACCTGTCTAATCAGCATCTTGATATGCCACACCTGTGAGGTGAATGGATTATCTCGGCAAAGGAGAAGTGCTCACTAACACAGATTTAGACAGATCTGTGAACAATATTTGACAGAAATAGGCCTTTTGTATACATAGAAACAATCCTCAATCTTTGAGTTCAGCTCATAAAAAATGGGGGCAAAAACAAAAGTGTTGCGTTCATAATTTTGGTCAGTGTATAAATGAATCATTCTTTACAGTGAATCAGACTGTTCCAGTTCTTGAATTCAATTCATTTAGTGATCAAGTCACAACAGTTTAATGGGTAAAAAACATCTGTGTCAATCCCAAAAGTGCATAAATTTGATCTGTAGTTTTAACAAAAGCCTGCTGGATTATGCAAAATGACACATAAAAAGTAAATGTGGATATGTGACGACATCTAACAATACACAGCCGGTTGACAATGGACAAGCTTATTCTTTAAAGTTAAACGTAGAGCCATTCTGTGATCTTATAACACTTGGAATATAGCACAGAAGTTGTGTGAGCCATTTCTATGATATTATTATGATAAAAGCTCCAGTCCTCATTCATTATAGTTTTTATGACAACATAAAGGTAAGTAGTCGTTTCAAACCTGTATGATTCTTTATATTCTATGGAGCACAAATGGAGGGATTCTGAAGGATAATGTACAACTTTCATATAGTGGACTGCTCTTTTAATGCACTCTCCTATGCTACTAAAAATGTAGAAAGGAATGCTAAAGTATGTAATAATACTCTTTTGTGTGTGTTTCGGTGTGTACCGAGTCTATTAAGTGTGTGTTTGGTGCAGATTGAGTGACCACTCTGTGTGATTCACACCACTTTAGCATCTGTGAGTCATTTCGCGTTTTCTGCCTCCCTCTTCCTCTCTCTCTCACCCTGAAATATTTTCAAACAGGCCTTCAAAAATACTTCTATTTAAATCAATGCCTTAGTCCGGTGCAGTATGCTAATTGCAATTCTCAGCGCAGGGTTCCTTAAGAAGAGAAAGGGGCAAAACCAGTATTGTAGAATTGACGTCAGCCTGAGCTATAAATGTGGGATGAAATCCTGATCCATCTCCATCCTCCTTTAGCTTTGGGTATTATTGATCTTCAAAGATCTCTCCTGCAGTTCATATGCACTGAGAGATGTTTATGTGAAGTTAAGCAGTTTCTTTGGCTTCATACACACACACAAGCCATCACTCTCAGCTTGTGCTGCTGTCTTAACAACCCCTGAAATGATTTTCTGAATGTAAATGAATGAATTTCTTTCATGTGTTGACATATTTACTGTTGAAACAAGAGGACATATGATTTGCTATTTGCTGTTCGGTGGTGGTTTGTAATGGGTTTATGTTTGATTAGTTACCACACAACCTCATTAGCTGCTATAACTACATCTTCTGGAAGCAAAAAGTACATTGTTCTATTAAATGTTAGGTGTTAAATGCAACTGTTTAGGCTTTATAGTACAGTAGATGTTTTACCAGTGCTGATTTTGCTCTTGTGGACTGCTGCTGTTCATGTCACTATGGAAACCCATTTCCAACTCTGAGTAAAAGAATAAAAAAATATCTGCAACTTTATATTTCACAACTGCATTTGCACAACTGACTTTATGTCTTGCAGTCATTTCTGACTTTTTAAATGTCAGTAACTTCAACACAGTGTGACTTTCTCTCAGTGTCACATTATGTCTCTCAATTGCAACTTTGTTTCTGGTAATTGACCTTATAACTCACAATTTTATCAGACTTTATTTTACGTATGTGTGATTTTATATCTTACAAATGCGATTTACAACTTTGTTTCTCAAAATTGTGACTTAAAGAGCAGGTCATATGGGTTTGTATTTCGTATCTCACGAAAAAGTTCCCACAGGTACGTTTTTACCAAGAGACCAGGGGAGGGACGAGGTGGGGGATTCGCCTAACTTTAGCGATGTAGCATGGACAGCCGCTTCTGGGATGCTTCAGCGAGCCACAGGCTCGTATAAACGCAAGCATTGACTAAAGTGTCCGCAAACTGCTCCGGTAGCCATGCTGGAGCCGCGCCGTTGACGTGTGCGGTATAGAGGGTCCAAACACATGCGGAGCGGCAGCGGATGTAAACACAAGCATTGACTAGAGTGACGATCATCGGTGACTGTGTCAGAGCCGCGCCGTAGATAGCTTCACTAACCTTATGCTGGAGCTGGTTTTGGGCATGTAAATAATTAAATACATTAGCACAATAATGATAATATCATGTATCAGCGATCTTGGAGGCTGATGATAGGACCAACACTACTGTAGCATAATTTTTACTCACCCTCCATGCATCCTAGGTGTATATGACTTCTTTATTTCAGACAAATGCAATCTGAGTTATATTAAAAATAATCCTGGCATTCCCAAGCTTTAGAACGGCATAGACAAGTGTTTCTCTCCATCAGTCCAAAACGATCCATAATGAAAAGTGCCTCACATGGCTCCGGAGGGGTCAGTAAAAGTCTCCTTTAGTGATCCTAAATATCCATCTAGCTTTCGCAGTTGTACATGGAACTTGCTGCTTTGGGAAGGGGCGTGGCAGGATTGAAATGGGACTGCTAACCAATCACAACACATTTCGTTTTTCGGAAGGCGGACCTTCATCAAACCCGGAACTAATCGAGCCGTTTGTGCCAGGCTGAGAAGAAAGCTATGTAAATTATGTGAAAAATAATGTGCATGAGAGCATGTTCTAGTGCACCCCCAAAACAAAATAAAGACTTTTTAAAAGAGCATAATAGGACCCTTTTAAAAACAACCATAGTAACTATTAATAACCAGCAAACTGGGAGATTATTGTCATAGGTAATAGTTAGTTAATAGTGAGAATTGGTTCTTAAATTAAAGTGGGACCTTGTTTCTCCTAATTTGTGACTTTTCTAGTAATTGCAACTATTTCTCATAAATATAACAATCTGGGTTTATAATATGACTTTTTATGTTTCACAATGTGACTTGAATTTTTTTAAAAAGTGACATGTCTTTCATTGTGATTTTATAAATCTCACAATTTGTCTCTTTATCTCGCAGTGTCTCATCTCTCAGTTGCAACTTTGGTTTTGATAATTGTGACTATATTTTGCATAATTGTGACTTTTTATCTTACAACTGCGATCTGTTTCTTAAAACTGGGACACATTTTGAACTTTCACAATTGCCATTTTTATTTCTTTCTATGTTGTGGAAAAGGGCCTCCATAAATCTCAGTGCAGGATAGTCGCCGACTCCCCAGTGAAGAGTTTGGGTCTGTGTGGGACATAATTTTTCTAGGTCTATAAAGTCTGCAAATTCCATCTGGGCTTGCTCATTAAATTTATTTCTACACCGACAACAAACACAGGCCAATAGCAGGTCTGTTATGATGTTTTATGTTTTCTGGCTTGATTACTTCATTTTGTGTTTGTAGGTGTGTATATGTGTTTGTTTGTGTGTTGTGTGTTTTCATATCTCTGTTCTCTATTTGTCCTGAGCCTTGGAGAGCCACCGGTTTCATTAACTCACACATTGAAGACTTCCTCCTTTGGGGATACCTCTGCTTCAGTTGTTTAGTGTGTTTGTGTGAACTGTGTTTCAATGAGGTGTCTGGTTCTGAGAAAATAAGTTTCACCAGTTCTGAGTTTAAATGAAGTTTTACTTCAAGTAAACCTTTGGCTTCATAACATAGACACAGCATTCACTTTGAGTTGAAAAAAGTTACATGCTGCTTTCTGCTAACATGCTGAAGTGTTGACACATGGGTATGGGTGTTTGGATGATCAGATGTGAGAGGTAATTGTGAGTCCTCTGGCATAGTAAATGCAGCGTATGTGAGTGTGGGTGTTGCATACTGAGTGGATGCAGAGGCATGTGGCGACGCCAGATGCTTCTGCTAATAGGGTCTGATTTAAAGGCGAGCCTGGGGCTCACGGTAAGTTCGCTAAGTGCCGCCCCATTCTGTGGGCTCTAAGCGCATGAAAAATGAATGCGACAATCGTGCGTAGTACGTTTAAAGACACCATTTATGCTATTGAGTATGTGACAAACACAGTTTAAAATACTAAATAAATTATGTGACCTGAAATGCAGTATTTCATTTCGTTTCTTTGATGCATTTTGTACAGAAAGAAAAAAGACAGTTGCATTTCGTCAACACAAATGCAAAGTCAGCTCTTCTTTTAGTGCACAGAATAAAAAAAAAAATGCATTCACTACAGTTCCTTTTAATTTGTGCACACTTCAAAACAAAATGCACCCAGCGGGTCACAGTGGCTCCTTGACATATGTATTGCATTGACCCTTTATTAGAGGGATTTAGCACTTAACAGATGGAGAGTAACGCAGTAGCCTCAAACGGCTCTTGCACAGACTGCTTACACTCAATTTGTGGTAAAAACAATCCAAGATCTGACTGAAGTCACCAGTCCCAATCTGATTGGCTGGCTTTTTGTGGAAACAAAGTCATGTTTATGAAGTCCTAGGCTGCTGTAATTGGCCTGTCAGCCAAGAACTATTTGTTTTAGCTGTTTTTGTCCATACAATGGAGGACAAAGTTCCTCTACCTATATTTTTGCAAAACTATTGGCATGTAAAACACTAAAAAAGTGCTCAATGAGTCCAATGAGTCCTTCTGAATGTAACGCAGGGATAGTCCACAATAATAGTTGAATTTATAAAAATGACTCTGTTCAAAAGTTTACATCCCCTTGATTCGTAATACTGTGTTCTTACCTGAATGATCCACAGCTTCTTCTTTTTTTTTTTTTGGTTTGTTTAGTGATAGTTGTTCATGAGTCCCTTGTTTGTACTTAAACTGCCTGCTGTTCTTTAGAAAAATCCTTCATGTTCCACAAATTCTTTGGTTTTCCAGCATTCTTGTGTATTTGAACCCTTTCCAACAATGGCTGTATGATTTTGAGATCCATCTTTTCACACTGAGGACAACTGAGAGACTGTTCAGGACAAATAAGTGACTCATGCACAACTATCATTAAAAAACACAGCTGTGGATCATCCGGGTAAGAACACAGTATTAAGAATCAAGGGGATGTAAACTTTTGAACAGGGTAATTTCTATAAATTCAACAATAATTTCTCTTGTGGGCTATATGTAAACATCTTTTATGTGAAATAACATGCATTTTGTATGATCCCTCTTATTTTGGTAAAATAATTATAAATTTAGCTAATTCTGAAAGGGGGATGTAAACTTCTGACCTCAACTGTAATTGCGAGAGAAGGCATTGAAATATATATTTTTTCCTCCCTTTTCATATTTGCTCCTTTAATGGGATCTGTAGTACACGTCATTTCCTTTCTGAACATGGTATTCAGATTCGGGCACATCCTTAATAGTAAACTTGCTCAATCGCACACATGGTACATTATATTACACTTAAGAAGTGCTTCTAGTAAAACTTGTAGTAGCTAATTTTTATTTTTTTTTTTGCTTTTGTTAAAACTATCAGTTAGGTTTAGGATTTGGTTTAGAGTAGGTGACACAATATTTTCAAGCATAATAGAGCATTAAGTTTTAAGCGTCATTTAACAGACATTTATTTCTGGACAGTTTCGATACGTACTATAAACAATGTAAGAAAACAGTGCTAGTTTCACTTTAATGTGTTTAATATAAAACCGAATACACTTTTTAGTACCTGGTGGACAGTTATCTTTGAATGTGTCGTAAATTGTGCATAAAGGAAGGTATCGTTTTGTAGAAATGTCATGTTAGGCATGTTTTCACAGTGAGCACTTTATATTTCAACCAGACTGTCTCTTCCTGTCTAAGTGGGTGAATCTTGGTTAGAATAAGCTGCAATGAGGAACAGACTTTATATTGACAGTCAAAAATGTGGCTACACAGGACTACTGAAAACCACACAATCAAAATGCGAATCATTTTCTGGACACTCATCGTGATTTACATGTTTGCTGTGTATTCACACTTTGCATGTCTTTATTTTTTTCTGACTGTTTAATTGTGGCAGCTCATTGTATACCTCTCACTGCTTCAGTCTATTAGAAGCTGAACTTATAACCAAAGGTCTCATCAGGATATTAACAATTACTGCTGGCTCATCATCTACTGTACCTCATAATAAACTAGTCCAGGCAATTTGATTGTGCATAATTGTGATGTAGTGTGTCAGAACGCGAGATGATTATATTTCTCAGCGGCTCTATTGTTTTTGGATCAGCTGCTGGAGAGGTGATGGTTCTCCTCACCGTCAGCACTTTCACAGTGTTGACTAACAGAGCGATAGAGGAAGAAACCGTCAGGGAGAGACAGGACCATCTGACAGAACAGCGTTATTCCTGATTGACACTCACCCAGAGAACTTTATTTCAGTCTGACGTCATCAAAATCACCTCATGTCTGAGACATATTAGCTCTGGTCCAAACTCTAGTGAGCTGCCTACCTACGCAACATGTTAGACTTGGACTAGATGGAAAGACTGTTCAAGGAAGTAGAAATGTGCTTGCTTAAATTTGCTTGCTTATAAAATACCTTGTTTTGTCCAAATTCAAGAGCATATCTTTATGTAAACTTGGGTATTTCAGTCCACTAGGGGGCGCATTACAAGGATGCATTTGTCAATTTTAAAGGATCAGTTTGCTTATATAATAAAAAATAAAAATAATTTACTCACCCCCACATCAAAAGTTTTCACCCCCGGCTCTTAATGCATGGTTTTTCCTTCTGGAGCATCATTGAGTGTTTGAATCTTCTGTAATAGTTGCACATGGGTCCCTCAGTTGTCCTCAGTGTGAAAAGATGGATCTTAATATTACAGTAATTGTTGGAAAGTGTTCAAATACATAAAAATACGGTAAAACCAAATAATTTGTGGAACCTGAAGGACAGCAGGCAGTTTAACTTTTCAGGACAAACAAGGGACTCATGAACAACTACCACTAAACAACAACAACAACAACAAAAAACACAGCTGTGGATCATTCAGGTAAGAACACAGCATTAAGAATGAAGGGGATGTAAAGTTTTGAACCTGGTCATTTTTATAAATTCAACTATTATTTTCTCTTGTGGACTATATGTAAACATCTTTTATGTGAAATATCTTATTCAGGTCAGTAGTAAATAAGCAATAACATGCATTTTGTATGATCCCTCTTGTTTTTGTAAATTAATTAACATTTTGCAGATTATGAAAGGGGGGTGTAAACTTTTGACCTCAACTGTATATATAAAATTTTCTTTATTTTTTTTAATACCGCTTTTCTTTGATGAGTAGACGGTTCAAAGAAAGAGCATTTTTTTGGAAGTAGACTTTTTGTTTATATGGTTTTACTGTCAATTTTGATCAATTTAATGCGTCTTTGCCAAATAGAGGAATTCATTATTATTATTTTTTTTTTTTCATAAACATTGTATATCTGATGGAACTAGACTTTACTTTTGGGCACCTTTGACACAAAATTACCTTGAAATGACACAAAACATGAATTTACCTGTAAGTGGATCACAGAATTTGATGACTGATTGTCTGAAAAGAAGGTGAACATATGATTTTTTTTTTTATTTAACAGCATAAAAGAAACACAAAACATGCTTGTAACTGTATTATTGTAGTATTTACTACAATAACAGATACTGTGCTGGGTTATATATTGATAGTGTATTCTGGACTGCAGCATATAGTCAGAAGATCTGTATTATACTTATAACTCGTATCGATTGACTCAGAAGGACAATAGATTATTCCTATGACCTCCATTTATACTGGGAAAGTGACTGAATGCCCCCAACCTCACGTGTCCTCTGATATCTCAAGTGTATGTGTGTACGGTTGTGTACGTGTGAGTTTTTGGAGAGAGTATTAGATTCATATCTGCAGCAGTGAGTGCGATGCCTTCCAGCAAGCGCTGTTTAAAGGGAAAGAGAGCAGCGGTTTACAGTGTCACTGAATGCTTGTGTTGTTCTCTGCAGTATGGAATTGCTTTCACACTGTCCCAGTCCCTTGATTTTTGCCCTGTTCGCTCCGTTTCGCCCTGATGAAGTGCACTGGTTGGCTGAAGGGTATCTGCTCTGGCCAGGCTCATAGGCAAAGAGCCAAAGAAGTGGGCGGGCTCAGGATGAGAGTTAAATATTCATGAAGTATGGGATCAAAGCACAAGGAGAAAAACCGAGTCAGAGGGAAAAGCAGATAAGAAAACAGATATGCAGAACCTTATGGCTTTTAGTAGATCTTATGGAGCTTATGATATTTGCAGATACCATCTGCTAGTCAGTCAGGTTTTGACGAATTATAGCAAAGATAGATTTTTAGTTGCTTCGTACACATGGGAATTTGTAGGCACAGCAGGATTTGATTTCTATTTAGCGAGTCAAGATCAGATTCCACATGATTCTTGATGCATCTCATTGTTTCAGTGCTGGTATTGACTCACAGTCATGATGTAGATGTGGTTTTTAGATGTGACGCAGGTCGTAGAGTCGTGTGTGATGTGTTTGGTAATGGCCTCAGCGTACGCCGTAGTAGCTCATACTCCGCAGACTCAGAGGAAGGTCACCAGACAGACACTGAATGTAATCTACCTCAGCTGATGTCATTGGTAGGAGCGAATAATATACATGATCTCAAGGGCTTTCTGTGTGCCTTTATTTAGTAGTACCTGTAGTTGACATTGAGTTGAGTTTTATGGTCATTCTCCTCAAATATAAAAACAAAAGTACCATGCATAGACATCTGATTGGTCACTGCAGAGTGCACTTTCAGCCCGCCTTCTCTTAAATATGCTGAGACAGATCCTTACTCTGTTCAGCATTGAACTGGCAAGCAATTCCAGCTTAAAAAAACATTTGTGCCATATGCACTCTGAAGTCATCAAACTGAATGAAAATGATTCTCGACCCCACACCAAAGTCCTGATCTGAATCAAATTATTACTATCCGCACTTCTAGGTTCCGATCTAAAGCAAAAGATTCGCAAACCCGATCTGAATAACGATTTGTGAACCATCATTTCATCAGGATTTGGAGCATGGCGCGCGAATCATTCAATTTTGCGGAATGATTCAAGAACCGCTAAATCAAATGATTCACGATACACACTCCGAAGTCCCAATCTGAATAAAATAATTTGCAATACACACTTTGAAGTCACGACCTGAATCAAATGATATGCCATACGTGCCCTAAAGTCCCGGTCCAAATCAATTGATTCGCGATATGCAAAGTTCTGATCGAAGTCAAACGATTTGCAAACCTGCTTCAAATACGTGATTTGAAGTTCCAACCTAAATCAGTTGATTTGCTATACGGAATTTGAAGTCCCGATCTGAATCAGATGACTTGTGATTTGCGTTCTGAGGTCCCAAACTAAATCAAATGATTTGCGATACATGACTTGAAGTTTTGATCTACATCAATTGATTTGCGCTACGCAAAGTTCTGATATAAGTCAAGTGATTTACGAACCTGCTTCAAAGTCCAGATCTAAATCAAATGATTCGGGAAACCACTCCAAAGTTCCGACCTACATCAAATGATTTGCGATACGTGACTTGTAGTTCCGATCTAAATCAGTTGATTTGCGATATGTAATTTAAAGTCCTGATCTGAATCAAATGATTTGCGATATGCGACTTGAAGTTCCGATCTAAATTAATTGATTCGCAATATGCAAAGTTCTGATCTAAGTCAAATGATTTGCGGGTGTTTTGGGTTTTGTTTTGGGGTTTTGTTTCACGTTAATGTTTCCATGTCTTTTATTTTGTTTTTGTTTCATGCTGTTGTGTTTGGCTTCCCTTTCCCTGTTGTTTTCCTGCCATTGGTTCCCCTGTCCCATATGTCATGTTCTGATTGGTTGCTATGTCTTGTTCCTTGTTTTTCATTGGTTGGTTTGTGTCATGTGACCTGTATTGTCTTGTATAAATAGGCCTTATGTTTCATTGGTTCCCTGTCGTGTATTGAAGTTGTATCTGCTGTCGGTGAGTGTCAAGTCTGTTTCCAAGTCAAGTCTGTTTGTATCAAGTCAAGTCTCGTCTCGTCTCTATTTGGATTATCGTTTGTTTGTTTGGATTTATGGATTACGCTTCAAGGTAAATAAACTGCACTTGGGTTTTTCAGCACATCTCGCCTCTCAGTGGACTGTTACATTCGCGATCCCACTCCGAAGTCCTGACCTACATCAAATGACTCGTGATACACGCTCAGAAGTCAAATCAAATGATTTGCGATACACAATTCGAAGTTCCGATCTAAATCAATTAATTTGCAATACGCAAAATTCTGAACTAAAGTCAAGTGATTCATGAACCTGCTCCAAAGTCCAGATCTAAATCAAATGATTCACGATACACAATCCAATTGGAACGCTTCTAAAGTGAATAATTTTGCGACGCAATGGTTGAACTGATTCAGAGTTTCGAAAAACTCAGTTTCACCCATCACTATACATGCTTTTCAAAATCATTACAAGCGATGTCAAAATTCGAAAATGAATTTAATTTGATCTGGTTTTTGCTTGTGAATCATTTGAAATGAAAGATCGAAGTCACGAGTTTGAAATAATCTGAGTGGTTCCAGCGTAAATGACTCAATTGATTTGGTTCATCTGTCCCTCTTTTCGTGTCATCAGCCATGTTAACACGACACAGTGAGTACTACTACTGGCTTAGCTCGCTGATTTTATGTCTGAAAAGGTCATGAAGGTCATCTTTATTAACTGAACAAGGCCAAAAAAGTATGATGTTTTTTAATTGTGTGAAGTTTGCGTGAAAAGATATGTACTTATTGACAGAATTAAACACTTATACATTGTCCTTTAATAATTCAAGCACTTTTCAAGGCTTTAAATTTCAAAAAGTCAAATTCAAGTACTTCAAACACTTTAAGCACCTTGTACGAACCCTGTTTATATCTTGCAGTTTGACTTTATTTCTTATTTTAAACTTTTCTTGTTACTCCAATATGCTTCCTTACAAGACTACACAGCTCAGCACAAAATCAGAGCGCAGTACAGATGTACACGGCAGGCGTACACATTTACACTGTACTACAAGGTCATTGCGGGATAAGGGAAATACAGCACAGTACTGTACCTACACAGCATCACGCATCCAAACACAACTGTGATCGACACCACAAAAAACACAACAGAGCTCAACACATTTTATAGAGCGCTGCTGCCTGAGCTAATTCCTGTATAATAATCTTCCCCCCACCGCAAGCTTATCAAAAAGTCCATCCTCATTGAGATTCAGAATGAGAGTGGGAAAAAGTCTCCCACCTCCCATTACTTCATCCTCTTAAAGATTAGCATATGCAATTACATAATTAGTGGGCTTTAAAAATAGTAGGCTGCTCCTCTGAATGCATTTGAACTTATCCATGTTAGATTAGTACATGCACTATGGCTAGGGAACTACACTTATGCATGTTTAGAAAATGGTAGCATTTAGGGAACATCAATAGAAATGGGTCATTTTAGGTTAATGTGTAATTTTATTTTTTAAAGGTCTTCTAGGTCTTTCATGTGCATGGGTTGAAGCGACCCCAATATTGTGACATTTATCCCCTGGAATGCTAATTTTACCAGGGGAACCCTGCCAAAAAAACGTGTATTTTACTCTCCGAAATGCGATTGGGCTGGTTTTGGCCTATTGTGAGTAGCAATTGGTCGGATTTTGTTGTGACAACTTGGCAACCCTGGCCAATGACATTTCATGAGTATCTTGTTATGAAAGTATTAAACTCAAGGTTTTAAAATATTCAAGCACAGTTCATGCAGGTGCATGTGAATGCTGTACTGTCAAGTGTTATAAAATCTCTCTCTGTGCCATGAAGTGTTTGGCAGGAATAGACCCAGTGGACAGGCATCTGATATTTGACAGCCATAAGGCTTTTTTGAAGAGAGGAGCACATGCTGTGTGTTGGATACTGGTCCCGAACAAACTGGTGTCCCTATCAGGCTTTTTATCTAGAATGATTGTGCTTGTGCACCTGTATTTTTATTTGTTTTCCTGGTGAACAATAAGCAAAAAAACAACAACAAACTAGTAATAAACCTGACTGTTGAACTTGACTGCACTGGTAATTTGTGAGCAGGGCATTCTAAGGAAAAGCTGTGGATTTTCTCAGTACAAGGATTTAGTCATGAAAGCCGTGGAAGCACCGAGATATTCATGAATCATGTTTTGGATGATGTAATTTTTCCTGAAGCACATTTTAATAAGCATTGAACTGTGTATGTTTTTCAGTCTCTCTGAGATCTCCCAAGAACATCCCTGTTAGAACAACATCCCATATACTGTATCTGAAAACAGTGCTGCTGATTCATCCACCAATATTTATTTTCCAATCTACTATTTGTTATAAAACTAAAAACCAATAAACATTCATTAAAGTGCACCTATTATGCAAAATTCACTTTTACATGTTGTTTGAACATAAGTTTGTGTTGGCAGTGTGTGTACACAAACACCCTATAATGATACAAATCCAGCCGCTCCTTTTTTTTAATCCCCATAAATCATAAGCAGTGTCTCAGAACAAGCTGTTTGCAGAATCTATAAAATGTTACGTCACATTTTACAGACCCAGCCCACGACTGTTGACAGACACTGCCGTATTCACACCAGAGCATTTAAAAGCAGCATTTAAGTAAGAAATGTCTTATTAGAGCTACAGAAATTATTCAGCCCAGAGCAGTGAGTGATTTTCTGTTTTTATTTGATCGTTTGGGTTATATTAACAGCGTAGATAGTAGTAAAGGTATTGTATATTACTCTGCTGGCACTTAATACACACATCTAATATAAGAATGTGATTTCTTTCCCAGCTGTTTAGCTTCACAGACATAATAGACTGTGTTTAATTACTTATGTGTGTTTTTAACATTAACCTGTGTGTATTTGACAGTTTAAGTGCAATAAGACATGAAAGCGATCTTAGTTTAGTACTCACATGCACGATAGACATGATAATTAAAACCAAACAGATGTTTTAGCAGAGCACCTCAGGTACGAGCTGTGAAGGCACAGGGTTGCCAGGTTTTCACAACAAAACCCGCCCAATTCTTACTGAAAACTAGCCCAAAACTAAAACCAAAACTACACCCTGGTAAAAATTGCATTCCGGGGGTAAAATACACATTATTGGGATCACTTCAACCCACAGACATTAAAAATACCCTGTGGCAACAGTGTAAAAGTAGCCCAATTCTGCGGGAAAACCACAGACTTGGCAACACTGGTGGGGTGCAGCAGCTCATTTGCATTTAAAGAGCCATGCACGAAAGCAGTGTGTTTCTGCTTCCGCTCAAAATAGGCCTTTTTAAAATGATATAATAAATGATCTGTGGGGTACTTTGAGCTTAAAATACACAGACACATTCATACACATTCTGGGGACAGCGGGTACTTATATTACATTTTGTAAAAAGTGGTATAATAGGTGCCATTTTAAAAAACAATTACAAAACAAATTAAAAATGCAGTTCATGCATACAATGGCTTAAATATATGGCTTTTTATGCAAACTCACAGATTGAATTATATTTCGAAAATAAAAATGCTAAATAAAATTGCATCTATTCAAGGTGTAAGGAAAATCTTGTTGCCTTTTTTTAAAAAAGTATTTTTATGCCATATGACATATTTTAGACTCATTACAGGGGATGTCGGATGCCCATTTCTACAAGTTCTCTTCATACAAGTTCTCTTCGTAAAATGCCTGAAACATACTTTGGTTAAAATTCCTTAATGGTCGTGTAAAACAACACCCTTTTTACCTCGTCGAAAACAGCTCTGTTCACAGCGACCCATTGCGGTGCATGTCTCTTTAAATGATAATGAGCTACTGCTCACCCTGCCCCTCTCTTGCGTTTTTTTGTGTATTCTGTGACGTGTTACCATAAAAAAACAAAACTACTCTACTGCATCCTCAGTGGCTCTGATGTCGGGAGAAAATGTATGTTGACTCTTATGTTGACTTTTACATTCAACTACAAAACACTTGCATTGCTTACAAGACATTGTTGTTGCTACAGCTGGTCGAGGGCTGAGAAAATGGCTGAGGGCAGAAATATGCTAATACAGGACAATCCGTCAGCAGTTGTGGGCGGGGCCTAAGCAATATGACATCATACTGCTCAGAAAATCAAAACAGCTTTATAGTAGAGACTGTTTAGGATTCTTCAATCATACAAGGCAATGTTAATTCATAATTAAGTGACAAATAGCATCACCTGTTCTCATCCTGGAACTAATTGGACACATAACTAACACTCCCTAAACCTTTACCCAATCATTAGCTGTTTTCTAGTTTCTTTAAGACTGAAATCAGCAAATGCAGCTGAAGGGAGTTTGAAAATAACCTACATGCATTGGGTGCCTGTCCCCGGCTTTCGAAAGCTCTGCGTAAATATTGTAGCGGCTGAAGCAAGACTAACGGTAAAGCCGCAGGGCGTTCTTTAATTGAGGGTGACAGGACAGTCTCTACACTGCACACTCAGCGCTATTGACGCTAACCTTGAGCAAAAGTGTCACTGAAAACACAACAGTTATCTGAATAATTCACAGCAATTAACAACACTGTGGTGCTTCAGTTATTGTTGAATAGAGCAATGTTTGGTTTCCTCTTTAAAGGCATAGTTCACCCAAAAATAACTTCTTTTGTGTTCCAAAGGAAAGAAAGTCATACAGATTTGGGATGAGATGACTGGGTAAATGATGACAGATTTTTCATTTTTAGATGAACGATTCCCTTTAAGTGAACTTGTCATATGTCGATTGTTTGATATAACATACGAGAGACCTTTCCAAGCTTTATTATTTAAGTCCCCTGATGAAAAGTTGAAAAACACTGATCAAATGAACTTGACTCATCAGTTCCCTTTCATACAGATGGTTATTGATATCATTTCTCTCTGTCTGGTAGTCACCTGCTGTTCATATGTCTTCAAAATGAAATCTGCTCAAATAATTACGCAGTCTCTTTCAAGACCCACCACCTGCACCTTACCAGAACTTTATGTCTGATAACAGTGAAAAAACATCACGGCTCTAGAGACCTAAAATAATTAGTCTTTGAAAGAACCACTGATGATAAAACAAGACATGATAACGGCGTTTGTCGGACACACTTAATCAGGTTTTTGCAAATGGCAGCAGATGTTCCTTTATATTTCTTCTATCAGAGCAGCAGGTGTTTATGTAAAATAAAAATAATGAAAATAATGATAGGATGAAAGCTTCCTGTAGACAGCGTGCCATCTGTGGACCGTTTCCTGTAAGGAGTTGACAGATACAGCGGATCTTGGTCTGATACAGTGTGTGTGTGTGTGTGTGTGTGTGTGTGTGTGTGTTTGTGTGTGTGAAGGTATGTGACAGCTTTGACTGGAATATTAGCATATCTACATCCTTCTGCTACTAATAATGAAGCACTAATGATCTAATTAGCTGAGGGTACGCTTTTTGGCCGTACCAATTAACGCTTCCAGCACCCTGAGGATACTTTTTTTTGTATGCGTGCATGTTTTAAAAAGTGATTTAGTACTATATTTATTCAGATGCTACCGGCTCAATTAGTGAAGTAAAAATTTAAGTTAAAGGCTACTTTAAATCAAAACGGGAGCTTTGTAGCTTTTAGTTCATGTTTGTTTCATCTGTATAAGCTACAAAATGGCATAGTGATGGAAAAACCCAGATAGCACATGTATAGATGTCTGTTAAAGATCACTTGATCTGGAAAGCATCTGCTGTGTACAAACATCTGACAGATGTCTGTAAGATATCAGTTTTACATACATTTTAAATCATAAACTTCTTAAAGACATCTAATAGACTTCTATTTGAAATCTGATTGAAAATGTTCTATAGATGTATTGCAGATGAGCAAACACTAAAAAAAAATATGTCTTCCAGATGTAAATGTAGACATCAAATAGATGTCTCAGTGATGTATGTGTGCTATCCTGCAGATGTTTTGTGTTCCTTCAAGAACTTTGCGTTCACTGGAAAATTTTTGGCGTTCCCTCAAAAAAATGTTGTGTTTGCTTGCATAGTTTTGCATTCCTCCAAAAAAAAGTCAACATAGGCTCATTGGAAATACATGCCTCTATATACATTTCTGCAAAACTGAAGAAAAAAAAACCTACCTTTATGTACGAATTACTGCAGTTTACAGTTGAAATGAACACTAGAAACTAGGGTTGGGAATTTAACTCGTTAATTAGATTAATTAATCACCGGGAAAAATAATGCGTTAATATTTTTAACGCAATTAACGCGCCCCTCCCCCCTATAGACCTGTAATGTTACACTTTGTAGAACTGCAGCAAGCTAGTAACAAAACAAAAAGGACAAAGAACTACATGGCTTGCTGAAGGGTAATTGTAAGTATAAAAGAGATGCTAGTGGAGCCATTCATAAAACCAAAGTCATTTGCGTTTTCTGTGACAAGGAATTTGCCTATCATCCAAGCAGTTCTAGTTTAAAATACCACCTGAACTCAAAGCATGTTAATGTTTTGGAAGACAAGGGGCTTATGGATGCATTTCGAATCCCTTCCTCTGACACACTACCGTCAAGAGTTATAGGCAGGGGTTCACATAAGTGGCCTGCATGCGCGACCAAAATAAGAAAATGCGCTGTGTAAATAAGAGCGCGCATTTGCGTACCTACGTTGTTAATGTACAAGTACCATTTTAAAACGACAAACTGTAATACTTCCTAGGATTTCTATTTTAAAAATGAAAGCATAATTATAGGTCATTCGCTGTCGTTTTCAAAGCACAGTACAAATACGTGACATTTTATTTACTGACCCTCATCACTGAATGTTCTTTAATCAGGAACGCGCATACTCAAGGCCACTACTTGCCGGCAACCCGCCAAAATAAAAGCTTGCTTATTTAGGCTTGAAAATGATGAAAATTCCGCATAAAAAATAAATACTATCATTTTATTTTTAGGTTTTTAAATAATTTTAAATCATAATACAACTACCACACTTTATTATTTTGTTTACTATTTTATTATTTTTTTTTTTAATTATATATTACTATCACTGTTATTCATTTATATTTAATGGGTCACACTATGTGTAGTGTGAGGACCAAACCAAATCTGCAGGTACTCTTATGAGAACCAGGCTAAAAAAACTTATGTGCACCCCTGATTATATGCTTGTATTCAATAATAAATGGTAAAAAACTGCTTTTTGTGATGTCTGTATATATGTGCGATTAAATGTGATTAATTATATTAATTAATCGCCACACCGTGTAATTAATTATATCAAAAATTTTAATCGCTTGACAGCACTACTAGAAACAGTAAAAATCAGTGCAGATTTTGTTCCATTTCACACAAAGTATGATTTACAGGCACAGAGTTTTGATTGATAAAGCCTAATTTTCATACAATTACTTGCAGAATAATATGTTATGACTTATGATTATGTTGGCAATTTGAAAAATTAGTTGCAGAAATGTGTATAGAGGCAAGTATTGGCATGCATCCCATTAAACTTTCCTTTCATTTGCAAAATTTTTGTTTTCTTTGGAGAACCTTGTGTATGCTAGCAAAACTTTTATGTTTCCCCAAACTTCGCCAGTTTTGTGTTCTCTCAAGAAACTTGGTGTTTGCTTTCAAAGGTTTTGCGTTTGCCCAAGAAACTTTGTGTTTTGTGTTCCCCTGATTTTATTTTATTTTTTGCATAACTTATTTTCTTCTGGTTAGTTTAAGAAGTTTAGTCTGCTGTATTTGGGGGGCAGTCGTGGCAGAGCACAAATTCAGAGTATGGAACATCATACTTGGCCACACGTCACGTCAGTCCTGTCCTTTCATTTCCTTTTTCTTTTTGTTTTCTTTTCTTTGTAGCTTAGTTAGTTGATTATAAAAGAGTTAGTTTTGTTATGTTTGTTATTTTGGCCTTGACCCCTTCTGAAGTTGATACCCTTTTGTTATTTCTTTGTTCTGAAATCTGTAAATAAAAACCTCTCTTTTGCTGTATTGACCGTGGTTGTTTGGATTATTGTAGCCATTCTGGGCCTGGAGATGGGGTCTCTCACCACCAACAACTATTTATTTCTTTTGTGGTCTTTTCCTATAGACTAATTTAGACCATAACAGAAATTGGGGGCTCGTCCGGGATCTGAACCCGGGACCTTTTAATTAGCTGCTCCATAAAGTCATTAGTGTGCTAGTGTAGTCCTAGAAGTTGACAAAACTGACAAAAAATATTGATGACTCATCTTGCACTCAATATTTTTGTCCAATCAAATGCTTTTTCTGTGTACCTCCTTACAAAAGCACTATAAATCAGATTAGCAATAGCAAGTAGCAAATAATGTTCAAAAGCTTTAAAGCTAAAGGCCATTCTCTATTTGAAAAAGGAAAAAGCCCTTTACTGTGGGTAAAAAGTCAGTAATAGAACTAGTTAAAAGTGAATTATCTAATTTTTGTCAAGCATCATAAAACTAAACAGCAATGAGATTAAATGGAGATAAATCAACAGGGTAAAAACATTGAGAGGAGAAAATAAAGATTTTTTACAAAATGTATTTTAGCTCCTGAGCAGTAAATGTGTTAACTTAAAATTTTAATGAACATGTTTAACATATTACCAAATTTGGTCATTTTTATTATTGCCATTTCTTTCTGCTTTCTAAAGACTGTTCAGAAATAATGAGATCATTTATGATTAGTAATATTGCTAGATTAATTTAATTGATTTATTTGTGGTGACAAATAGAACTTTTTGTGGAAAAAAACTCCTATTATATTTATTAACTTGAACGGAAACTTAAACTAAGAGTTTAATTTAATTTGCTATGAAAGAGCACATTTTGAGCACCCAAACCTTTGTTTGAGAATGCATGTTCATTTGAGTATGCCACTATATGAAGTGGGATGTACAGATAGACAGTCCAATCACAAGATGTTCAAACTCCAATTTGCAGCTCTATTTACCCTAGTGGTGCCCAGGTCATTTGAAGGAGGCATATCTGACAAGACTGTCCCCCGTGGCATTGCCGGGAGTGACCCCTTTCTGAGACCATAATTACTAGAGCTGACTGAAGCTGTACGAGTAGGCAGGATGTCACTCTCTGTTCAGTATTATCTGGCTGCTATTAGACCCATGCAGGGTGTTCCACTAAAATAGTTCCCTCTCTGCCCGGGTTTCACACAGGCTTCTACTCAGTAGAGCAGCACATTTTGCTACCCTGTTCGTTTTTGCTCCAAGAACCTGGTGAGATGTTAAAGAACAGGCTTCTAGGTTAACCCTGCATGCTGCTGATTCATTTTGTTCATGTGTGAGCATCTTTAAAATACTTTTAGAAATCTTAATTTTCTAAAGAACATAGGCTAGAGTGATGCTTGGCATTAAAAAAGTATTCACCATGATGCTGAATTGCTGCAATTTTACAGACAAATTTATAGACCATATGGACAAAAGTATTGGCACTGACCATTACACTTAAAGGGACTTTAATGACATTGCATTCTAAATACAAACAGTTCCATACAATAATAAGGGATTTGTTCCTCCTTTGCAGCTATAACAGTTTTTTTCTGGTCCTCAAATCTGATTGGCTGAGAAGAGTGCAGTATTAGAGCGATATCAGAGCTCCTTCAACTGCTTCACCATTTGTATCATGTATCACTCCACTTGCCGTATTTCTCATAGCGAGTGTCATGGCAGATGCTCAAATACACTCTAATTTTAAAAATATTACTGTTTTGTGTCACAGAATGTAGTTTTAAGACATTTTCAGGCGAGAATGTACTTGTTTATAGTTCAAATATGCAGTTTGTTATTAAAGATAATGTCTATTTGAAAATTTGCATCGACGTTGTTGGACAGGTGAGCTCCAGGGGTGAGCGGCCGTTCAACATTAATGATCCTGCCTTTCTTCGGCCAGATCTTTTGGAATTTGCCGCTGGTTCTGATTTTTCTATGGTGGTTAAACATGAGATATAATTTGTTTTGGGTAAATCTAACAGGCAGCCTTTGGTCTCATTAAACTATTATTTGTTCCAGAGAAAATAGTATTGGCAAAATCGCATGTTTATGTAAATTCAATGCTGTATATCAGAGTGCTGCCTGTGTACATGTGACTGAATTACCTAGCAACTTTTGTGATGGCTGTTGTTGTTGTTTATCGAATAATATCATTCAATAAATAATATTTGATATAAATAATAGTAGTATTTAGTAATAGTGTTTAGTATTGAGAAATGGTGCATGTGTTCGTGATGGTAATTTTAGTTACATTGTTTCACTATTAAATGGCAACAAGAGACTTTTTAACGAGTCAGCAGTAAAGACTTTTATACTGAAAAATAAACTCTATTTTAAGCACTGAGCAGCGCTGTCATCAGAAATCACCCTTAACAGATTAAAGGATATTAACGTTATGACAAAGATAATGCTTTCCTCAGCGGACATTCAAACTAATGTTTTATTGGTATGAGATTGAGCTGAAGAATAAATGCTGTATCAGATGCAGGTGATCACACTCACCCAGTCAATCTCTCTCTCATAATACTCTACTACACATAATACACTGCTTTTACCACAGTAATACAATAAGCTTTTAATGAAGCAACTTAACGTTCGTTCGTTATTAGTTGTAAAATGACGTTTTGGAATTGGAGGCTTGGGCTCAGCTGTTAAACTGTCAAACTTAGATTTGAATCCGTGATGAAAGGAAGTAGTTCTGCCCAAAAGAGGGCTTTTGAAGATGCTCCATTGTTATTTTGTTTATGTGTTTACACACCTGTGCCATTGAACTGTTGTATAAACGCTGTTCAACGCTTTTGATCCTGCAGAGAGCAGACTTTCTTCAGACAACAAATGCACTGAGCAGCACAATCACCCTTAACAGAGAAGGACAAAGATAGCGCTTTCCTTAGCAGATATTCAAACTAATGTTTATTGTGAATACAAGACCGATTTGAAGAATGAATGCTGTGTTAAATGCAGGTAATCACACTCACCCAGTACATCTCTCTCTCATAATACTCTACATAATGCAGTAAGCTTTAATACAATAAGTCTTCAATGAAGCAACTCAACGTTCCTTCATTAGTTCTAAAGTGACATTTTCGAATTAGTAATGGAGGTATGGGCTCAGCTGTTAAACTGTCAACTTTAAATTTGAATCCGTGGTGGAAGGAAGTAGTTCTGCACTGTTTTAAAGACACTCCGTTAAAGACACGTACTGTTGTATAAATGCAATATCACACTCATAGATGTGAGACATGGCTGTATATTGGCATGCTGTGATTAACTACGGCACTCTGCCTGAATCACAGCCATATCTCACGTCTACTCAAGTGATATTGCTTATATCTACACTGTAAAAAGTGAAGAGTTGGATCAACTTAAAAAATTACTTCAATTGGTAACACCTAAAACATTTAAGTTGATTGAACTAAGATTATTTAAGTGTGATTGACCACACTTAGATAATCTTAGTTTAATCAACTTAAATTTTTTAGGTGTTACCAATTGAAGTAATTTTTTAAGTTGATCCAACTCTTCACTTTTTACAGTGTATATATTGTATATATGTGTGTTAATAATGGTCTCTTTCTTACACGCACACATTAAATGGCTTTGATTTTCACAGCTGTAATAATGTCCAATCTCAAACAGCAAGAAAAATTACTATACCTCTAGGGTGAGGGGAAATGGTGACTTGTGGGTAATTTGACGGCGGGCACAGTGAGATTATCTCTGTAATGACACATTCTGAGCAATCTAATGAGCAATCGCCCTCTTTCAGCGTGTGTGTGTCACAGATGATGACGCAAGAGACCGTGCTTTGAACTAATATGCCCTCAAGGAAAGAAGGATGGATGGAGAGAGGGAAAAAGATGAAGAAAGAGAGCCTAATCATAGAGGGAGGAGGACAAATTACACATAAATGACAGAGTTATGGTTATGGGACGTTAGATAACGAGAGCGAGTGATGTGTCCTCACACACAGAAACCCCTCTAGTCTGGGATGTAATGTAAGGTCTTACATTGGGCAATGGTTTGAGAGACGAGTGTGTGTGTGTATGTGAAAGATACATTTGAGGGGTCGAGGTCCGTTCAGTGTCATGTTCTGTTTGCATCTTGGTTGGTTCGTTGCAGATGCTTTCTATGTTAATCTCTGATCCATGCAGTGCTTCAATGACGACACTAAGAAACGCATTCATTTCGCTTCCTGTCAGACCAAACCATATCAGCCCTAGTGCATGTGCCTGAAACACAGCCAAATATAGCTCGTGTGTGCACGCTCATGCAATCTAATGTCCTGTCAGTATGAACTCAAATAGTCTTATGAATGCTTAAACCGATGCATGGATGTGCGTGACAGAGCAGAGATTTACAAGCTCCTCATTCGGCCATGTGCTAATAGAAAGACAGTTATGTTATAGAGATAACTGGGAAATGTTACTGGCCACAAATGCTTGTGCTTTTAACATGGAAGCCATTTATTATGCAACCTTTTTATGAGGTGAAATGCATGCGCATCCTACATTTCAGTGTGGATGAGAAACTTTTGGAAAACAGTTGAAACACCAGTGTGGATGGAGAGCGTTTTGAAATGAAAAGTCGTTTTCAAATGTATCTGGATTAATGTAGGCATAGCCTAAGATACCATGTGGCTAATATAATTCCACAGAGCACCTCAGATAGCTCCACATTTTCCTCATTTGTCCTGATATTACCTCATGACTCATATGACTGTAGTGGGAGACCAACTTGACAGCAAAAAAGCCCAGAGGTCACAGTGTCTCTGCTGGGGCAGGTGGTTGTTCCTGGCCCAGTTCACAGGGTATGGGACACACTAATCATCATAATGACTTGCATAATGTCTGTCTGCTATTTTTGCCTGTATGAGAGACGATTAGTTACCTGTAATCCCTGTCTTTCGCACCAGGTGGTCTTTTCCACGCTTCTCTGTTGAACATAGGTCAGATGTTGGTTTTTGTGTATATACATGTTCCTAGGCAAACAAGCCTAATGGAATCTTTGAGGGATTCTAATGTTTTTGTAATTTGGAAGTAATTGCAAACTGATCCTATTGGGAAATATTTTCATAATCTATGCAGAAAATAGATACAGTGCTTAAAAAGTAATTCCATTAGTTCCTCCATGCTTTAGTCAGTGACATTAAACATACAGTAATTGATTCTCACATTTCTTGTAACCAGTCAACATATTTGAATTTGAGATTGCTGAGCAAAAGAAGATGTTAGCCTTAACATTACAGTTGAGGTCAAAAGTATACATCCCCCTTTTAGAATCTGCGAAATGTTAATAATTTTACCAAAATAAGAGGGATCATACAAAATGCATGTTGTTGTTTATTTAGTTCTGACCTGAATAAGATATTTCACATGAAAGACGTTTACATATAGTCCCCAAGAGAAAATAATAGTTGAATTTATACAAATGACCCGGTTCCTTAATACTGTGTTGTTACCTGAATGATCCACAGCTGAGTTATTCGTTTAGTGATACTGTAGTTGTTCATGAGTCACTTGTTTGTCCTGAACAGTTAAACTGCCTGCATTTCTTCAGAAAAATCCTTCAGGTCTCACAAATTCTTTGGTATTTGAACCCTTTCCAACAATGACTGTATGACTTGAGATCTATCTTTGCACATTAAGGATAACTGAGGTACTTATATGCAACTATTACAGAAGGTTCAAATCCTCACTGATGCTCCAGAAGGAAAAACCATGCATTAAGAGGGGGTTCAAAACTTTTTGAATTTGAAGATCAGGGTACATTTAACTTATTTTGTCTTCTAGGAAACATGTAACTATCTTCTGTAGCCTCTGAAGGGCAGTACTAAATGAAAGAATGGGATATTTCTGCAAAATAAGAAAAATGTACACCTCTCCATTCTGTTGAAAAGTTTTCACCCCTGGCTCTTAATGCATGTTTTTACCTTCTGGAGCATCAGTGAGCATTTGCAATAACATGCATTTTGTATGATCCCTTTTATTTTGGTAAAATAATTAACATTTAGCAGATTCTGAAAGAGGGATGTAAACTTTTGACCTCAACTGTATCTATAAGCTAGTGTGCTCCAAAACAATGACAAAATTTGCATTTACAAGATATAAAATTCAAAACTTGCAGTCTCTAACTTCCGCCAATATGGTTCAATGATTTTGATAACATCATTCTGCACTTCAGCTTTTCATCAAACTTTCTGTCCAAACAAATGCTCTCTAGAATCTGAAGCTTCCCGCACCCTACACTATAAATAGATGCTGAAGCTGTGGCTGAAATCGGTCACTTGTTCACAGAATTTGTATTTTCTGTACGGTGAATTAATGGTATTTTCACATAGTAAACTATATAGGGGACAGAGAACAATTCAGACCATGTAAATATGCTTTCGATTGGGATGAAAGAAGTCGGAGTGGATCATATGCGTGAATTGGCATGTATCAAACCCATTTGAATTCTACACAGAATGGTATGTTTTATTGCGATATGGATGAGATTGTGGCTGTTGTATACTGTCAAATGTGGCTTTACTGGACTCAACTTTGGCTCAAGCTGTAATATTTGCTATTGGCTATTTAAAAAAGGGGGCGGGACTGCTTGATATGTTCTGCCCTGTCTTCCTGTTTCAGTTGTAATTACGTCAACACAGAATAAATCTGCGTGTTTCAATGCACTTCAGTGGACATTTTAAACCTCATCTAAGTTCAAATATGTCAACTAAGTAGGACACGATTTTCAAAAAACTCTAGACTGCTGTCATGCCTAATTGTTGCCTGCATTGCGTATGTGCCAGTTCATTTTTTGGCTTTATTTTAAATGAAAACTTAATGAAGTATGCTGTCATCTCGTAAGATTTGAAGTACATTTGGCTGGTCAAGGTGCTCATTAAATCTCTTATGAATGTAGGACTCTTTCCAGAACAATCAAACCCAGAGGTGACTTATTGCCACCCCTACTCTCTCACAATCTCTTCTCTTCTTTATAATGAAGGAATTAGTGCTTTTTGATTAAAGGTGAAGTGGCATCATTTCTCTTAACAACTCACACTGCCAAACGGCCAGACATTAGTTAATAAGACAAAAGATATTGAGCGGAATGTCAAAATGACAAATGAAGAAATGTCTTTACCTAACTTTTTGTGATTCCTTACTTTTATTAAGTGCCCATGGTTTGTAATGAGAAAGTGTGTGTGTGTGTGTGTGTGTGTGTGTGTGTGTGTGTGTGTGTGTGTGTGTGTGTGTGTGTGTGTGTGTGTGTGTGTGTGTGTGTGTGTGTGTGTGTGTGTGTGTGTGTGTGTGTGTGTGTGTGTGTGTGTGTGTGTGTGTGTGTGTGTGTGTGTGTGTGTGTGTGTGTGTGTGTGTGTGTGTGTGTGTGTGTGTGTGTGTGTGTGTGTGTGTGTGTGTGTGTGTGTGTGTGTGTGTGTGTGTGTGTGTGTGTGTGTGTGTGTGTGTGTGTGTGTGACAGAGAGGATGAAATTGTGTCAGAATAAAAGACGAAAAACAGAACTTAAGCACATTTAATAGCAAATGCATTCTTGTTTTTCAGGTTTTAGCAGAATGCTTTAGCAGAAACCTCATATTATGAGTCATAAGAATGTCTGTATTAATTCCTAACTTCTTTTCCAAAAGGTTCCTTTCCGACTGATAATGTTTCAGATGACTGTTGGTTGGTATATTAGTACATTTATATAAACACATGAATCATAATTGTGTGAAACAACATGTGCAAGCATTGTATAAGATAATTCTTCATTCATAAATAAACCATTCTAATTACAAAATCATAAAAGTCATCTTGTTTAGTCATTCTTATCTAGCGCATATTAGTACATAATATATGAATAATATTTTACACCTGCGTAATGCACTGATATTAACAATATTTTTACATACATTTAAAATAACTATTTTTAATATTTAATATGATCCTTCAGAAATCATTCTAAATCTTTTTTTGTGGAAACTGGGATACATAATTTTATGATTTTTGGGTAAATATAAAAGTGAATAAAAACTATTATTAGAAATGATTGTCTTATTAATTATTGTTTTATAAAAGTATTAACAATATATACACACACACTGTCATTCAAAAGTTTAGGATCAGAAGGATTTTAATGTTTTTTTAAAGAAGTTTCTTATGCTCATCAAGGCTGCATTTAATTGATCAAAAATACAGAAAAAAATATTGTAAAATATTATTGCAATTTAAAACACTGGTCTTCTATTTTAATATACTTTAAAATATTATTTATTCCTGTAATGCAAAGCTGAATTTTCATCAGCCATTACTCTTGTCTTCAGTGTCACATGATCCTTCAGAAATCATTCTAATATGCTGATGTATTATCAATGTTGGAAACGGTTTAATATTTTTTTGGAAACTGTGATCATTTTTTTTCAATAAACTGAACGTTTAAAAGAACATTTGAAATAAAAATCTTTTGTAACAATATACAATATTGTTCAAACATTTGGTGTCAGTATTAAAGACAGTTGTAAGAAAATATGCATTTTGAATAAATTCTGTTCTTTTTATTCTTTTTTTCATCAAAGAATCCCAAAAACATATCACAGGTTCCAAACAAAATATTAAGCAGCACAACTGTGTCCAGGTGACACTGAAGACTGGGGTAATGGCTGATGAAAATTCAGCTTTGCATTAAATAAATTATATTTTAAAGTATATTAAAATAGAAAACCATTATTATAAATTGTAATAATATTTCACAATATTACAGCTGTTGTTTTAGGTTTCTGCCCTCATTCTCACCCATCAACTCCTCTCACTTCCTATCTAGATGAGGGTCAGACGGTGTGCCAGGGGCCGCCGGACATGTTGGGTCAGCGCTTGGCAGAGGTGGGCATGCAGCTGCGATCGGAATGCCACCAGGGCCTGGGTTACTGGGACTACCTGTTCTTTATCGCCATCGGCTTCGTCATCTTCAGCGCCGGGACAGTGTCGGCATGGGTGATGGGCGTGCTCATGGTTCTGTATGAGCGCTACAGCAAGAGGAAGAGCGAGGAGATTGACAGCGATGACGAGGAGGAGACAGTCATCCGAGGGCCAGGAAGTGGAGGAGGAGGGGGCAACCATGGCAATGGAGACCTGAGCAAACCAGGCATGCAGGTGTGACCAGAGGACAGAGGAACGCTAGGAAATCCTTGACGAAGAGACAGCGAGCTGCGGACAGAGCAAAGGAGTTTTCTTTTCTATAAAGAGGTTTTAAGTGCACTTTTTTAGAATGTGTCAACATTAGTTTTAGATTAAGGGCAGGACAGACAGATTAGATTAAATTCTATTCTCATAGGTGGACTCAGGCAGATAGAGAGAGGCTCACGGTGAACTTTCAGCTGAAAGAGATTGCTGTTTCTGACAGATCTGAAGGTTGGTCTTGGTTAAATGCATAGAAATAATGCTCTCTCACAGTGTTAGTAATGTAATTAGGGCAGGGTGACAACACTGTGTTTCACACTTAAGAGAAAGACAGCGAGAAGGACCAAAAGCGGAAAAGACAGATAGGTAGAAAGGCTTGAAAACTTACCCAGTAACCTATCTCAGCTTTTATTTACTAGCTTGGTCAAAGAAAGGAATATAAATGGAGGATATACAAGGCAGTCTCTCCAGACTCATGCAGTGTGAAATGAATGAATAGAAGATGGAAGACTCTTCTAAACTGTCTGCACAACTCCATGGAAGGCCAAAAAATGCTTTTTAAGGGTTCACAGACTGACTGACTGCTCAAATGATGGATTGAGAACATTTTACTGCAGGGCTTAACAATAAGGAATTTTTTTCTGCTCGCCCTGTCATGCCAGTAATGACAAATTCTAATGAATATTATGATATACTTTTTAAATTATAATATTGATATAATGTTTAAAGATATATTTTTATTATAAAAATAAGGGGGTGGGCACCAAATCAGCATATTAGAATGATTTCTGAAGGATCATGTGATCATGTAAAGACTGGAATAATGGCCACTGAAAATTCTTTCTGAAATTTTTTTAAAATGCAGTTTTATTTAAAAACTACATGTTCAAGTTCACAAGGCATAAAACCACCCATAGATGATTAATGAATTCAATACATCACTGGTACGACAGGGCAAGTAAACTCACTGGAAACATTCTCACTGGCTCTGGGCCATCAGACTATCCTTATTGTTGAGCCCTGTATTGGATGGGACATTATTGATCTCAGTAAGCCTGTATGCACTGCACCGAAAAGCCTTACACACAAGATGTAACCAGTCCAGCAATAACACCTCCAGGTGATACTGAGAGCAATAGGGGGAAACGTGTGAGTGTGTGTGTGAGTGCGTGTGGCTTGCCGCAGCAAAACTGCTATAGGTGGGGAGAATAAAATATGTCAGCATTCTGTAATTTTGGCAAGACTTTAATTTATTTTAATCAAATGTGATTCCTCCTGTGGCTACCACATGCCACTTTAGGGCAGAGCTACTGTAAAGTTACCCCTCTCACTTCATACTGCATCATCAGCACTCAAGAGGGAATTGCGCCCACCGAGAGTGTTGTTTTAGTTGGCATTTTAACCCAATTCCATAAAGAAATTATGAAAATGGCATGTTTGCTCTTAAGTCAGCACAACTCCTTATCTTCTAGGTTGTTGAGGATTCAGTGCACTATTACAATCTGGCATACTTTACATAGCTATTCTCTGTTATTATTTGATTCATCACTGGATGAATTACTGCTGCCATAATCATTAGAAAATGTACACAAACCTCATGTTTGAACCAAATTGGTTTCTGTCAGCAAAAAGCAAAGTTAATTTCTCCAGGCAAATTGCAGCAACCTTTTTGAGTTCTTTATGGTTGAGCACTATACCAACACTGTTAGCACCTGGTGATGCTGGATTGTTGGTGATTAGTGAATGGGGAGCAGTTTCACTCCTGAATTACCAAAAGCACCTGTGGCCAGTTGCATAAACTATTTAGACTAGTATTAAAAGTTAGTCATCCATTTCTTTTTTCTTCAAGACTGGTCGCAACTTGTTGAACTCAGTCTTAACATTGTGACTAAGTTTATGCAACTGGCCCCTGGTGATGCTGGATTATTGCTGATTAGTGAATAGGGAGCAGTTTTTGAATTACCAAAATGCAAAAGCACCTGTGGCCAATTGGATAAACTATGTAGACTAGTCTCAAAAGTTAGTCATCCATTTTTTTCTTTTACACTGGTCATAACTTTTTGAATTCAATTACATAAAATTGTTCATTGGTCTAATTTCAATCTAAAAAGTAAGACTGATTACCACTTGGTTAACTGCTAGTTAGTCAAACTAGTTATAAGACAGGGTCTTAACATTGTGATTAAATGTATGCAACTGACCCCTTGTGATGTTGAAATGTTGGTGATTAGTGAATGTGGAGCAGTTTCACTTTGAATTACCTAAAATACAAAAATGGCTATGGCCAGTTGCATAAACTATGTAGACTAGTCTTAAAAGTTAGTCATACAATTTTTTTTTAATTTTATTTACATAATAGTATATATTGGAATTTGGATCTGAAAAGTAAGATTGAATACTACTTGGTTAACTACTAGTTAGTCAAACTAGATCTAAAGTCACAGTCTTAACTTGTGATGCAACTGGCCCCTGGTGATGCTAGATTGTTGATGATTAGTAAACAGTTTCACTCCTGAATTACCAAATACAAAAGCGCCTGTGGCCAGTTGCATAAATTATGTAGACTACTGTAGTCTCAAAAGTTAGTCATCCAATTTTTTTCTTCAAGACTGGTCACAACATTTTGAATTCAGTTACAAAAAACTATGTATTGGGCTAATTTGAATCTGAAATGTAAGACTGATTACCACTTGTTTAACTGCTAGTTAGTCAAACTAGTGATGCTGGATTGTTGGTTATTAGTGAATAGGGAGCAGTCTCACTCCTGAATTACCAAATGCAAAAGCTGCTCTTTTAGCAGATTTGCTTATCATCTGTCTTAACATGTCTAGACATCTGTCTAGACCAGTCACATCCTCTCTTCTTTGGTGTTTTTAGCGGAGAGGGAAAGCTGGTTTTGGGGTGTCGTGTGATTGAGGGTTGCTAAATCCATCTGTAACGGGTTAAAGAGCTTAAGGGAATAATGCTGGTTTCCTGGGCTGCTCTCAAAAATATCTCAGCTGCTGCTTTTATAAACCTATAGGTTCTATAGCTAATATTTAGTTGGTTTCTTGTTCACTGATTTCCTTAAAGTCTCAGTGGGTAATTTCCACACAACAGAATAATGACTTTTTCCAAACAGGCTTATCAGACACTTCCATCTATGGAACCCCTAAAGCAAAACTTTTGTAAAAACATTGTAAAAATATATATTTAAATGTGAGAAAACAATAATATCAAATATATTTTAATGCAAAAGATTACAAAAGTTTTGTGAGCAACTTCCAAATTGAAATAGCATTTTTTTAGCCCAACTAGCATTGTTTTCCATAACTATGTTCCCCTTAGGGGCTTCGTTCCCATCTGCCATTGGTCAGCCGAACAGATAGTCCTGCCCCAAACTAACACCATTGGTTGATTCAGTGTTGCTTTGATGGGACTTGAAGCAGTTCTATAATGGTGCGTAAATTACTCACTGTGTCTTTAAACCTTCACATACTCATTAACCCTGTTGAAAACTGGATTTAAATGAAGAATTCTAGAAAATCCAAAACCCATTTCATCTGAGAGGTCTCAACTTCAGGTCACAACCCTTGACTGAATGTGTGTGTGTTGGCACATCCATCTCACTTCCCTCTCAGCCTCTCATTCATTGTTTCTCTCTCTCATTCTGTCTTCTCTCACCCGTTAGAAGGTGGGCTGTTTCATATTACAGGTTACAGTGGGATGTCACCATGTCAGCATTATTTCCAAAGTGTTAACCCCATCCTGAGAAAGACTAATAATATCATGTCTTCAGGGGAACAAGATTATGTGTGTACAGTTAAGCCAGGAAATACCTGGAGAGACTTCCTCAAAAACAAAAGAAAGAAAAATACAGCTAAAAAATGTATGACAGAAACATACAGTAGAGGTCGAATGAATCATGCTGATGTCAGCATCATGGCAATATAAGGATGGACAGTAGAGGTGGTAAACTTTATAGCAAGATGCTGCAGTGTGTGTGCTGTTTTCACCTGCTGTGAACTCTGAGAGTGATCATGCATGACTATGTCATCGCCCTTTAGAAGAAGAGAGAAATTGTGGAGGGGTTGTATTGGTATTTTATTCCTCTATGAATATTAATGTGTAATTTGACAGGTGATAAAGAGGACGAGCCCTACTGCTATCCGATAGTCAAGTTCAGCATAAGAGCAGGACTTTATCTGAGTCTCCAGGCACTAACAGTGTCACACCACTGCAGTCTGCTCAGCTCCAAAACCGCAAGCACCATCAGCAATGCAGCAGGGGTGGCCTGTGTCAGGAAGATCTGTAGAGATACTCACACACACACACACACACACACACACACACACACACACAGTCAACAGAACGCTAATGAACTAGCAGCACAACTCCGGCTATATCTTTGCAAATGCACAAACAAAACCTCAGCTGCTAGCAGTGAAACAGAGTATTAATAATAGAGGCTGAAGTATATGCAGTATGAAGCAAAACATTTTCAATGTTGCACATAGAATCCCACAGTGGTAATTAGCATTAGCATTTTTAGCATTAGCTTTAATCGTTCATTCTAATCTGTGGCTGAAGCTAATGCTTCCTGGAAAAATGGAAAGTTGAAAGGTGCCACGACTAAATTTAAGTCCCAAAGGAGTTGGGTATGTGTGTAGAGTACAAGGTAGGCAAGCAAATTAATTAGCTAGTAGTGTGCTAAGCGAGTACAATGAGTGGTTTGATTGCAAAACAAATAACAAGAAATCTATATCTTTGGTTATATTCTATAATACCCTGTCATTGCAATTGTATCTTTAGCAGTACAACAACTTTTTTATGGGATATTTCAAGGGACAATTTTGTATCTCACCTACCCCTAAAAGGGGCAAATTGGTACTTTAGAACAGTAATTGTATGTACTACTATGAGCCATTTAGTTGTAAATTAATTGTCCCTTTGAGGTTACTGTCCTAGTGACAAGCTGTATCCGACTGCATACGCGAAGGATACCAGGTACAGGGTTGTCACTAAGGCAGTACCCTCAAAGGGACAAGCTGTCATGCCCCTAATGGTACAACTTTTATACATTTTTCCTGTCAGTGTAGATGCATTCTAGTTAGGATTTGAGACACAGACTCAACATTTTTCTCTTACATTCTTGTGCCAATAACCAAAATGAAAGTGTGGGTGAAGGCTCAGTAGAGTTTCAAATTAGATTTGCGTGCAGAGAGTAGCTGATTTTGGGAGTGTTTGGTTCAGCCTTCAGTACAAAGTCTCGGAAACCATATTGATTTGAGTTTTTTTTTATTTTTTTATTTATTTATTTTTAATTTTTTAACTTTTGGTTTGGATTGGAGCTTTGGGACCAGAGTCAGTGCTGCAGACTGCAGGTCTTGCTGTGGTTTCAGCAGCACAGGACTAAAGTTGTGCTCTGTGAGACTTTAGATTTGCTGGATCGATTTGCTGTCTGTGGAGGTCAAGTCAAGTCAAGTTACCTTTATTTATATAGCGCTTTCAACAATACAGATTGTGTCAAAGCAACTGCACAGTATTTAAACAGCACAATAGTGTGTAAGTAACGCATTATTGTAAATAATAAATTTTCAGTTAAAGGCAGTTCATCAATGAATTCAGTGATATCATCGTCAGTTCAGTTCAAATAGTATACGATATCGCTGGACAGCGGCAAGGAACCAAAACTCCACAGGTGACAGGAAAAAACCTTGGGAGAAACCAGGCTCAGTCGGGGGACCAGTTCTCCTCTGGCCAGACGAAACCAGCAGTTTGTACCAATGTCTGATTGTAGAGAACTCATCAGGTTCCTGTGGAGTAGCGCCGATGGCCGTCTAGGTTGGCGAGGTCTTTAGTGATGATCTGTCTCTGTAGCTCATCTGGTTGACATTCAGGGCTATAGAAGTGATCTCTAGGTGGTGATCCATGATCTAAGCTGGGTACGGACTGGATCCGGGGGACTGTAGTGACCATCTGATCCGGATACAGGCTGGGTCTGGTGGCTACAGTGACCTCGGAATAAGAATGAAACAGACTAATATTAGCGTAGATGCCATTCTTTTTACGATGCAATGAGTGCATCAGGTGTTATGGGAAGTGTTTTCGGTTCCGGCTGACCTAATTAATGCAGCCTAACAATCCTTTAACAGATTTGAATTATAGGAATGTGTTAATGTTTTTATGTGTAAACCAGGTTAAAGAGATGTGTCTTTAATCTAGATTTAATCTAGATCTGCCTCCCGAACAGTGTTAGGTAGATTGTTCCAGAGTTTAGGCGCTAGATAAGAAAATGATCTGCCACCGGCAGTTGATTTTGATATTCTAGGTATTATCAAATTGCCAGAATTTTGAGAACGCAGCGGACGTGAGGGACTATAATGCAATAGGAGCTAAACCATTGAGGGCTTTAGAAGTAATTAGCAAGATTTTAAAATCTATACGATGTTTTATAGGGAGTCAGTGCAGTGTTGACAGAACCTTACTTTCTGGTTCTAGTCAGAACTCTTGCTGCTGCATTTTGGACCAGCTGGAGTTTAACAACCACCCAATAAAGCATTACAATAATCGACCCTTGAGGTCATGAACGCATGAATTCATGTTTCGGCATTTGACATTGACAGCATAGGTCGTAATTTCGATATATTTTTAAGATGGAAAAATGCGGTTTTAAAGCTTTTCTATAAGATAAGTTACATTCACGCCAAGCAGTACGAAAAACCTCTGGTTTTGTTTCCCCCAGCTGCGTTCCATTTTCCGTGCTTTTCTCTTTAGGGCGCGAGTGTGATCGTTATACCACGGTGTTACACTGTTTTTCTTAATCTTTTTTAAGCGCACTGGAGCAACTGTATCTAAAGTGCTAGAATTTTAATGTCATTAACATCAATTCCATGTCATCTAGAGTATGATTTCGGCAATGAGTAGGTCCTGACACATGTTGTTTAACCCCAATAGAGTTCTAACCCCAATAGAGAGAGAATGTCTATACATGCTGTTCCTAATGCATCTTTTTCATTATCAACATAGATGTTAAAATCACCCACTATTAAGACTTTATCTGCGGCCAACACTAAAACGGATAGAAAATCAGAAAATTCTTTAAAAAGTCAGTATGGTGCCCTGGTGGCCTGTATACAGAAGCCAGTACAAACGTCACGGTGGATTTATCATTAGCACTTGTTTCTCTGGATAATGCTATATGAAGCACCATTACTTCAAACGAGTTATATTTGAAGCCGTTCTCTGAGAGACATTGAGAATATTGCTATAAATAGTAGAAACACCTCCCCCTTTACCTTTTAGACGCGTTTCATGTTTATAACAGTAATCTTGGGGGGTGGACTCATTTAAAATAATGTAATCGTCTGGTTTTAGCCAGGTTTCTGTCAAACAGAGCACATCTAGGTTATGATCAGTGATCATATCATTTACAAAAAGTGCTTTCGTAGAAAGGGACCTGATATTCAATAAGCCAAGCTTTATCAATTGTTTCTCTGTATTATATATATTTTTTATTTGTTGAACATCAATTAAATTGTTAGTCTTGATTTGGTTCAGGCGTTTTTTGTATTTTCTAGCTTGGGGGACAGACACAGTCTCTATAGTGTGATATCTAGGTGAAAGGGTCTCTATGTGTTGAGAATTAACTGATTTCTGTGATGTGAGGCGGCTAGCAGACGGTCGGTTTTGCCAGTCTGTCTGCTTCCTGACCTGGGCCCCAGTTAGTCAAGTGCAAACTCTAAGACTATGTGCCATATTTCTAGATAGGAGAGATGCTCCACATCCGGAGGGATGAAGACCATCTCTTTTCAACAGGTCAGGTCTGCCCCAGAAACTCGTCCAATTGTCTATGAACCCTATGTTATTTCGCGGACACCACTTTGACATCCAGCCGTTTAATGATGACAATCTACTGTGTATCTTGTCACCACGGTAAGCAGGGAGGGGACCAGAGCATATTACAGTGTCTGACATAGTACTTGCAAGTTCACACAGCTCTTTAACATTATTTTTAGTGATATCCGACTGGCGAAGTCGAACATCTTTAGTGCCGACGTGAATAACAATCTTACTGAATTTACGTTTAGCATTAGCCAGCACTTTTAAATTTGCCAAGATGTCAGGCGCTCTGGCTCCCGGTAAACACTGGACTATGGTGGCAGGAGTCTCTATTTTCACGTTCCATACAATAGAATCGCCAATTACTAGAGCACTTTCATCAGGTTTCTCAGTGGGTGCGTCACTGAGTGGGGAGAACCTGTTTGATGTTCTGATCGGAACGGAAGAGCGCTGTTTTGGCCCACGACTATGCCATCTCACAGTCACCCAGTTGCCCTTCTGCATAGGCGTTGTTACCGGAACCGAACAATGTACAGGGCTTTCTGAGCTAGTCGCATCCAAAACCGTAACTAAGGGCCTCACATTCTTACTATCCTCTATTAAAGTTTGGATGCGTGATTCTAGTTCTGAAATCTTCTCTGTCAGCCTGGCTATATTCCTGCATTTATCACATGTATAAGGCTCACTGCTGACAGAGATAGATAAGCTATACATGTGGCAAGCGATGCAGACAACAATAGTAGGAGAAGAAGCCATTACTCACCGTGATTGTAGAATGATTCCAACTTACCACTGTTGTTAGATGAATTCCTGAAGAACAGATCAGGGGGAGAAAACGATAACGATAGTAAAACAAGGGTTAAAAGCGTGAATGGAGTGCGAGCGGCAAGTTAACCGGCTAAATGTGAGGCTAACACGCTGCACTCGTGATTATAGAATAAGGCAAACGATCAAATTAGTCAGATTAGTTTGATGGATAATATCAGAAATTTGGTGGAAGTTAAGCTATATCTATCAATTTAAAACAGCAGAATTAACAATAAGATCCAACATAAAAACGAAGTTACAGGGAGCTACAAACACAGACCACTCTGCAGCAAGGCAAACAGAAAAACAAGGAGGTGTGTCCGTCACGCTCTGTCCATCATGCATGAAGCTCTGCAGAATTTCCCCAACTAAGAGACATTTTTTCCTTCTCTCCTCTAGTCCTTGTCTCGTAACATCTCATCACTTCGTTGTGGCTCATCTCATGTCATCTTGTTCCCTGTTTTGTCTTCTCCTGTTCGTCTTGTCTCCTCTCATCTTTATCTTGTCTTTTTTTCTTGTCTCTTTTCATCTGTTCTGTTCTCATCATTTGTCTTGTTGTCTTGTCTCACCTTGTCTCTTCCTTGTCTACTCCTCATGTCTCTGTTCTTGTCTCTTCTCAGTTTTTTCTCACTTGTCTTCTTTTTTCATCTCCTCTCTGATCGTTGTGCCTTGTCTTGTCTCGTCTTGTGTCCTGTTATATCTTCTTTTCATCTTGTCTTGTCTCTTGTCTTCTCTTCATAGTCTTGTTTAATCTCTTTTGTTCACATTTGTCTTGTCTTGTAATGTTTCATCTTCTCTCTTCCTTATTTTGTCCTATCTTGTTTCTATTTTTTCTCCTTGTCTCATTTTGTCCCTTTCGTCTTGAGTCGTCATTTTTCTCTCCTCGTCTCATTTTCTCTTCTCCTCTATTCTCTTCTTGCCATTTGTCTCATTTAGTCTCATCTCTTGTCTTCTTTTTCTCATCTCCCACCTTGTCTTGCCTCTTGTCCTTCGCCTTGTCTGTTAAAGTCCGTTCTGTGGCTATTAATATGTTTAAATTAAAACGAAAAAAGGCAGCGGTGTTTGATATCATATTTCAGGTAACTGTAAATACAGTGAGGAAAATTGCAGTAGCCAAGGCAAGATGACGTTATCAAGTACGCTGTTCCATTTGCAGAATTACCGGACTTGCAACATCCCGTTACCGGGAATTCACACTCCCGAGTCGAACTTGCGAAGTCTGAACTACCAAGGACGCAAGTCTGAAAGTCGCGTGCAGTCCTACGTCACCAGACTGTTCGCCTAATCTTTACAGTACTTTAGACCTCAATGGAAACGCTAACAGCAACAGGTCTGGGCAAAAAAATGTTCCTGGGACAAATTTTTCCTGGTAATTTCGGTGGAAAAGTGGCTTTAGTCTCTTAATGTATTGTCTCTGCTTTCTTCCTGTCATTTGTTATGTCTCATTATTGTATCTCGTCTCCTCCCCTTCTCCTATTCTTTATTGTCTCTCATCTAATTTTGTCTTGTCTTTAGTCTCACCATATAGTCTCTTCCTGTCTCCTCTGCAGTAGGCTGCTCAGTTATACCTCTGTTCTGACTCTGCACTCCTCTTTCGTATCTCTGCAGTGCTGGTTTAGTGAGGGTGATGCCATAAAGGCTGCTGTAAGCCGTCTTTCTCTGTCTTAAGGAAGTGGAGGACTAAATCAGGGTGGATGACAGGTTTCCACTGGGAACCAAAGCTTAGAGACTTTCCTTTGCCTTGACTCACAGTGCTTTCATCCACTTCAAGCGTTGTGTGGATTTTCCCATTAGCAGTTGGGTGAGTGTAGACAGTTTGAGATTTTACCTCTATCTTTTACCTTTTACCTCTGGTATATATATTTTTTCATGATTATGATTAAATTTAAACACAACTTTGCTCTTGCAGTGCCTGCTGCATACTTCTGAAGAGAAAGTTTGTCTTCCTGAGGATGATCACATCCTTTTTTTAACCCTTTATCAGTCAAAGACCAAAGGAAAGTATGACAGCTGCTCTCAGCACTATATGTTCTCATAATGCTTTGGTGACCTTGTATATGGTGTCATGACATCATTTGGGGAACATTTTTCCAGCCGACACATTATCTCTCACATTAGTCCCACACATATGGTCACTGATCATTTTTATGGGGTGTGTGACACTTCACTGGGAAATGTAGTGGAGTCGGATCACCTCCCTTGCCAAACACTTGCTCAGTGTGTGTGAGAGGTTCTCCATTCTGATAACCCCTCTTGAGCTCTTGGCATCCTGTAACTCAGCGGAGGCTCGACTGCAGTGTGACAACAGCTTAGAGCAGGAAGAGAACGCTGATGCTCACAAACACACACTACAGAGCCGGATCAGCCCTTTATCATCTCTGGCAGACTGAAAACTTTTATTTATTAGTTATTCACTTTTTCTACCCCTTGTGTTTTATGTGCTATTGGTGCACATTCAGAATCAGTGTTTCAGAAGCTACTTTAAAACTGCAGCTTATCAAGCTACAAACTAGTCATAATTTAGGACTTAATTACAGCTCGTACCTTGGATTTTCTGCCAAGAAACATCAGTTTGGTGTAGATTGTTATGTCTATCTCGCTAAAATCATGAGTTTTAAAGCCAAATTATTTTAAACTTATGAGATAGGGATTTCTGAGTGCACACATCTGAAGCATGTACACAGAAAGCGGTTGTCACACGGCATGTGAGTACTAAACTAAGTATTAACTTCTCTTTCATGTCCTTAAGCTATCAAATACACACAAGTTTGAGTTAAAAACACACAAGTTACAAAAACGGTTATGTCTGTAAAGTAGGGCTGGGAATCCATTCCAAATAGAATTGATTCCTTCATTCCGAGTCGTTAGGAATCGAGAGTCAATTCCAAAAGTTGGAATCGTTCCATCAAGGAGATTGAGAGCTGCTTTCAGTTCAACAAAGCTTATATGGATGCCCCTCAAATGGAAGGCTGCATCCTACGAAGGCTGCATATCTTACGCTACCAAAAATTGCGGACTTGTTTCGAAAAAGCTAAATGGTCATAAAAAAAAGTCACACTTCCCAGTCAAAAATTACCGCCATTGGAAAAGAATGGGAAATAAATAAAGATGTGTGATCATTCAAAATGCAGATAAAGAGTGCACAGCAATGAAGGGATGATACTTTAAAATATCAAGAGTGCAAAATAGACACTCCACTCCACTTTCAAACTAAAAAAATCTAAACCTACACAAAAAGTTGTCTTTGAGAACGTCTAAATGTATATCCAAATTCACAACTTAATAAAAGTAAGTATTTATGTCTAAAAACAACAAAACCATGGAATTGCAGATGTTTTTCTTTTTTTTACTTCGACCAGATGGCACTAATCTGACTTCAAAAATTGGATTTTAAAGGCATTGTCTCTATTTTATCATGAAATAATGCCATAATTAAAAAGTAATATAAAAATCGTATTTCAATGGGAATAAATAAATATAAATATTAATTAGTGCCATGAAATTCTCTCAGAATATAAAATATAAAAGAAAAACTTTTACTGAACAAAAATTTCAGGTGTTCGGTCACTTTTAACCACGAACAACACAAAGTGTGACTCCCAAATGAACAAAACCACAGGGTTAACGTCAATTCACGAAAATAAACGGAATGAAAACGAGTTGGTATTGAGCTCATCTGAGCTCGAGTTTGAGGATGCAGCCTTCCATTTAAGAAGCAGTCATTAATTTGCGATTAGAAGTCTGATTTGTTTCCACAAAGAGGTTATTTCGGATAGATCGTTTTAATAAACCAGTTCAAAAAAATATTCAGAAGTCTTTTTTACGGTGGACCTGGCTTATGTTCTCCACCACTTCGAGTGCTGCAAAAACAGATTAGGTCATGATCGAGGGTTTTAATCTTGTTTCCATCTTAAATCAAATGCATCTGATTGACAGATAAACCACATACTCGTATATCAGTGTTGTTAATTAACCAGAAACAGGAATCGGACTTGATTCCAAAAATTTAGGAATCGTACAGCCCTACTGTGAAGGAAAAATCAATAAATCATAGTCTTTTCTGAGGCTGGGACTTTAAATAGTGTTCTGTGCTCGTCTGTGCAACCAACGGCAGAACAGTTAGTTTGCTTTCCTCGAACTTTCATCATGGTGTTATAACTTGTCGCTTGCAAAAGCAAAATGGCGGCACCTTTTCTGAGTTGGTAGCTGGTACAAAAAAAATCGAATTAATTAGTAGTGTCACCACTTTTAGTTAGGTCCTCCCCAACACTGCTCATAATACTGCGGTCAGGAGGGTTAAAGCCTAGGACGTCTCTCGGGCATAATCAAAACATGTGATGTAATCAGTCAATAACACGATCACACACACACACACACACACACACACACACACACACACACACACACACACACACACACACACACACGGTCTGTGTGACCAGGAGCAATAAACAGGTGACTTTGAGGTCTCGGAAGATGTCAAAGTTGTTTAATGACAAGAGAGAAGGTGAGGCTAGAGAGTGTTTTCATTTGCAGTTGTTTTCCAATAGCAGAACATGAAATAATCACAAGCTTTTAATCTCTACTTGCTGACATTCATTTCTGAGCAGCTCATTCTTTAAATGCAAGTGCTTGCGTGTACATTGACAATTGCACATTCAGTAGGGATTTCATGTGAATCTCTCAGACAGCTGCTTGCTCGTTGTGTAAGGGGTGACACACAGAATCACACAGGGGCCCAAGGGGGCCCCTGACCTATTTACAGCCCCCCTACCCCACTGGTCACACACAGCCAAACACACACACTGAGTCTGTCACATTTTTACACAATAAAAACATACACAAATCCAACCTTCCTAGGGATTTGCACCTAAAATGAGGGAGAATGTGTGAGAATGGCTAAAAAAATTTAACTGAGATCATCACGTTGAGTAGTGACCCACAATTGCAGAAAGCAGAAAATGGTTAGCAATTTAGTAGAGCGTTTAAGTTAAAATGGCCAAATTTAAATGTGACTCTGGACCACAAAACCAGTCATAAGGGTCTTTTTTTATTGAGATTTGTACATCATCTGAAAGATGAATAAATGAGCTTTTCTAAGCTTTCCATTGATGTACAATATTTGGCCGATATACAACTATTTACATAAATCTGGAATCTGAGGGTGCAAGAAAATTTAAAGTTGTCCAAATGAATTTATTAGCAATGCATATTACTAATCAAAAATTAAGTTTTGATATATTGATGATTTTTGGCATAGAAGAAAAATCTATAACTTTGACCCATTCAATGTATTTTTGGCTATTGCTACAAATATACCTGTGCTACTTAAGACTGGTTTTGTGGTCCAGGGTCATAAATTTTTATCAGGAATGGCAATAATCTCAAGATAGCCAAATATCATTTGATTTGTTGTCCTGGTTGACATATTGGTGTATCATTTGTTCCCTTTGTTGTTATTCTTTTGGCACTTTCAAATGGCACTTTAACTTTTATGTCCGAAATGTGCAAGAAACTTAAATATCCAATAAGCAATCAGGCTCAGTTTCTTTTTTAATAACCCATCATGCAGTGCAATATTTTTCAGCGATGCCATAGAAGAAACAATTTAGGTCCCACAACGAACCATTCAGTCAAAGGTCCTTTAAAAAAAAACATCTCTTTCTTATCTTTTTATAATCTGAAAAACCTGTCACCACAAAGAACCTTTTGTGAAACAGAAAGGTTCTTCAGATGTTAAAAGTTCTTCATGGAAACATTTAGACAAAAAAGGTTCTTCTATGGCATCAGTAAGCACCTTTGTTTTTAAGAGTGTACCTTAGTGACAATCAAATCCCCACATAACTGCAGTTTTAGTGTTTAATTGTCCTTGAATGCACCTCAATGTCCATCCTTGTGGTAAAGCAGATGCTGAATGTAAAGTCGCCATTTTATGAACATGGTCTTTCATGCTGTGGGCTTTATCTGATCTGTTGTAATGGGATTTGGCTCTGTACTGGACTGGTGAAGTGGGAAAGTACATATGCTTCACACACTTTGGTGTTTAGGAAACCAAGTCAAGAAACTCCTCACAGTACGGACATTTAGGGCTCTTTCAGCTCTGCAAGAAGCTCTGTCTATTTAATAAACCTATAGTAACTTATATTAAGTAACATATATCTTTTACTAAAAGAGAAAAAAATAATAGAATATGTTTATGGATTTTTTTTTTCTTTTTTTTTGTTGTTGTTGTTGTTGATTTGTTTTGCTGTTTTATTTTCTTACTCTGGTGTGAAACATCACCTGTATTAGCACAAATGAGGAGGACGCAGGCAGACAAGATCAATAGTTTTCTTCTGGCTGCCCCTTTTGCTTTGGTGCAGAGGCACTTAGACCGAACAAGTGAGCCGCGTGTGTGTGTGTGTGTGTGTGTGTGTGTGTGTGTGTGTGTGCGTGCGTGTGTGTGGCCGGACATGTTTGTGTGCGTGTGAGTGTGGCTCACGTGTCCATGCCTGTCAACTTTGTATTTATAATAACATTAAAGGTCATTTGAGTGAAGAAAGAGGTGTCCTTCTTGTTTTATTGCTGTTTGTTCTGTACTTTCTTTCTCTTTCACGTGCACACACACACACACACACACACACACACACACACACACACACACACACACACGCACGCACACATGTTTATTTTTGTGAATTGTGGGGACATTCCATAGACGTAATGGTTTTTATACTGTACAAACGATATTTGCTATCACCCTACACCTTCCCTACACCTAAACCTAGCCCTCACAGGAGACTGTGCATATCTTTACATTCTCAAAAAAACGTATTCTGTATGATTTATAAGCCTTTTGAAAAGTGGGGACATGGGCAATGTCCTCATAAGTCACCCTCTCCTTGTAATACCTATGCCATACCCATGTTATTACACAAATTTGTGTCCTGATATGTCACACAAACACACACACACACACACACACACACACACACACACACACCTGTATTTGGCTTGCACAGCTTTAAGTCTAAAATACTGCAATGATTGTAGGGATGATAAAATGTTATCCGCAAACACACTCACTTACAAATATTCCTTTAAAGGAACATATTGTATCCATTTGTAGTATTTAATTTTTCCCCAAAGTCCACTTTTATTATTAGTCAAAAGTTTCTCGCACCAAAAACTATTTTTCACTCTTTCTCTGAATTTTAAAATGCCTTTTCACTATATCAAAAAAAAAAAAAAAAAAACAGACTAGAAGTCATTCATTTCCAATGGAAGTATAATGGAAACTGTCTAAATTTGACTATATACGTATGTGTAATTTTAGGATTTGATTTAACAGGGTTCGTACAAGTGCTTAAAGAGCTTGAAGTACTTAAATTTGACTTTGTGAAATTGAAGCACTATTATAGCACTATTCCTAAAGAGGTACTTGACAAGTGCTTGAATTATTGACAGACAATGCATCTGACATAAGTGTTTAATTTTGTTAATAAGAGCACATCTTTTTGTGCAAAATTCTCACACTTCTTTTTGTTGTCTTTTTCAGTTAATGTCATAAAATCAGCGAGCTAAGCCAGTAAAAAAGAGGAACAGATGAAGCGAATCAATTGAGTGAGTCATTTACGCTGGAACCGCTTCGATTGATTCAAACTCGTAACTTTGATCTTTAATTTTAAGCGATTCACTAGCAAAAACCAGATCAAATTAAAAGAGCCATTCAATTTCGATTTTCACATTGCTTGTAATGATTTTTAAAAGCACGTATAGTGATGGGTGAAACTGAGCTTTTTGAAACTTTGAATTAGTTAAACCATTGTGTCGCAATATGATTTACTGTTTCGAATCACTCTAATCGGATCATGTATTGTCAATCATTTGATTTAGATCTGGACTTTGGAGCCGGTTTGTGAATCACTTGACTTAGATTGCAACTTTGTGTATCGCAAATCAATTAAATTACATCGGAACTTCGGAGCGGGTATCATGAATCATTTGATTTAGATCAGACCTTTAGAGCAGGTTTGCTAATCTCTTGACTTGATTCACAGATTGGAACTTTGCGTATCGCAAGTCAATTTAGATCAGAACATCAATTTGCATATTGCGGGTCATTTGATTAAGGTCTGAACTTCAAATCACGTATCGCAAATCATTTGATGTAGGTCAAGACTTCGGAGTGGGTTTGTGAATCATTTGACTTAGATCAGAACTTTGTGTATCACAAATCAATTGATTTAGATTGGAACTTCAAGTCCTTGAAAATCAAAAAGTAGTGCTTGAAAAGTCCTTGAAAGTCCTGGAATTTCATTTTACAGTATCTGTACAAACCCTGTTTAAAAATATTTTTTCAGTCTTTGTACTTCAAAACAGTGTGTTACTTGCCATAACTTTGCAATTTTTTGTAAAAATTTCCAGTGTAGAAAACCTACTATATTTTTCCTTAAATGTTTTGATATATATATGTGGATATATTAGTAAAATTATTATTTATTTATTTATTTATTTTACCATAGCGAATAAGCGCAGGGTAATGGCTGGTTCAAGATCATCCAAAGGTCCACGCAACTGCCACTAGGAGGTAAAATACAACAATCGTACATGAGATAGTGAAAAGTCAGCTTCACAATTCAACATGCTATTTTTTGCCACTGTACCTTTAAGACTTCTGTATGTAAATTGTCTCTGTTATGACTGGTTCACTTACTTGTAGCACTCCAACCTCCATTGTGTAGATTAGGGGTAGGCAAGTTCGGTCCTAGAAAGACACAGCCCTGCAGAGTTCAACTCCAAACCTAAACAAACACACCTGAACAAGCTTATGAATGTCTTCAGGATTACTAAGGCTATAGGTGAGGGTTTTTTTCCAGGTTTGGCGCTGAACTCTATAGGACTGCAGCTCTCTAGGACCGAACCTGCCTACCCCAGGTCTAGATAGTACATCAAACATAGTAGATCTCAAAAGAAGACCGTTTCCCAATCTTTAAACTTGCAGTTAACCTATGGCCTTGTGCTGTAAATAGTTTTTCTGTGTTTGCCATGTAAGTTTAGCACCCAGAGATGGAGGCCAGTGTTTGGGAGTTTAATATGTACACATGCAGATCTCAGCTCTTGCATGAGTCATAGTGGCAGATAAATGGGTCAGAGCACAGACACAAACAAAAGACCACCCTGGAGGAAATAAAGGTTATAACTTACTCATGGCCTGTGCAAAGCTTAAAACACTTGGTTACTATCAGACAAATACTTGTATTAAATGCCTGTTTAGGTGGTAGGAAAAAGTTCTACTCTTCTTCAGAAGTAATACGATCGCTTTGCTTGATGAAAATCAAAATTTAAGTCATCATTCACTGAAGATCTCATTTGCAATTCTGCATACTCAAATTTGCAGCTTTGTGATTATTTACAAAAAGTGAGAACCAATGATACCATTAAAGGCACAATATGTTTTTGCCACTAGAGGGTGCATATTCAAAACAAACAAAGAAACAAAGGCATGGTTTGATCATGTGTAACTGAGTGTGGAATCATGGGAGTTGTTGTCTTCATCCCCACAGCCAATGCAATGTGTTGGGACTTGGGCAGAAATCATGTCCATGGATGAGCTAATGTATTAAAGACTTATTAAGGTCACTGTAGTATGAAGCAAGGTGGGGCTGAAAATCGTGGAAGTGAAACAAGAATGCTGGAGCGGCTTGAAAGCAGCGGAGCTTTTATTATGCCACAGTTGACTGCTTCTGCTTTTTTCAGTCATGCGTATGTAGGAAAAAACAGTGCTGTTTTTACATACTAGATACATTTGAGTGTGTTGAATGTTCTGTTATAATGCTACTCTGTGCATTCATCACCTGTTTAATAAAATCCTTAACATATTAAAGTGCCTTTGGGGTTTCTATGTTTTCTACAAAATAAAACCGGAAAATCAAGGATGTATGATATCACGGTCCGTTACACTAACTACACTAAATTGCTTATTTCTCTGGATTTAAACATTCTTTGAAACTTTTGGGATAATGTAAGTACAGAAGGCAGCAAAATAAATAACACTGTTCTAGTGGTTTTTGGATATTATTAGGGCTGTCCCCTAATAGTTGACTAACAACAAAACGTTGTGCTTTTGTAAAATAATTAAAGCAAACAGGATGCGCGTTCTGCCATCTAGGTCTCTGTGAACTTAAGCATGAAACTGAAACTCTGTGAATACTTGCCTTACAGACATGAATAAATATGAAATATATCTATAGAGTGAAATGTCTACCTTCAAATAAACTAATTCAAATAGAAAACAAATATTCTCAGATTATGAAACATGAAAACTAACGACTACTAGTCGACCAGAAAAAACTTTAGTCGAGTGCAGCCCTTATTAATTTAATTAAAATATCTTGCATATTGTGCCTTTAATGTCAAACCTGGCAAGATTGCAAGAAGATCTTGATTCATCATTTGCAAGACTTAATGCACTTCATATGGACTTCGAACAACATAAGGGTGAATAAATCAATTTTCATTTCTGGCTGAGATATTACTTAACCAGTACTCATACGTATAATGGCCCCTGCAAATTTTTTCTTTGTTTCCTGATCTCTTTTATCTTCCTCTTCGTCTCTCTTTCTCTTCTAGATATGCGTAACACACAAACACAGGGGTATTCCAGGGCTTGTGCCGACTGCCAGTTCACTGGAAACACAATCGCAGCTGACAGTTATGTGTGTCATGAGGACAACGGCACAGCGGGGCAGAGATGGCAAACACACAAATCCAGTCACCACGTCAATGTACACACAAACAGAGACGTCTTCAATCCCAGATTTATTTACACACACACAAAGACATTTAAGTTGGAAAACCGAAATGTTTTGGATCCATTCACACCCACGCAACGCTTACAGTCAAACAGAGGGCTAAACCAGTAAATCCTCTGAACGTCGAGCTGAAATGAGAGAGGTTATTAATACGAGACAGAAGGTTGGCATAATGCCCCAAATGCTATTCAAAAGGGCCCAGTCCAGCTCTGAGTCTCTTGGATGAAGTGAAATACTAAATAATGTGAGGGGAAAACAGAGAAAATTTACATTTACATTCATTCATTTGGTAGACTCTTTGATCCAAAGCGAAATGCATTCAAGATGTACTTTTTATCAAGTATTTGTGTATTATATTATGTGGGAATCAAACCCACAACACACTACCAATTGAGCTACAGGAACAAAATGCATTAAGAGTTTGAAAAACTGAACGTCCTTGGCATCTACCTCTTTTTGCCCCAGCACGCCAGCAACACTCCCCCCTAAAGTAGGCAACAAACACCCTGGTCTGACCTCCCCTCCCCTCTCCTCTCCATGTGCCTGGCTCTTTTTATAGCAGACCATATTCATTAATAGAGAAGGTTCCTCCCTGGAGAACAAAGCTCATTACAGAGCTGCACATCCTTTGGGTGCTCTCTGGATCCTCATTTGGGATCTTTCTCTGGCAGGTCGGCACCTTTTCCCGATTTGGATGGCTTTGGCAAGAATTCCCCACCTCAATCTCCGCTCTTTCCTAACTTAACTACTCCACAGAGAGCGTAGGACAGAGAAACATCCGTCTCTTAATGAGTTTTGCTAATGCAAGGCATTTGCTAAGTCACCTCTACAAATACAATGCAACGTTTTCTTCATCATGACATTGATTTGATAAGCTTATAGCTTCGTTTGTTTAATTCTGGTTGATAATAAGACAAATGCATACATAGCTCAAGCGCATACATAAAGCTTGCCACAGCGCACCGGCAGATATAATAATTATGAATGTGTCAGGGAAAAACAGCAAGAAGACTGCATTAATGTTTTGATAATCTATTGATAAACTAGTTCTTTCTTTGTTTTCGGTTTAAGAGATGAAGTCGTCTACACTGACTTATCATCTCTGCAGTAGTGATGCATGTATGCATGTATCATACAGATTACATAATCTGAGAAAATTTGTTTTCCATTTGAATTGATTCATTTGATTTTTGGTTCATTTTGCTTTCTATGGATATATTTTTCATGTCTGTAAGGCAAGTATACATAGAGTTTGCGTCACAAATAAACTTTTTTGGTTTGACCTAAAATGACAGAGTATTTTAAGTGTAAGTGTCCATTTGTCATGCAGTGAGTGTGCTACAGTTCAGTACTGTGACACTTGAATAGCACACATTTTTCTAGGTTAACATTAGATTGAGCGGCCATGTAAAGTTGCTTTCACTTACATATTTTAGATGAAAAGCCATATTTGAGGTTGATGAATGATAGGTGAGTGTTTGGATGTCCTGTCCGAAATACTATATTGCCATAGACCAGCAGTTAACAATCCGTCCATCACGGACTGCGTGAATTCGCGCCACTTCCTGTGTATTTTTCTTTTTTTGCGACTAAGCGACTAATAAAATTTTGATTGACCAAGCCTCTTCTCGTCTAATTTTTTATTTTTCAGTGAAAAATGCAAACGTGAGCAACGGAAGGGAAAAAAAATTCTTGAGACAATGTTTTTAAAAGCTAAACTAATGCTGTGTTTCAATTTACCTCAAAAGTCAGATGTTGGTGCTAGGAATGACGCCACACCCATGTGGACCGTGTTCCAGTACAGAAGACAGAAAACCAAGATGGACGTGTCCATTGTTATCAATATAAGTCGATTTAAAAACACATAAAAAGCAGTATTTTGCACAGATAACTCTATAGTATCATGACCATAGATAGGTTGGATAGTACTGTGTGCACCACTGAGTTTATTGAGACACAGGCGAACAGAAGTGCTAATAAACAATATATTACTACTGTTTCACTCTTGTTTTTGCACTGGATACATTGGATTCTAAAATCAGGGTTGTTGTGGTTCCCCTGTTGAATAAAAAAAGCATATGCTGTTTAGGTATGTTTTGAAGCATGGCTTAAACTGGTCATGAGCTGGTTTAAGCTGGTCCTTAGCTGGTCATGAGCTGGTTTAAGATGGTCCTTAGCTGGCCATGAGCTGGCTTAAGTTGGTCCTTAGCTGGTCAAGTGCTGGTCCTAAGATGGTCCCAGCTTTGAGCTGGTTTAAGCTGTTCCTTAGCTGGTCATGAGCTGGTTTAAGCTGGTCCTTAGCTGATCATGAGCTGGCTTAAGTTGGTCCTTAGCTGGTCAAGTGCTGGTCCTAAGATGGTCCCAGCTTTGACCTGGTTTAAGCTGTTCCTTAGCTGGTCATGAGCTGGTTTAAGATGGTCCTTAGCTGGTCATGAGCTGGTTTAAGATGGTCCTTAGCTGGTCATGTGCTGGTCCTAAGCAACTAGCTCCTGTTGAGGACTAGCTTAGGACCAGCATATGACCAGCTTAAACCAACTCATGACCACCTAAGGAACAGTCAGCTCAAACCAGCAGCCATGCTTCAAAACATACCTAAACAGCATATACTGTTTTTTCAACAGGGTCTTTTGAGATTCTGAGTTGGAACTCTGACTTGAGAGTGCATTCCAGTTAAGAGTTCTGGTCCCACTTTACATTAGGTGGCCTTATTACACGGCTCTTTGGAATGCTTGATTCTGATTGGTCAGTTGAGACATTTGCAGGTTCGTTCTTTTCAAATAATCACTGCTCCAAAGTAATAACGCATAGCCGGTACTACTTGTATGTTTAAAATCCCTCCGTGCCAACAAAGATTACCGTTTGGCGCCATCTTGTGACAAACACTGGACAACCACAATTAACAATGGAAAATTTCGACATTAATCTATTTAAATTGTCTTACTAACGTACATAGTTTGAATGTTAGTCACGTGGTACTATATCGTTTCGCGGAAGAATAAAAATGTTAATTTAAAACAAATATGCCAATAAAAGGTTTCAAATTCATATTCATGTCCAGTTTTTTTCCTTATGTGGCAAGTAGCCGTGTAATAAGCGGGATAATGTACAGGCAGCCTGTAGTTATCGCGAAATAAGCCCCTTCAGTGTGATACAAGACCCTCCGCTTCGCGTCGGGTCCTGATCACACTGTCGGGGCTTATTTCTGCGATAACTACCGGCTGCCTGTACATTATCCCTTACTTAACTACTATGTTCTTACATTTAAATTAATAATTTGCTACAATGTACTTATTGTGTACCTACATGTTTTTACATTGTACTTATATATATTTTTTTTTTAAATCTATATGTAATTACATTTGTAATTAATTTCTGTAATTACCACTTTTGACCCATCCCTTACACCCTAACCCACCCTTAAACCTACCCATACCATCAAACCTGTCCCTAATCCTTACCCGTATCCCACCTTAATAGAAGCAAAAGTGTTTTGCAATGCAATATGATCACATTAAGTACATTGTACTTATTTTTTGATGTAACTACATAGTTAAGGCCACCTAATATAAAGTGTGACCAAAGTTCCTACTGGGAACACAGAATTTGGAACGCACCATTATTTTAAAAGTTGGAATTTATCTTATTCTTCATCGGCGAAGTAAGTCTATGGGCGAGACTTCCGGTTAATTCATTTCACAGAAAGTTATTGGCCACAGCTTAGCCACCAGAGCGCACTCTCTTTGTGTCATTGTTTGTGTGTTCTGGACTGTGTTTTCCATAACCCTTTACTGCCAGCTGTTTATCATTGCCTTATTAGTCTCACCCTATATATACCTTGTTCATTTTGTCTTTAGTTGCGTCACTTTCGCTAGATAAAACCCTTATTCCTCGGTTGGGATCGTGTAGAGCTATTTGAAGCTGCAATGAAAGTGCAATTTGGACCTTCAACCTGTTGATCCCCATTGAAGTTCACTATATGGAGAAAAATCCTTTAATGTTTTCTTTAAAAACCTTGATTTCTTTTGGACTAAATAAAGAAAGACAAGAACATCTTGGATGACATGGGGGTATGTGTTTTCACTTTGGCACCTGTTCATTGAATAAATGTAAACATAATTTCAAAGTACAGCTGACATATTGACACTTTTAAACTTATATCTATCACTCAGCACACAGGATTCCTTTGTGGTGGCCTGTAATGAGTTACTCTTTGAGCTGGTGTCAAATAATTAGCTGTATAATTAGAGAAGGGTCACTGCTGGCAGATACATATATTAAACAAACAGCGACCACATTTATCTGTCTGCTGCTATGTACGTTATGCAGTTGCAATTGCCAGCGTTTCATTCTGTTCCTTGTGTGTGTTATACACTGTGCGGTGAGGGATTTCTATCATTATCACTGAACAATTATATTCTAAATATAACTGTGACGCACACACATGCACAGTGACCCTCAGGGCTATAAAGTGTTTTGCAGTGTATAGAGGAGCTGAAGTATGTAGATAACCCAAATTCATGAGCGTCAGTGCAAAAAAAAAAAGACAGATGATGTTTTAGAATCAGACAACTGTGTGTCTTAAAAGGTTAGTTCACCCAAAAATAAAAAATTCTGTCATTAATTACTCACCCTCATGTCGTTCCAAACCCGTAAGACCATCGTTCATCTTTGAAACATAAATTAAGATATTTTTTTCAATGAAATCTGAGAGTTTTCTGACCCTGCATGAACAGAAATACGACGATACCATGATCAAGGCCCAGAAAGGTCTTTCAAGCTCTAACAAGGACAATACACACACATTAGAGAATGAGCAGATAATGTCACTTTGGTGAGCATTTTTAGACCAATCCCTTTTAGTGCGTATAATTTAGCTAGTCATCATGGTGTATATCTTATGTAACATATATGATTTGACAGTATTTGTACAAAGTCTGCCAGAAGAGATGCATTTGCTGACATCAGAATTAAAAACTGTGTGAGTAAGTGTGGGTCATCCAACATGACATTAGTTATTCAGTGCATGTCACTTTAATATGCTAAATCAGCAGTGTAAAAAATTACCAGCAGAACAACCAGATGACAGATGTCCATTTGTGCAGACTCACTGCATTAAAAACAAGGTAAGACGATATGATAAGATGCAATAAAACATTCATGTTATGACTAATGCATTAAGACAAAAGTGAGAACATGGACTGGTAAAGGCACATTGGGTATGATCTGCACCCTGGCAAGTCTCCACATCGCATAGTGAACTGAGACGGATCTTACTGCACTGGATGCGCTGCAGTGCATGTGTGTGCTGTAGTGCTGCATTGTGTCAAAGTGGGCGTGCAGGAGTGTTTGCGAACTTTTGTTCCCTTCTTTTATGCTTTCTTCTCTATGGCTTGAAAAGCTGAATCAGCAGAAGCTTTCAGCATAATGCAAACCACTGACCCAATCTCTCTGTCGTTCTTTGGCTTTAAGGGAGACCAAAGAGTGTCCATATGCAGGGTGAGTTGTAACGCTGTTTTGTAAATTAGAAATGGGCTATAGGGGTCAAATCACTGTCATCTATGACCACCACCCTCCTGAGATGAACATATAAGACTCTGCTATGTACAAATATGAAGTTTTTGCAAAAGTATTAGAAACTTAATTTGGAGTAAATAAATAATTGTACCTACATGTTTGGCACACATAGTACAAAAACTGGAATGTCCCCATAAAACATGTAAACCCAACGTGTGTGTGTGTGTGTGTGTGTGTGTGTGTGTGTGTGTGTGTGTGTGTGTGTGTGTGTGTGTGTGTGTGTGTGTGTGTGTGTGTGTGTGTGTTTGTTTTTGTGACATATCAGGACACAAATTGGTGTAATAACATGGGTATGACATAGGTATTACAAGGAGAGGGTGACTTATGAGGACATTGTCCATGTCCCCACTTTTCAAAAGGCTTATAAATCATACAGAATACGTTTTTTTGAGAATGTAAAGATATGCACAGTCTCCTGTGAGGGCTAG
>NC_133373.1:12216825-12286825 GCF_049309525.1 Garra rufa | reverse complement strand
CACATAGGAGGAATTAAACTCTCACATCCAGCTTATGTTTTCTGTAAGAGCAGTGCAGCCATTTGTAAATGTTATGGGTCTGGCTTCTGGTCTCCGCATCCAGCTATTTTTAGCTGTACAAAACAACTCGTTTTGTCACTTGATATTGCAAATTGGTGCGTATTACCATATTATTTTAATGTATTATCTCAATTATGAACGTTGTTATTCTTCTCGTTATTCCCTATAGTGGCTAATAAACCAGGGCCCGTATTCATAAAGATTCTAAGAATCCTCTCAGAAAGCTTTTATTTTAGCTTAAAAACTCCTACGTAGGAGTTTTAGCTTAAGAGTGATTCAGGATCAATCTAAGAGCAACTCTGAGCAAAGAAAAGACAAAAACTTTTATCTTAGTGTGGAGGCGGGGTCGACCCCGTTGCTAGCGATGACACAGCATTTTAAAGACTGTGATTGGTTGGTTGTCCAAGAAGGAAATAAAAGAGTACTTTTAAGTGTAGGGTCTAGTTTAAGCCTTCACTTTGAAATTATAGGCATCATTTTTCCTGTTTTACCGCAACACACATATTATATAAGTTTATATATTTTATATGTTTATATATATTTTTGTTTACCACGCTGTTAATGTTGTATTTAATGTATTTGATAGGTAATGAACAGCAGCACATTAAGGTTGTGAAAGTGCTGTAATTGTTTGTGTGATCTCGTTGCTTATAGAAGGTTGTGAACATACCCAAATTATTACTGCTGCATAGTTGCATTGTTTCCAGTTGCCAAATAAGTTCATGTAATAAATGTAGTGATTTCTTCCATTTCTGCACTATGTCAGAGATGTTAGCATGTCTCTAACAAAATAAGTCACAAACATTATCTCTGCACAATCTCATGTGTAGCATAAGTGTGTCAGAGTCATGTCTGTGTATTGTCCTGTTCTGTCAAGTTTTCCAAGTGTTTTTCCCCTCTTGTTTCTAGTTCTATTGGTTTAGTCTGTTCTCCCCTTTTGGTTAGTCCTTTTGGTTCCTTCCATGCCCATATTTGTATTTCCCCCTCGTCATCCTGTTATCTCGTTTGTGACCACACCCCCGTTTCAGTGTATTTAAGAGTCTGTGTGTGCACTCCCCATTTGTCCGTCAATGATTCTGTTACCTCTGTTTGCTTGTGTTCATGTGCTCATCTTTTACTCCCGGTTTTTGTTTGTTTGTATTAGTTACAGTGTTTTGTTTAATAAATTAGTGTTTTCATTTTACTCCGGTTCTCCTCTCCATTTCTCCACTCCTCAACCCCGCCTGGATCGTGACAAAGTGAAATCACTGTCATGCATTGTGTGCAAATATTGTATTGCCCTCCTCATGTTTTGTCAGTGTTATCCACTGCTAAAGAAACTCTTAAGCCTCTTAAAAGTCCTCTTCCCTACTCCTAACAATTTGGACCTTAAGACCTCTTTTAAGGGTGAATTACTTTTTTCTTTACTAGGATCTTTTCTTTAATTTTAAGGGAAAACGCCCACTTTTCTAAGAATTCTCTTAGAATTTTGTCACTAGGAGCAACTCTTTGCACTAAGATTCTTTATGAATACGGGCCCAGAAGTTTTGCATATAAGCTTACTTCTGTGTTGAAGAATAAAGTGGATAGCTGAGAATCTGAGGATTTTATCAAAAAGGGGCATCAAAATTACAGAGAGAAATTAATATTGTTTGTACAGTGCTTTGCGAAAGTATTCATACCCCTTCCTTTTTCACGGTTTATGTTAAACTGATTTAAATAACTTTTTTATCCCACATCAATCTACACTCCATACACCATAATAACAAAGTGACAAAACAGATTTGTGACAACTTTGCTCATTTTTTTTTTAAACAAAACACTAAAATAAATACATTGCATAAGTATTCATACCCTTAACGCTGTACTTACCTGAAGCACCTTTACAGCCTCAAGTCTTTTTGGTACCATGCAACAAGCTTTGCACATCTGCATTTGGCAATAATCTGGCATTCTTTTTCTTACTTCTTCGCCTTTCAAGCTCTGTCAGCTTAGATGGGGTCTGGCAGACATTTTCAGGTTTCTTCAGAAATGTTTGACTGGGTTCAAGCCCTAACTGTGGCTGGACCACGTAAGGACATTTACAGAGTTGTCTATAAGCCACTCTTGCTGTGTGCTTGTCCTGTTGGAAGGTGCTACTATGCAGAGAATGAGCAGTGCCTGGTTTCCTCCAAACATAATGCTTGGAATTGAGGTTCATCAGACCAGAAAATCTTGTTTCTTACAATCTGAGAGTCCTTTAGATGATTTGTTGCAAATTCCAGGTTTTTCATGTGTCTTCAGTGGGGAGAGAATTGAGCTTGGCCACACTGCCATAAAGACTGGATTGGTGGAGTGTTGCAGTGATGTTTGTCCTTCTGTAAGTTTCTCCCTTCTGCATATATGATTATGGAGCTCAACTAGAGTGACCATCTGCTTCTTGGTCACTAGTCCAACCAAGGCCCTTCTCCATCAACTACCATATTTGGCCATGAGGCCAGAACTAGGAGGAGTCCTAGTTGTCCCAAACTTCTTCCATTGTGAATAACTGGAAACTACATGCTTCTTTGAACCTTCAATGCAGCTGATTTTTTTTCTGAACTCTTCCCTAGATGTGTGGCTTAAAGCAATCCTGTTTCTGAGCTCTACTGGCATTTTTTTTTTTTTTTTAACTCAGGGCTTGATTTTTGCTCTTATATGCATTTAGCTGTTAGACCTTTTATTGAGATGTGTGCCTTTCCAAATCATACCCATTTAATTGAATTTTCCACAGGTTAACTCCACTCAAGGTGTAGTAATATCTACAAGTGATATGAATGCTCCTGACCTAAATGTCAAGTTTTTCCAGAATACTTATGCAATGGAAATTTTGGTACAAACCTGTTTTTTGCTTTGTCATTATGGTGTATAAAGTGTAGATTGATGTGGTTGAATAAGTTAAAGGCTGTAACATAACAAAACGTGAAAAAACTAAGAGGTATGAATACTTTCGCAAGGCACTGTATTCTTTATGCTTGGTCATTTTTCTTGGATATGGTGTTGACACATTAAAAATAGCTATTGTATTTCTTTTGCAACTACTGTAACTTTCACACCACAGTAAACACTCTAAGTATGATCTCATTACATCCAAGTAATAATTATCTGCTAAAGATAGAAGAGTCAGCGAGAGGGAATTCAACCAGACCAGATCAACCAGATCTGGTTAGGTAGCCTATGTTTTTCATCGAACCTAAGATGATAAATGCAAATAATAGAACTGCTTACTCATGTTTACACTATTATATTGTGTGAAAATTTGCCCTTAAAGCGCTAAATGCAATTCCAGAACATTATTACACACTTATAGTACGATTTATAAGCTACCAACCGTAAACTTTGGCCAACTTAAAAGCTTTGAATTAGATCTGCCCTTAAACTATATCGATTAAAAGAACAGGCTATAAAGCTGCTTTGATCTTCTCCACTTTATCCACGTCGGCCAATATAAATGTGTGCTGGTATCCATGGAGAGCTCGTCATTGTCATTGGTCACTGGTCATTATTTTGTCAAGAGCCCTAGTTACCCTTAGTAACCATCTGGGTGACAGAGGAGTCTGAATAACAAACTAAAGAGAAGACATAGTGTGCATCTCAGGGCTCACGCACGCTCTTCGTTTAGCTAAACCTAAAGATTACTTTGCTGTTTATTGCATTTCATTTAGGGTCCAACTTTTTCCCTAGAACTGGAAGATGAATCCTATTTCTTAATTTGAAATCTCTCAAGCCGGACTGTCTTTACAGTAAGTTATTTTCATGTTTTAGTGCTATTATGACCTGTAATGCTGCAAACCTTATTGTAATTTTATGTAAAAAAAAATGGATTTTTGTTTTATAAGAGCACTTCAACACCCGCTGCTTTTTCTCAGCTGTGCGCACAAAAGCTTTTTTAACCGGAGACTGTCATTGAAGCTCTTGATGTGTGTGTGGGGGGAAAGCAATTTTTCTCATTATTATGCCTTTGTAACGAACTTGACCGTTAAACGATTTGATTGAGGATGAGGAATATATTTCAGATGGTCGTAATGATCGCTAATTAAAACAGGTATATTAAAATGGTTTTTCTGTCCTTGCTGATATGCATTTATGATTGAGACTAATTGCTCTTCATGGCCTCTTCAAACATAATACAATCTGCTGCTGCTGTCTTAGCTGATGAGTAATATGCACTGCTGAAAATAACACAGAATCAAGTCTCATACTCGTTTATAATTTTTTGTTTTGGAATTTTTCATGCTTTCAGGTCCTTTCTGGTTAATATTTGACAGTTGTGAATGAGTTCAGGTTAGCATTAAATCAGAACTGACCCTATTTGCTTGCACCTGGTATTACTGTGAATGATTCATCAATGCACATCATTCCAAAGAATACAATTTTAAAAATCAAATAAAGCTCCATTATACTTTTTCATATCCGGTCGTAATGCAGAAGTAAAATGGATTGTGAAGGCTGTTGATTTTAATATATGTCACTGGTCATATGTGAACACAAATCTGAACTGTTCTCTGAGATTAGAAAAACAAAGATTAGCTTTGACTTAATCATTAATAGAGATTCCATATGTGATGTGCAAAGGCATGAATGAGCTGGTCTAAGGTAAATATTACCACAGAGATCTAGGGCCTCATTTATAAAACTTTCTTACGCACTGATTTGATCTTAGAGTGCTCGTACGATCAAATCCACGTCAAAGTACAGATTTATAAAAACCGTCTTTGACGTGGAAAAGTACTTATCTCCACGTCAGATTCCAGCTTGGCGTACGACCGTTTCCTTGTGGTAATGCCTGGTATTGCAGATAGTTCAGCCTCACTATAATTTGATTTCTTGCGCTCCTTTTTACTTGCCATTGTCACAGAGTTTTTGCTTTAGGAATGAGCTCATTTTATATGTTAATTAATTAAGCAGGGGCGTTTCGACGGCGGAACATTCAGCTGCACACACTGCAAAAAATGCTTTTCTTACTTAGATTTTTTGTCTTGTTTCCAGCCAAAATATCTAAAAATTCTTGAACCAGGAAGGATTTTCTAGACAAGTAAAAATTTGTGTCTTGTTTTTAGTAAAAACAAGTCAAAATTAGGTGAGTTTTTGCTTAAAACAAGCAAAATAATCTGCCAATGGGGTAAGAAAAATAATCTAGTTGTCTGCTTGAAATAAGATTTTTTTTCTTACCCCATTGGCAGATTATTTTGCTTGTTTTAAGCAAAAACTCACTTAATTTTGACTTGTTTTTACTAAAAACAAGATAATATTTTTTACTTGTTTAGAAAATCCTTCCTGATTCAAGATTTTTTAGATATTTTGGCTGGAAACAAGACAAAAAATCTACGTAAGAAAAGCATTTTTTGCAGTGCACAATTCCATGATCATTTGTGATTTATAACCGAATGACTGGCGTACGCATGGATTTCGTGTGTACGTTCGTTTCTCTGAATCGCTCTTACGATCAAATCAGAAAAGTTCTTAGATAAAATCAAGGATGGTTTCTACGCAAGTCTTTATAAATGAGGCCCCTGGTATGAGAAGAAGGGAGATAAAAAGAAGGAGGGACATTTTACTGCCACAAACATGTTAAAGGAGACACTGGATGCAAAATTCACTTTTACATTTTGAATGTAAATGTGTTTTAACGTAATGTGGACGCAACCACCCTTCAATGCTAAAAATTAATTCACTCTTTTTTTAATCACAAAAAACCTAAACAGTTTCAGTTATCAAGCTGTTTTTTTTTTTCTTTTTCACACCCACGACTGCTAACGGACTGTCCCGTATTTGCATATTCCCGCCCTTAGTCAGTTGTACGCTGTCCGCTATTTAGTGTTTTGTAGCTGGATGTGAAAGTGATTTTGTAGCTGGATGTGAAAGTGAACATAAGAGTCTTCATTTTTACCCGACATCAAAGCCACTGATGACACAGTAGATAAGTTTTGTTTTTTAAGGGGAGACACTGCAGGCAAAAATGCTGTTTCTTTCATGCACCTGTCAAGTTTGAGATTTTTGGTTTTTCATAAAGTGTTTTTTTCAGACTAGTGGGAAGAAAACATCCAAAAGACACTGTTAAGTGTTTCTTTTATAGCACTTTATCTATTATTGTCAATAGATTTCAAATACAATCCATATTTTTAAAGGCCGTTTTCTCAAAATGAGTTTTTTCTTCTACACTGAGCCATTAATCTCCACTTCGCTAGCACTTACACACACGAAACTTTACATTTTTATTCCTGTCTATATCCTAAAGTTTTTTTACAGAGGGACTTGTTCTTATATAATTTGCTTGATTTTAACAACATGTTATTCCCCCAAAAATTAAAAACTTTTCTTTCTGTCTGTTCAGTTTTTTTTTTTTTTTTTTTAATTATGGAGTGACAAAATAAGATATCCAAAATCCCCTCTGTAAAAACATTTGACTCTAATATGTCAAAAAAAATTTACAAGAATGCACCTGTAACGGGTCCGCTTAGGTGGGCTCGAACCCAGGTCTCTGGTATTGATGTGAGGAGTGTTACTCCGTGAGCTAACTCTCCGGCAATGGAACCCAATGACAGAAGAACCAGGAAACAGGTGTTGTTTCAAAAGTAAAATAATCTTTACTGATGCAGTCTTTACAAAAACAACAGGGAAAGCTGAGCTTTCACAGAACAGGGAAAATAAAACCGACACGAGGGTCAAAAACAAAACTAAAACTGTATGCAAAACTTGACAAAAGAACTGGGCAAGCCGAGCTTCCACAAAACAAAAGAAAACATAGACTTAAGTATCAAAAACAGAATAACAAGGTCCAACCTTAACTCGGGAACAAATGACTGCAGAACTGAAGGCTCAAGACTGAACACAAAGACATGGATCAAGCACTCTAATATAGGGCAATACACAGGTGAAAGGAATAAGCACTAATTGGAGAATGATAACAGTATCTTTTGGGGAGAAGGTGCCATCTAGTGGCCAGGAGAATACTGGGTCAGTGATCCCATAGAGAGTGCCCTCTGCCACTCTGGAGAGGAATTGCAGACCAAGGAAAAGGATCTTTACAGTAGCCCCCCTACTAGGAACGTCTCCTGACGTTCTCTTGGATGCTTCTCTGAAAGTCTGAGATAAGGGTTGGGTCGAGGATATTACGAGCAGGAACCCAAGACCGCTCCTCAGGTCCGAAACCTTCCCAATCCACAAGGTATTGAACTCTCCCGCGGACACGACGGGAGTCCAGCAATCTGCAGACTGTGTATGCGGGCTGGCTCCCAATGAGGCGAGGTAGAGGAGCAGGCTTGCTGGCTGGGGAGAGAGTAGAGCAAAGAACAGGTTTTAAGCGGAAGCAGGCAACTGAAGTCGATAGGAGACTGGGTTGATCTTCTTGAGAATCTTAAAAGGACCAATATAACGTGGGGCAAGCTTGCGAGACTCCACTCGCAAAGGAAGGTCTCTGGTTGAGAGCCATACTCTCTGCCCCAGGTGAAGCGAGGGTCCTACTCTTCGTCGACGGTTAGCCTGTCTCTGTTGCTGCCGCATAGCTCTAACAAGGGCAGCCCGTGCTTTATGCCACGAGCGACGACACCGCCTGACCATCTGGGTGGCTGCAGGAACATCAATCTCTGACTCCTGTCCAGGAAACAGAGGGGGGGGGGGGGAGAAACCATACAGACACTCGAATGGAGACATGTTTATAGAGGAGTGATGCAGGGTGTTATGTGCAAACTCAGCCCAAAGTAGATGAGAACTCCACATAGACTGATTGTCAGCAACCAGGCACCTAAGAGTCTTTTCAATATCCTGGTTGACCCTTTCTGTCTGGCCATTGGACTGGGGGTGGAAGCCAGATGACATGCTGATGGAAGAGCCGATGATCCGTCCAAACTCTTGCCAGAACCATGAGGTAAATTGTGGTCCTCTGTCGGAGACTATATCCTGGGGAAACCCGTGAAGTCTGAACACCTGCTTCATAAGCAGTTCAGCAGTCTGGCTAGCTGAGGGGAGTCTAGGCAGAGGTAGGAGATGACACCACTTAGAAAATCTGTCGACGACAACTAAGATGACAGCGTTACCTTGAGATTGGGGTAGCCCGGTCACAAAAATCCAAGGAGATATGCGACCAGGGGCATCTTGGGATGGGCAGAGGGTGTAGTTGCCCCTGAGGGGGGGTCCTAGGTTCCTTGTTCTTGGCACAGGTAGAACAGGCAGCAACAAAAGTTCGTACATCCCTTTGCATTTTAGGCCACCAGAACTATGAGTCTGTAGGTCTTAGTGGTTCCTGGATGCCAAGAGGGGAGGGAAGCATGCGCCCACTGCAGAACTTTAGAGCGAAGAGGTTTAGGGACAAAGAGACATCCCGGTGGGCCGTTACCTGGATCTGGTTGATGTTTTTGCGCTCTCTTAACTGAGATCTCCAGGTTCCACTGGATAGGGGCTACAACTCTAGATGCTGGGACAATAGGCTAAGGCAAGGTTCCTCCTCCCATGGCTCGAACTGCCTTGAGAGTGCATCTGGTTTTTGATTCTTAGAACCTGGACGATAAGAGACCACAAAGTTAAATCGATTAAAAAAGAGAGCCCAGCGGGCTTGTCTGGCATTTAACCTCTTAGCCTCCTGGATGTAGGTGAGGTTCTTGTGGTCAGTCCAAATAAGAAATGGGTGTCTGGCCCCCTCTAACCAGTGTCTCCATTCCTCTAGCGCCATCTTGATGGCCAGTAGCTCCCTGTTCCCAATGTCATAATTTCTCTGTGTTGGGGTGAGCTGATGAGAAAAGAAAGCACAGGGATGGAGCTTCTTATCGTGTTTACCTCTTTGGGACAAAACTGCTCCAACCCCAACATCTGAGGCATCTACCTCTAGTACAAAGGTCAAATCTGGATTAGGGAGGGTCAGGATTGGGGCAGACGTGAAGAGCCGCTTAAGTTTCTTGAAGGCCTGATCAGCTCTACCTGTCCACAAAAAAGGCTTAGCAGACTTCTTGGTTAGTGCAGACAGAGGTTCAGCCACAGCACTGAAGTTTCTAATGAACCTTCTGTAAAAATTGGAAAAGCCCAAAAAGCGCTGTACGTGCTTTACAGTTGTGGGCTGGGGCCAATTCAGAACGGCTCGAATCTTCCCCTGTTCCATCTGGAGACTGCCTCTGGAGACCCGAAATCCAAGAAAGGAAACTTCAGGGACATGGAACTCACTCTTCTCCAGTTTCACAAACAGCCTGTTCTTAAGGAGCTGGGTTAGCACCTGCCGGACCTGCGAAACATGCTCATGATAGGTGCGGGAGAAAATAAGAATGTCGTCCAGGTAAACGAACACAAAAATGTTGAGCATCTCTCTGAGGACATCATTAATAAGTGCTTGGAAAGTGGCCGGGGCATTGGCCAGGCCAAAGGGCATTACCTGATATTCGTAGTGGCCAGTCAGGGTATTGAAAGCCGTTTTCCACTCATCCCCCTCCCTGATTCTGACTAGGTGGTAGGCATTCCGGAGATCAAGCTTAGTAAAAATGGTAGCTTCTTGGAGAATCTCAAATGCTGTGGACATGAGGGGGAGAGGGTAACGGTTCTTGATGGTTATCCTATTCAATCCCCTGTAGTCAATGCAAGGGCGAAGTCCTCCATCTTTCTTTCCCACAAAGAAAAATCCCGCCCCTGCCGGTGAGGTGGATGAACGAATGAACCCATTGTCCAAGGATTCCTGGATGTATCTGTCCATCGCTAACCTTTCAGGACCAGAGAGGGAATACAGTCTTCCTCGAGGTGGACACATTCCAGGGATCAAGTTAATGGCGCAGTCGTAGGGTCTATGGGGTGGTAGTGTGGCTGCTTGGGTCTTGCTAAAAACCTCTCTGAGATCCCAGTATTCATGGGGAATGTCAGATAAATTGGGACTGTAGGAAGGAAGTGTGGTAGCAACAGGTTTCATTCTTGAAGCAGCCATAATTTTGGATGAGCAGGTCTCGAGATTGGATGCTGGTAGTTCCTTAGAGTCTCTGGACGAGAATCTAGAAGGTGTCGTTGACACTGAGGATGATTGGCAGTGGGGACCATCTAAGATCTGGCATCCTGTTCCCCACCCCCTAACAACACCTTGAGTCCAGTCGATGAGGGGATTGTGCTTAGCTAACCAGGAATAACCAAGAATAAGTGACTCAAGTCAATTAGGGACTCAAAGTTAGGTGCCGGGTCTCGGAAGGCCAACTCATCCTTTATCTCAGGGGACAAGGCATGATGGTAGATAGCTTTCAATGCTCTTTCATCCCACCCGCTTTCTGTAGCCAGTGTACGAAACTCTATAGTGAAGTCTGCCACACTTCGGGTACCCTGGGAGATGTGAAGAAGTCGGTGATCTACCTCCCCTTTGCTTGCTGGATGGTGAAACACCCGTTTCAGCTCAGCAATAAAGTCACTGCAGTTGGTTGTTAGCAGAGAGCCCTGGTCCCACAAAGCTGAGGCCCAGTCCAAGGCTCTGCCTGTTAGGAGAGTTATAACATAAGCCACTTTGCTGTTCTCAGTAGGAAAGCTGCTGGGTTGGAGCTGAAACGCCAAGGTGCATTGGGTGATAAATCCACGGCATCGCTCAGGATTGCCATCAAATCTCTCTGGAGCAGGTAACTTGGGCTCTGATGTACACATAGGGCTGGCTCGCTCAAGAGGACTAGTAGATGGATGTGTCACTTGAGTGGAAGAGGCTTGGGACTGCAGACAATAAATGAAGGATCTCAGTCAGCACCTGGTCATGACGTTGAACAGTGGCTGCTTGGTCTGAGAGAGCTGCCAGGATGCGATCGACATTAGAAGGCGGTGAAGCTCCTTCTGCTGGGTTCCCTTCCATTGGTTCAGTCTTGCTGTAACGGGTCCGCTTAGGTGGGCTCGAACCCGGGTCTCTGGTATTGATGCGAGGAGTGTTACTCCGTGAGCTAACTCTCCGGCAATGGAACCCAATGACAGAAGAACCAGGAAACAGGTGTTGTTTCAAAAGTAAAATAATCTTTACTGATGCAGTCTTTACAAAAACAACAGGGAAAGCTGAGCTTTCACAGAACAGGGAAAATAAAACCGACACGAGGGTCAAAAACAAAACTAAAACTGTATGCAAAACTTGACAAAAGAACTGGGCAAGCCGAGCTTCCACAAAACAAAAGAAAACATAGACTTAAGTATCAAAAACAGAATAACAAGGTCCAACCTTAACTCGGGAACAAATGAAGGCTCAAGACTGAACACAAAGACATGGATCAAGCACTCTAATATAGGGCAATACACAGGTGAAGGGAATAAGCACTAATTTGAGAATGATAACAGTATCTTTTGGGGAGAAGGTGCCATCTAGTGGCTAGGAGAATACTGGGTCAGTGATCCCATAGAGAGTGCCCTCTGCCTCTCTGGAGAGGAATTGCAGACCAAGGAAAAGGATCTTTACAGTGCCACCGAATACACAAAAAAAACAGAAGAGAGAAACAGAAACAGAAAATTCAGAAAAAAAGTGGAATGTAAACTCAGAATTGCAAAATGTAAACTTGCAATTGTGAGGAAAAAAAAAGAATTTGTTGTTTATATCTTGCAATTATTTATATTCTGTAAAGTCTGAATTGTGAGACAAAAAGTTACATTAATTTTTTCTATTAAACACATGGCAGATACAGGCTTCCATAATAACCAGTTTAACGATGACCAGGATTTTAAGTCACCTTAAAAGTTTAGCATCATGCACAAAATATTATTATTATTATTTTAGCAATTTACAAAATAATTTAGGCTTGCAAATACTTACATTCAAAAAATGCTGGGTTAAAAACAACCATTTCTGGGTTATTTGGCAACCCAGCGCTGGGTAAATATTGAACAGAACACATGCTGGGTTTTATACATTAACCCATTTGTTGGGTTGTTTTTTGACACAGTGCTGGGTCAGTCAACCTTAGAGTATATCACTTATGTTCGTGACTTGTCTTATATTCATATTTGAAAACTTACATCAAAAACAGCTTACCTCCTACCATCTGAAGAGAGGGGCGGGATGAGGAGTAGCTCATTATCATTTAAAGAGGCATGCACCAAAACGGCTTGCTATGAACAGAGCTGTTTTTGACAGGGTAAAAAGGGTGATTATAACATTTACATGCACATTTAAATCTGTAGAAGCTTGTTTCTTCCACAGGGTTAAAAAAGGTAATTGCAACTTTTTATCTCACAATATTTCTTGCAATTCAGAATATATAGCTCACAATTCTGTCTTTTTTGCTTATAATTCTGAGAAGAAAAGTCAGAATTGTGATGTAAACTTGCAATTCTGAGACGAAAAGTCAAAATTACCTTCTTTATTTTTTTTAATGGCAGAAAAAACAGAATTGTGAGATATAGAAACAGAATTCAGAGAAAAAAAATGGAATATAAACTCAGAATTGCAAAATGTAAACTTGCAATTTTGAGAAAAAAAAGTAAGAATTTGTTGTTTATATCTTGCAATTATTTATATTATATAAAGTCTGAATTGTGAGAGAAAAAGTCACATTTATTTTCCTTACAGGCTTTCATAATAACCAGTTTAACGATGACCAGGGTTTTAAGTCACCTTAAGAGTTTAGCACTATACACAAATTCTTATTATTTTAGCAATTTACAAAACATTCAAAAATGCTGGGTTAAAAATAACCATTTCTGGGTTATTTGGCAACCCAACGCTGGGTAAATATTAGACAGAACACATGCTGGGTTTTATACATTAACCCATTTGCTGGGTTGTTTTTTGACACAGTGCTGGGTCAGTCAACCTGTTGAAGTATATCACTTATATTCATGACTTGTCTTATATTCATGTTTGAAAACTTACATCAAAAACAGCGTTACCTCGTGCCATCTGGTTTGTCATTTAAGTTTCAAACCTACAAGTGCATAGCGCGACCGCAGCTGCAACAATGGTGCACTCCTATTATAGTCAGTGGAGCACACGTAAACTTTACATATAATAGCAAAGTCGTGTTTCAGCCCTGGTATCCAGTTTTAACCAGTTTGGCGCAGACTATCCAACGTCGGGTTAGACTGACCCAGCACTGGGTAGGTATATGAGGGGGTTCATCATTTATATTGACAGTAAAAATTAACTGGCAGCTGAGTTACAGAATAACTACCCAGCACCTGGGTAAGAAATATGAAAAATAACCCAATAAAACCCAGCATTTTTTTTAGAGTACATATATTTCCTGCTGTCCTTAGAGTTAAACTGAACTGAGGATCTTTTATGTGACTATATAAACCTAAACAGGACAGTGAAAAATGCTTTACTTAATCTGTTATGTATCACCAACCCCAATCGGTTACACCAAGGCCAACAACATGTGATTAAAGACCAGGCACCGATAGTTTATTTGTAATCAATTACAAGCTAATAGGGCCGATGGAACAGAGAGATTTAGAGTTTTATCGGCAGCTCCTCTATTTTGCTTTATTCAAGCCCATTACTCATTCACAATGACCCAAACAGGCTGAAAGCAGCTTCCTCACATTTGACTGATGAACGCTTGGGAGGAAGTGCTTCATCACAGCTTGTATCTCTTATCCTGCTGTGGCCACTGTCTGTCTCTCGCAAATCCTCGATGTCAGAAATGCCTGTTGTGTAAAAGCATTCTTCTGACCATGTTACATGACTTTAAAAACTTGTATAATTAATGGATGTTTAAAGGATTAGTTCACCCCAAAATGAAAATTACCCCATGATTTACTCACCCTCACGGCATGATTTTTGTTATGGATGAATGCACTTTATTGAACTTGCTTTGGACTGATGAGGAGAAACACTCGCCTGTTATCATGTTAGAGCTTGAAAGAGCCAGGAGATTTTTTAATATAACTCTGATTGGATTCATCTGAAAGAAGGAAGTCATATACACCTAGGATGCCTGGAGGATGAGTAAATAATGGGCTAATAATGGGCTTTCATTTTTGGGTGAACTAACCCTTTAAGTCATGTAAGACTTAAGACTTAAGACGTTTTACGGAAGACCAAAGTGTATTAATTTTCTAATCTTCACAGAAGCCTTTCACTGGTTACCCTCTGTAGTGCTATTTTATTTGTTTATATATTTCACACATTATTATAGTATTTATTCAAATGTATGTCCTTAATAGCGACCTTGAAGAAACAAAGTCACTTTAAACACGGCAACTGCCAATATTAATGCTAAATTAATGGTCAGGTCTCATTGTTTTTAGCAAAGAATGATAGTACAGTGTTTCCAACTATTCAGCATTAAGAATCTCTTTAGCTGACCCAGTTGTCAAAAAGCAAATGGGGATTTGAGTGAATGAGATGCTTTGAATAATTATATTCTCTTGGCAAGTGGGATGGATGTGCTGAATATGGTTGTGCATAACAATGGAATGAGTAACAAAGTCAAGCTTGACATCCCAGAGAGCCCATCGAGAGAATATACTACACTGAATATGAGTGAGTGAGTGTATATGTAGGTGTATGTGTTTTCCCCAGTGCTGTTATGTTAGGCCTACACATGGTTTATATTTTGGATTATGTATTTAAAAGACATTTTGTATATAATGATTTTTTGCTGATTTTTGGTTTGATTGTTTTATATGTGCATGGGTAGTGTGCTGATGCATTTCATTAAAGACAGACCATGGAGATATTGGATAAATAGCAATCGGGAAAAATTGTGGAGACTGTAGGAAGTCACACTTTTTAACTAAAGTTCTAATCACATTTTTGTTTGCATATTAGCTGGAACACCCAAATTTGCACAATTTATTATTGTTGGTATTATTATTTGGACTTAATTTAGGCCTACAACCATTATGACCGACCGATGTTGTCATGTTTCCAGTTGTGTCTTGTGTTTGAACTTTTATGTTGTAGTCCTTGTCTTCTGAGCTTCCTGTGTTCATTTGTAGTCCTTTTTTAGTTTATTTTGGCTGTATCCGAAATCGCCCCCTATACCCTTAAATAGTGCACTATTTGAGGGGACAGCCATTTTAAGTGGTGTTCGAAACCATAGTGAACGTTCCCGAGTGCACTCATTCAATCCCACAATGCACCGCAAAAACGAGTGTACAACCGATGTACACTCAACAGCTAGAGATAACCCATAATGCACTGTGAGAGTCGCGCGCCGACTGAATTCCCGCGTCTCGCCAGACGATGGCGCCCGCAGCTGAATCATCCATCCATTCGCTTGTCCACTGCATAATACAGCATACAACACGAGTACAAATTCGTTGTAAATTGATTATTAAATTGTTTAACCAGGGTTTATATGTAAACTCCTTGACATAGTTCAAGATAAATCCTTTAATCTAACTACTCGAACTGTCCGTTTTAAATGAGTGTTAAACAGTAAGCAATACTATGCAAAAGCGGCAGTCCTTCCGGTGCACTCAGTGTCCGAATTCACTCACTCGTTTTCACTCAGTCCTTCAAGTGGACTGAATGAGTGGACTAATGTAGGGAATAGTGAATGAGGGTATAGGGGGCGATTTCGGATACAGCCTTTGATTCCTTGCCCTTGATTTCCCCCCAGGTGTTTCCTCGTTCTTTGTTAACCCTTGTTTACCCAAAAATGCAAATTCTGTCATTAATTACTCACCCTCATGTCGTTCCAAACATGTAAGACCTTCGTTCGTCTATGGAACACAAATTAAGATATTTTTTGATGAAATCTGAGAGCTTTCTGACCCTGCATAGACAGCAATGCAACTGACATATTCAAGACCCAGAAAGGTAGTAAAGATATAAAAACTATATTAAAATAGTCCATGTGACTCCAGAGAGTCAACCATTATGAAGCTATGAGAATACTTTTGTGTGCAAAGAAAACAAAAATAATGACTTTATTCAACAATTTCTTCTCTTCAGTGGCAGTCTTTATGACGACTTTATTTTGTGATATTGCTTAAATATATTAACGAAACATCATCATCAGGCATGCGTCGTGGAGACTGGTTGCCATGGCCCGGTGAGGCTCAGAGACGAGATGAGAAAAGGGCCGAAGCCAGACTGGCTGAGGGTCTGCAGAGACTCGACCAGGCTAAACATTACCATCTCAACACACTGACCAGAGAGCAGCGCAGACTTCACAAAGACCTCATCTCCATCAAAACAGGTGTGTGACGGATTAAATGTCTGTAAAAGAAGCTAGAGCATTTAACAGATTAAACTGTATCTCTTTCTTGTCAGGTAATCCCTGGAAAAGAGGACTCCACAGTTTGGGGCTACGACCCTCCAACCATGATGTTGGTCGCCCTGCTGCATCCTACAAGAGGACATTATTACCCATCATCCCAATGGCAGGCAAGGAGGTAGACAGTCACAGGTGAGCCTAGGTTTTCTTTCAACCTGGTCTCATGACAAAATGTACCTGTGGGAAAATTTCCGCAAGATGAGAAATACGTATCAATAAGTACATATCACTGCAGTTTCCAAAAGAAAAGTCCACTGAGTCGTGCTAAAAGAATGTTTGTTTTTTTGAGTGGCGCTATAACTCTAATGATCCGTGACATTTAAAATAACATACCAACTGCACTACACCTAAACCTACCCGATAGTATGAACAAAAGTGAATATGACGTAAAAGCGCAATCGCAACCCTGCTGAAAAAAAACAGTTAAAACCAGCCTAGGCTGGTTGGCTGGTTTTAGCTGGTCATAGCTGGTCAGCAGGCTGATTTTAGAGGGGTTTTGACCACCAGCTAAAACCAGCCTGACCAGCTAAAAACAGCTACTTACAGCTTTCGATCTGTCCACATACTAAGTCCAATTCCGTGCCAATGAGCTACCGAGCAAGCTTTTGTCCGGAAAGCTAAACATGTTCCCTGCTGAAAAAAACCCCAGCTAAAACCAACATAGGCTGGTCTTAGCTGGTTTAAGCTGGAAGTAGCTGGTTTTAGCTGGCTAAGACTAGCCTGGCCAGGCTGGGAAAGTGTCCAAAAACCCTCTAAAACCAGCGTGCTGACCAGCTAAAACCAGCCTGGTTGACCTAGGCTAGCGTAGGCTGGTTTTAGCTGATTTTCTCAGCAGGGGTGCTGTAATCATAACTGTATATGACAACGATTACAAGTGTTCGTTGTTTTACTGCCACTTCATTTCTGTTGGAAACTGCAGTGATTCGTACTTATTGGTTCCAGGTACATTTCTGTCATGTTAACAGTTAAATATACAATATTCACTGAAACCAATACATGAAAGAATCTCAACTATATGGTAAAAAACTGTATGAAAAAAAACAGCTAAAACCAGCCTAGGCTGGTTGGCTGGTCTTAGCTGGTTTAAGCTGGAAGTAGCTGGTCTCCCAGCCTGGCCAGGTTGGTTTTAGGCAGGCTGGGAAAGTGGCCAGAAACCCTCTAAAACCAGCCCGCTGACCAGCTAAAACCAGCCAACCAGCCTAGACTGGTTTCAGCAGGGTAGTGCAAATATTTTGTGCAACTATGGTATTTAAATATTAAATACTTTCAGGTATTTTTATCCAATCTACATTCATAGCTGGATTCAACAACTCTATATACTTCAGTCAGTGACGCCCCTGATAGTTCAGAGAAAGCGTGATTTGCCAAGATGAAGCTAATCTCTTTAGTGCCTCATTATATAACATGGCTATCAAGCTTGTCTTCTCCTGTATCCCAGCTGCAGCCATGGCATGTACCCCACTCTGCAGTCAGGCTGGGCTTGGCATGGATTTCAACAAGGAATGAGAGAATTTATTCCACTTGATACTTGACACAGCACAACTTCAAACAGAATGTGGAAAATGAATCCGTTGCAGTTAGGATCTCTGCTTCAGGGTATGATCCTAAAAAAGGAAGCAAGACGCCTCCTACCCATTCTATAAATGTTTGATATTGTATCTTAGACCCACTTTGCATTCAAGAAGTCTTGTGTAGGAATATGTTTACAGTTAAATGAGGCCAAAACAAAATATCCCTACCATCCCTGAAATACAGAACTTGTTCTTGGAAATCACACGCCTCTGTTGTAAATGGCAAAACGTATTTGCCGTGTGTTTCAGAAAATTTGTAAATGCAAATGACATGAGTTTAAGGGAGGACTCAATGTTTTTTTTTTTTTTTTTTTTTTTTTTATAAAACGCATAGGGAGAAGAGCAGCACTTTGTAATAAGTACTCTGAAGGATGTCTGGCTTTTGCATCTAATACATGGCTGCTTATTGGAACACCCATTTAGGTGGCAACATACAGGCATTTTTTAAATCACAGTGTTACCTTAATAACAGTGTTAGCTTAATAGGTGTATGGCTTTCCAAAGCATACCCATTCAGTTAAATTTGCCACAAGTTAACTTCATTCAAAGTAACATCAACAAGTGACATGATAGCTCATGAGCTAAATTTCAACTGTCCCAGATAAGGGTATGAATACTTATGCAATGGAATCATTTAGGTTTTTTATTTTTAATAAATTTGCAGATATGTTAAAAACCTGTTTTTTGCTTTGCCATTATGGTGTATGGAGTGTAGATTGATGTGAAAAATTTAACATAAGGCAGCAACATAACAAAATGTGAAAAAATTATGGGGTATGAATACTTTCGCAAGACACTGTATATTCCATATGGAGTTTACTAAAAGGCATGAAACTATAGTCTTAGTGCAAGTTGAGGGTTTAAAAATCCCTAGTAAATTGGTAAAACTTGCAGTGAGGTCTTAGTAGTTAAGATTGGTTAACTAACATTAACTATCAATGAGTGATACATTACCTTCTGTCTGTCTGTTTTGTCTCTCTGATAATGAAAATATAACTCTTCGTTGTTAGCTCAGGTTCATTAAATATTATTAAAGGGGTCATCGGATGCAAAACTAACTTGCCCATGTTGTTTGAACATTAATGTCTGTTGGCAGTTTGTGTACACAACCACCCTACAATGATAAAAATCCACCCAGTGGTATTTTTTAATCTTTAAAGGTAATATCCCCTTTTTAAAATCAGGTCATTCTCAGCTTCTTGTCGTTGTGACGAAACTCAGTTGATTGACATGAGCGCCTTACCTTAGACCCACCCTCACCGAGCTGAAACAGTCCGAATACGATTGCCGTTGTGTGACTCAGGTGCAGGGGAAGACTCTAATTGAGCGATTGAGGTGTTCTGTTGTTGGATGTAATAATGAACATAGCAGTAGTCATTTACTCCTGACATCTGAACCGCTTAAGAGGCAGAGGACAACGTTACTTTTGTTTTTAAAAGGAAAGCGTCGATCCCGATCTACATATGCATCTATGTTCGTGTGAATCATTCGTGATGCAGCTTCACCCGCAGCAAAAGTGAGTATAAGGGTTTTTTATGCATCTTTGCAAATGGGCTTTCTTAATAATGTGCTTGTTGGCAAGTTTCGCTGATAAACGCGGCTAAATGCTAAACATTAAAGCTCATAATCCCTCAGCAGAGAGGGGCGGGGCAAGCAGAGCTCATTTGCATTTAAAGGGGCCATGTAATAAAATGAGCTGATATTTTGCAGAGCTGATTTTGACAAGGTAAAAGAGTATTTTTTTACACTACTATTGAGAATTTTTAACCAAAGTATATTAGAGACTTTTCATTAAGACCCTAAAGAATTAAATGAGCTTGTGGAAAATGGGCATCCAATGACCCCTTTAATAGATCCTTTTGATTTTAACTGTCTTCGTAAATGTTACAAATTAACATTTACGGTTGATCAATGCTTTGGAAGTATTTGTCAATTGTTACCTTTTGTTAACTAATTTAATTAACTAATGTTAATAAATGTGACCTTATTGTAGCGTTATCAATAAATTACCTCAGATATCACAATATGTGCTGATCACAAATACTGCATTTGACTATGCATGCAAAAATTGTATACATGTCAAAAATTAAATTACCTTGGGCTTAAAGAAATAGTTCACCCAAAAATGAAAATTTGCAGAAACTGTATTCACCCTCAAACCATCCAAGTTGTGGATGAGTTTGTTTCTTTATCAGAAAAGAAACTTGCTCACCAATGAATCCGTGCAGTGAATGGGTGCCGTCAGAATGAGAGTCCAAACAGCTGATAAAAACATCACAATAATCCACAAGTGATCCACACCACTCCAGATCATCAATTAACATCTTGTGAATCAAAAATCTGCGTGTTTGTATAAAACAAATCCATCATAAAGGCATTTTAACTGCAAAGTTAAACACTGCTTGTTTGAGGTTTGAATTTTAGGTTTGAAGTTAAAAAACATCTTAATTATGGATTTGTTTATTACAAACATGCATCTTTTCACTTCACAAGACATTCATTGATAGACTGGAGTGGTGTGGATTACCTTGATGTTTTTATCAGCTGTTTGCACTCTTATTCTGACGGCACCTATTCACTACCGGATCCATTGGTGAGAAAGTGATGCAATGTTCATGAAGAAACAAACTCATTTACATCTTGAAAGGCCTGAGGGTGAGTAAAATTTTAGCAAATTGTAATTTTTGGGTGAATTATTCCTTCAAGGGGAACAGTCTGTGAGGAAATAGACTAAAATGGTCACCTTCCACAATTGATCCAATTTGCTAATATGCCTGTAATCTTATTAAAGATTAATAAATTGCGATAAATCCCTTGCACCCTTAACCCTTAAGCTCTCCTTGGGGTCAGGCTGACCCCACTGGAGTTTTCCTTCTTTTTTTTATAAAGTTCCCTTAATCTCAGGGGCATGAGACTCTGTGACTTTTCCTAAATAATCAATCTAAAAACACAAAAAAAATCCGGACTTAATTCGGTTGTTCTAAAGGTGTGTAAAAAAAAAATTTACCGTTTCCTCTCCTTGGGGTCAGATTGACCCCACATTGAAAATGAATGGGAAAAGTAAAAAAAACAATTTTTTTTCATTTCGTTTGTCCAAAAAAAGTAGTAAATCCAGTTTAAATCTAAAATAATTAACATTTAAATAAAGGCCTGGTCCTACAGCATAAATTCAAAGTGGAACGTACTTTCTATCTCACACACACACACACACACACACTCACACACTCACAAACACTCACATGTGTGTAATTGCAACAGGCAGCATTTATATAGAAATTGGCATAAAAAATCAACATATCTGCTATAAATCTGAAAATGTTCATACATAAATGAAAGACTGGTACTAGAGCACAAATGCAACATGGAACATGCATGTTGACTCTCACCCACACCCACACCCACACACACACACAACTCTACACAAACACATCACACACCATGCCCCTGCCCCTAACACACACACACACACACACAACTCTACACAAACACACCACACAGCACCCCCCCCAAACACCCCCCCCCCCCCAAAAAAAACACTCCCCCCCACACCCACACACACCCACTCACACACCCACACACTCACACAAAGAGAGAGAAGAGAGGGAAAAGTGCAGATAAAAGAAAGATGAAAGACAAAAATTCAGCAATTCTAAAAAACTAAAATTCTACGCTTTTACAAAAAAACACATTTTTTATTTATTTTAAAATGTTGAAATTTATATATTTACAAAATATATATCATAAAGTTGTGAGGAGAAGTTGAAGCATGAAGAAAAATAAAGTGAAAATGAAATTAGTCCCTAAGGGCCTCTGCTGGATGTATGTGGTCATTGCACTTTCTTTCTTTAACTATATCTTCAAAAGTTTTTCCACTAACCTGTAGATGGCAGTACTGTATCCCTAACACATAGAGCAATGTCCAAAAACAATTTAGATTAAATTTAGATCATCATTAAGGTGATTTTTTTATTAAAATTTAATTTTTTATAAGCCACTTGGTGGCGTAGTTGAGTAATTGTGCAGTAAATGGGTAAAAAAGTACAAAATATCCATGAAAACACAGCAGAACTGTAAAGTTGAGAAGTAAACGAAAAAAATGATATATAGTTTATAATATTAAAAATGTATAATTCATTATGGAATCACACTTTCAATCCTTGGGGTCAATCTGACCCCAAAGAAAGTAAAGATAAAACCTACTTAAGGAGAGCTTAAGGGTTAAAGCATTTCAAAAAAGCAGCATTTGGTCTGCAGGCCACCAGTTGAATAGACGTATTCTATGTATAATAAGGAATTAATGTATTATGTAAATACATACATTAAATATTCATTAAGTAGCATTTGATTCTGCACAGGCAAATTGTTATGATTGTGTGAGATTATGAAATTATGTTTTAGCATAACAGGATGATGAATTATGCGCTGTATGAATGTGAATGTGGCGTTGAGGGTCTTAAATGTGTTTTAAATGTTTGTGTGTGTGTGTGTGTGTGTGTGTGTGTGTGTGTGTGTGTGTGTGTGTGTGTGTGTGTGTGTGTGTGTGTGTGTGTGTGTGTGTGGTCGGTTATGTATGTGCATGAATGCTTTCTTTGCGCAGTGATGGGCATCTGTGATTGAGGGGATTTCCTCAGTTAACCGCACCAGTGAGTCTGATAATGGGATAATCACATACACACACAACACCATCCAACCTCAAACACATACAAATGACTTAGTAAAAGATTTATTAGGTTTTAGCCCCCTAATATGTTCATCTATTAATATATTTACACTATCTGCCTCTCGGGTTTTTCTTTTCTCTGATTTTCAGGGAACACATTTAAAGAGATGAATGAATGAGAACGAGGCAGGAGGTCACTATAAGATTTAAAATGCAATGTAGTTAGTGAACCAAAGAAATTGGGAAAGGCCTTGGTCGTCTAACAGTTAAAGATCCGGGCTGCTAATGAGACAGCTAGAGAAATCTCTCTCCTGCTTGTGCCCTTGAGGAAGACACATCTCAGGTTGCTCCACTGGAACTGTCCATTCAATTAGTGAACTCAAGGTTGCTTTGGATGACAAGCATCTGCTAAATAGTGAGGAAGACACAAGAGAGACGGAAATAGACAGTGTTTTGACCGTCTCCCTCTCCCACAGTGCACCGTCTGCACTTCCTGTAACATCCACTGCAGCCTCCTTCTGTCTGTCTGTTTTGTCTCTCTGTGGACCTGAAGGGAGGTTGGTGGTGCTTCGTCTTTATGCTTGTTAGGCAGACAGCCTGTAGGCGACCAACTAGTGCCTACTGCACTTTACTTCCCCTTATTTCTTGTTTTCCTTCGCTCTTTCTTTCCTTCTGATTCAGTCTCTGACAGAGACACTCTGTCTTTTATTTTTGCTTCCTCTTTTCATTCTTCTTTTCTCTTGTCTCCCGTCTTTTCCTTCGTTCTGTGATACTGGACATTTTAGCTGCCCATTCCACATAACATCAGACCTGCTTTGGGTTTTATTTTGTTGTTTGGATATATATATACATAATCTAGGGGCCATGATTACATATTGAAGCGTGCCCACAATAAAAAAAAAAGAAAAAGAAAAATCCTTTAAAAATCTATCACAATGAAGTACCAAGTGGGTAGAAATATAATCTCTGTACTACAAAAAATGTCAATTATTTTCAAGAAAAGTTTCAATTTAATGACTGTAAAATGTAAAGTAATTACATTTAATAACATTTTCGTTACACATCAAATACATGTGCATGTACAGATGTTAATCAGTATTTTCAAGGTGTTTCTATGGAAGCCTGTTCCTGTCACTGAAATTAAAAGGTTTTTATCTCACAATTCTTTTTGTTTACATTCAGACTTTTTTCTTAGAATTGTGAGATATAAACTCGCAATTTCAAGTTATAAAGTTAAAATTGCGTGATATAAACTTTAGATCAGAATTTTTTGTTTATATCTCGCAATTTTGACTACTTTTCTCAGAATTGTAAGTTTATACCCCACAATTTTGACTTTATAACTCGCAGTTTCTAGTTCATATCTCACAGTTCTGAGAAAAAAGTCAGAACATTGAGAAAAAACTGAATTGCGAGATACAAACTCCTATTACAAGAAAAAAGTCAAAATTGTGAGTTTATATCTTGCAGTTCTGTCTACTTTTCTCAGAATTGTAAGTTTCTATCTCACAATTCTAACTTTATAACTTGCAATTGCTAGTTTATATCTCACAATTCTGAGAAAAAAGTTAGAACTGCGAGAAATCAGAATTGTCAGATACAAACTCGCATTTACAAGAAAAAACGTCCAAATTGTATGTTTATATCTCGCAATTCTAGCTACTTTTCTCAGATTTGTAAGTTTATATCTCACAATTCTGAGTTTATATCTCACAATTCTGAAAAAAAGTCAGAAATTCGAGGAAAAAACTATGAATTGCAAGATGCAAAGTCACATTTACGAGAACAAAAGTCCAAATTGTGAGTTTATATCTCGCAATTCTGGCTTCTTTTCTCAGAATTACAAGTTTATATCTTGCAATTGCTAGTTCATATCTCACAATTCTGAGAAAAAAAGTCAGAACTTTGAGAAAAAAACTCTGAATTGCGAGATACAAACTCTTATTGCAAGAAAAAAAAAGTCCAAATTGTGAGTTTATGTCTTGCAATTTTAACTTTATAACTCGCAATAGTTAGTTCATATCTCACAATTCTGAGAAAAAAGTCAGAACTTTGAGAAAGAACTCGGAATTGTGAGATACAAACTCCTATTGCGAGAAAAAAGGTCCAAATTGTGAGTTTATATCTTGCAATTCTGGCTTCTTTTCTCAGAATCGTACATTATATCTTACAATTTTGACTTTATAACTCGCAATTTCTGGTTCATGTCTCACAATTCTCAGATTTTTAAGTTTATATTTCACAATTCTGACTTTATAACTTGCAATTTCTGGTTCATATCTCACAATTCTGAGAAAAAAAAAGTCAGAACATTGAGAGAAAACTATGAATTGCAAGAGACAAACTCGCATTTACGAGAGAAAAAGTCCAAATTGTGAGTTTATATCTCGCAATTCTAGCAACTTTTCTCAGATTTTTAAGTTTATCTCTCACAATTCTGACTTTATAACTCGCAAATGCTAGTTCATATCTCACAATTCTGAGAAAAAAGTCAGAACTTTGAGAAAGAACTCGGAATTGTGAGATACAAACTCCTACTGTGAGAAAAAAAGTCCAAATTGTGAGTTTATATCTCGCAATTATGGCTTCTTTTCTCAGAATTGTAAGCTTATATCTTGCAATTCTGACTTTATAACGTGCAATTGCGAGTTTATATCTCGCAATTCTGACTCCATTTCTCAGAACTGCAAGTTTATATCTCGCAACTCTGAGAAAAAAGTCAGAACTTCAAGAAAATAACTCAGAATTGCGAGATATAAACTTACATTTATGAGAACAGAAGTCCAAATTGTAAGTTTATATTGCGAGTTTATATCTCACAATTCTGAGAAAAAGTCAGAATTTTGAGAAAAAACTCAAAATTGCGAGATACAAACTCACATTTACGAGAAAAAAAGTCCAGTCTAGTGTCAACCTGCAACAAATTTACAGTCTCTCTCTGAGCATTTGCGACTGCTGTCTAGTGCGGCAGGTTGAAGAGATGAGGAGGGGTGTAAGATTTACTGTTTACCTCAGCACTGTCCTGACATGACCGTAGCCAGCCAAATCAGTGCTTGCTGGATATGGACAGCAAACTGCTGCACAAGACTGCCATGAAGCCAACGTTCTCAGCTGATCAAAACATCCGACTTCATGCTGTGTCAGTCATACTGTCATAAGAAACTGAAGTGAACTTCAGTTATTGAAATGAATGCGTCAAACTGTCTTTTTAGCTATGTAATGATTTGTTAGCGGTAAGTTGTTATGCAGAGAGAGGATGTATAGGACTTGTCTAAATGTTCTCCTAATTGAACGACAGAAAAACTGAAGCTGCTAAATGAATGACAGTAGAAGTGAAAGAAGATTTTGACATTGAAAATGTTCTGAGTATCACTGTGGTGACATTACCAGCATTCTGTTGAATACGGCAGTATTTCTGTGCCAAAATCTAGAAAACTGCCACGTTGTCCACTTCCTACAGAGGCAGCTGTCTTCTGTGGCATCATCCTGACTGAACAGGAAGTTAATAAGCAGACCCAGACTGAATTTGCTCGCTGTTTTTGCACAGATTTTGGTAAATTTATATCACACAATTCAGAGAAAAAGTCACAATTCTGACTTTATAATTTGCAATTTCCAGTTTATATCACTCGATTCAGAGGAAAAGTCGCAATTCTGACTTTGTACCTCGCAATTACGAGTTTATATCACTCAAAGTGGCAATTCTGACTTTATAGCTCACAATTTTCAGTTTATATTACTTCATTTAGAGAAAAAGTCCCTATTCTGACTTTAGCTCACAATTGTGAGTTTATATCACACAATTCTGAGAAAAAGTTGCAATTCTGACTTTATAGCTCGCAATATCCAGTCTATATTATGCAATTCAGAGAAAAAGTCGCAATTCTGACTTTATAACTTGCAATTTCCAGTCTATATCACACGATTCAAAGGAAAAGTCGCAATTCTGACTTTATAGCTCACAATTTTCAGTTTATATTACTTCATTTAGAGAAAAAGTCCCTATTCTGACTTTATAACTCAAAATTCTGAGTTTATATCACACAATTCAGAGAAAAAGTCGCAATTCTGACTTTATAACTCATAATTTCCAGTCTATATCACGCAATTCAGAGAAAAAGTCGCAATTCTGACTTTATAATTTGCAATTTCCAGTCTATATCACACGATTCAGAGGAAAAGTTTATATTACTCAATTTAGAGAAAAAGTCCCTATTCTGACTTTATAACTCAAAATTCTGAGTTTATATCACACAATTCAGAGAAAAAGTCTCAATTCTGACTTTATAACTTGCAATTTCCAGTCTATATCACACGATTCTGAGAAAAAGTTGCAATTCTGACTTTTTAACTTGCAATTTCCATTTTATATCACACGATTTGAAGGAAAAGTCACAATTCTGACTTTATAACTTGCAATTTCCAGTTTATATTACTCAATTTTCAAAATCTCTATTTTTTATAGCCCACAATTGTGATTTTATATCACACAATTTTGAGAATAAGTCACAATTCTAATTTGTTTTGTTATTAATGTATATATTTATTCATTTATATATACTGTGAAAAGTCATTTACTAATTATCACTACTAATGACTGTGTTTGAAACATTATAGCTGTAGTAGCCATTAGAGAAAGCACGCGCTGTGGGTTACCATGGCAATGCACGTTGTGTTTACTTCAGACGCCACTAAGCTGCGCCTGCGAAAAGACACTGAAGTCTCTATGTGGTTTTGTTTCTCCTGATAATTCAGGTATGTTTTCATAAAAAGTGAATATGTGTGTTATCATGAATGCAAAAACATGCGAGTACACATTTCCTATGTGTTTGAAAACGAATAGCTTGTTTACGGTGGTTAACTGAGTAGGTCATTTAGATGAAAGTAACTTAAAAAATGTAAGTTACTGAAAAGTAAGTTAATGAAAGTAACTCAGAAAATGTTAATGAATATTTGTTAGAGTAAGTTAATGTATGTAATTTATGAAAGTGATATTGGTCAAGTGTAACCGTTACAATTTAAATGATAATTTGTTAAATAAAAGACGCATGATGTTGATTGAGTTTAGTTCAATGTTAAATGGTTATATATAGAGGTATTTACAGAGAAAAATGAAAAAGATGGTTGACTGAAAGAATTTGAAGTGTATTTTGTGTCATACTGATAGATATACAGAATGTATAAAGATTAGATGTATTAATGATAAGAGTGTACAGATTGTACAAGTATTTGAAGCCTTTATTGTTGTAAAAAAAAAAAACAATACAAAAGAAGGGAACAAAACTGTATGTTTTATTAAACATGATTTGTGAGGATGCTTTTGCTATAAAGAAAAGGTTGTAATTCTGACTTTATAGCTCGCAATATCCTGGTTATATCACAGGATTCTGAGAAAAAGTTGCAATTCTGACTTTGTAGCGCACAATATCCTGGTTATATCACATGATTTAGAGAAAAAGTCACAATTCTGACATTATAACTCGTAATTTTTTAGCTAATATCACGCAATTTTGAGAAAAAGCTGCAATTCTGACATTATAATTTGCAATTTCGAAATCATATCATGCAATTCTGAGAAGAAGTTGCAATTTTGACTTTATAACTCACAATCATGAGTTTATATCACGTGTTATATCACGTCTGAGATTAAAAAAAAGTCATAATTGTGAATATAAATATCGAAATTCTGTCTTTATAGCTTGCAATTTCACATTTATATCTCACAATTTGGAGAAAATTTCACTATCTTCACTCAATTCTGAGAAAAAGTGTGTTTTTATGCTCAAAATTTGCCAAAGCCATGAAGCCAAGGAATAACTTATTAGCATCGCCCAGTTCTCATATATGCCATAAACTACATCTTATGGAGGGAGAAAGCTAATTTCTCAGTTTCAAGTCATATATTCTGTCAAAATTTTAGCAGGGAAGATATACGTCACATAATTAACTGATTACATCATTGTGAAGCCAATTAGCGTTGTCAGGATGTCTTTTTTTGCATGCTGACTGCTGACTTTTACACTTTAAGTAATTATTTCTATCTTTTCTCAATCTCTCCAGGTCTTCACTACATGCTCGTGTTCAGGAGTTTATGAGCAGTGGGGAGAAAAGGGCAGAACACTCCTCTGAGACGCTCTGCCTGCCGGACCTAAAACGGCAGCCTGTCACCTCTCTAACTGCTACGAGCACAAATACAGAAAGAGAGGAGAGCAAGGAGAGAGAGATGGATGGAGAACAGGACAGAGACAGAGATAGAGAGGCACTCATGGAAGTAGGGGAGGTAGTGAGGGACAGAGAAAAAGACAGTCAGAAAGAGAGGGAATGGATATTGTTAAGGGAGCGAGAGAAAGATAATGAAATAGGTGCTGAGATAAATGGGAATAGGTGCCTGTCCTCTTCCGTATCATTCCCCTCTGAGATACTGGCTCCGGATGGACATTTAAGAACAGTTCACACGTTACCAAACTTCGCCCAGGCACTGGCCGAAGCACGAAAAGCAAGATACATCAGATACCGAGGACAACCGCTGTGTGAGCGTGAGCTCACTATCCGTGAAATATTTGCTCGGGATTCAAGAGCTCCTGCTCACTGAGACACTAAATCAAAGGCTCTTGACTGGATTTGCTTCAGGTCCAGAGTTTCCATTGAAAACAAATTGCGACTAAACACAGCGGCCATAGTTATACGCATTGTGCTATGTATAATTAACGATCTGTCCTGGATGTTCTACTAAGAACTGTTCACATACTCATACTTAAAACCCAAATGCTTTGAAGCAAAAAAAAAAAAAAAAAAAAAGCTGAATCCGTAGCCTTTCAAATGTACTTTATTTGATAACATGTAAAAATGCAGGAGCTTGACACATGCTTACTAGCAAATTTCATCTTTGTCCAACGTCTAAATTGACTGTAATTTAATTTACTGTAATTTCCTTTTTTGCTTTTCAATATAATGTTTACTTTTCTAAAATGAGACAGTCAACAAATGTGACCCTGGAGGCCGCAACCTTCGTAATGAGACACAGCTACTGCTAAAAATACAGCTAAAATCTGGCAGGAAGCACGTACTATGCTATGCACACTATGTACGCAGTATACTTTGGGCTTAATATTATGTGCTTTTTCTGCTTCTGTGCCAACAAAACGAAGGTGAAATGGAAACACGTACCGTTATACAACACATAGTCATTACACAAATGCCTTATAAACAAACATATCTATGGAAGCTCGTTTCCACCACTGAATAAAAAAAAAAAAGGTTAGTGCGACTTTTTATCTCACAATTCAGATTTTTTTTCTCAGAATTGCTTGATATAAACTCGCAGTTGTGAGATATAAAGTCAGAATTACGTGACATAAACTCACAATTCGGACTTGCAACTGCAAGTTATAAAGTTACAAGTTCTAAACTTGCAATTCTGAGAAGAATTGCGAACAAGTCCGATTTTTTTTCTCAGAATTGCGACTTTATTTCTCAGGATTGAGAGTCATTATCATGTTATTCTGAGAAAAAAGTCAGAATTGCGAGATGTAAACTCACATTTGTGAGTTATAAAGTCAGAATTGCGTATATAAACTGACAATTGTTAGAAATAAAACCAGAATTGCATGATATAAATGCACAATTCAGATTTTTTTCCTCAGAGTTGCATGATATAAACTCGCAATTGCAAGTTATACGTAAAGTCCCAAGTTATAAACTCGCAACTCTGAGAAAAATTTAGATTTGCAAGATATTGCGAGACAATTCTTACTTTTTTCCTTCAAAACTCACAATTGCAAGTCTGTATGACATAATTCTGAGAAAAAAAGTCAGAATTGCGAGATAAAAAGTTGCAATTACTTTTTTTTTTTTAAATTTAGTGGCATTCCATAGTTATCCAAGTCAGTGCTAGCTACATTAAACTGTATTATATCCTTACAGTAAACAATAACAGTAATTCCAACATAGTGTGAATGCACCTTTTATTATTTGCATTTGCGGTCTGTGATTCCTAGACCAGCGACCCATTTTGAAGTCAGGACTCACCAGCTGAGATCCACAAAGCTAAAACAGACAAACCAAAACACATGCTACAAAATCTTCCTGGTTCTTCCTCTATTGAAAACCGAAACAAACAAACACACTTATAATTTCCATTTAGGCCTAGATGTTTTATATGATATATGTTAATAACTGTAACATGCTTAATTAGAAAGGCATTACAAGTACAAGCACCTTATGTTTATTTATAATTAATATCTAAATGAAACAAACCAGTTTAGGCTGGTTTAACATGTTTTTTATCAGCAGCAGTTATGCAAATAAAAAATCAATCAACAAAGCTGCTTTGTTTTGCATCTTCTGTCAGATTCTCTGTGTAAATTCATAATCATTATACATCACCTCATCAGTAGTGCTCTTCTATAATTATGAAACTGACCATCATATCACATTATCGCCCTCTGCTGATGGTCACCTTTGCACAGTGTTGTGGACTAACAAATTACATGTCATATTACGCTTATAGGGACGCGTCGCGTCGTACGCGTAAAGGAGGTTTTTGATTGGTCAGCTAGGTGGCTACGTCAGAATTCCGCGTTGCAGTGGCGTAGTCAAGCGGTTTTATTTGTACGAGTTGTCGAGTTCCTAGAAAACGTTGAGGTGTGTAATATGATACATACGCGAACGTTAAACATTAATGTAGCGTTACACATATAAAAAAACGGACTGTTTCTCTGTAAGCGAATGAAATGTGTAAGTTTGTTTGAGGAACTACTGAGGTAAAAAAAAAAAAGTTACAAGTGCAAACGTTTAACTGTGAGTGTGTATGGCGTTTCGTAAAACGTTAATCTCCCACAAGGCTTATTATTAACGGCAACAGCTCCGGTTTAATTCCGGGTTACACGGTTTCAGAGTTGGTCAAAAGCCAACAAGATCAGTCTTACAATACAACCTGCGAAAAGACCTTAACGGTTATATTTATCATGAGTGTGTTGCGCAGAGCTGTCTTGAGGACTGGGCGGATTCTCATTCAGTCCAGTGTGGAGGTGATGGCAGCGCGCAGTGTGTTTGCAGGGCCGATCAAGCGTCTTTTCCCCCGGGTTAGTTTTACCCAGACCCGCTCTTGGTGCTCTGATGGGCCAGTTTCTGATCGAGCTGAAGTACGGCTGAAAAGGCTTGATGGTGAAGACAAAGGTAAGTGCAGCAACTAAATCACATGATAGACTACTGTACCTGCCTGCAAACGCGTATAGAACACCTGACTACACCTTACAGGTATATTTGGGCAGTTAACGTAACTTCCCAAACCTTTGTAAATGGTTTTATTTTGGAGTTCAGGTTTTACATAGTGCAAGGTGCATGGATTATTCACACCGGAAATTGGAATGTTATGGAATTTAAATTATGGGAAAGTCTTGAAAAATTATTAGAGGGAATGTATACATACATACAGTCATATATTTATATTTGAAAAGTTAATTTATATATTTATAATTTATGCATTTATAAGTTAAATAATATGTATCACAATTATTACAAGAGGAAAGTATTTATGGTATGGTAGTTTTTTTTTTTTTAAATCTGCTTTTAATTTTGGAAAGTAAAGCATGTGTCAAACAATATTTAATGGAACAGTGGCCAAGGAGAGGTCATGTCTTTTTTTTTTTTTTATACTAGAGTGTATCATAAATCAGCATGTCAGTGTGATACACAATGCATTGACACTGGTGTGCTACTTAATCACCTTTCATCCATTATTTCTTACACTTGTGAACTATTTTATAAGGACCCATGAAAGGTAGTTTAGTTTACACAATAAAAGTTTGGTCTCAGATCAGATTAGAAACTTTATATTCAAGATTATATCATTCTGATAATGACAAAAAAAATAAAAAAAAATAAAAAAATCTGAATGTCATAAATTAGAACTGGTTTCATGATCCAGATTTTATATTGGACATTGAGTGGCGAACTAGCCTAGAGGCAGAATTGTTTATTGTGCCAAAGTAAACAAAATTGAACATAATATAAAACTGAAGTGTATAATAATATTTAAATGAGATTAAGAATAGGGTTTACATTGCAAAGCTTGGTCACAGTTAGTGCTTTTCTGAGAAACTTAATGGTCATAATTCAGTAGGAATCCACGTGATTCAAGAGGGAAATTTCAAAAGGATGGAATATTTCCTTTTTTGATTTTGCAACAAGTTCAAATTGTCAAATGTTGAGCAACAGAATGTCACGTAGTTGGAAAGTGACTTCGCTGTCACAGCATAAACATTATAACTACTTTTGAATGGCATGTAACATCCCAGACTTTAGCCAGAGTCATACCGAAAGTGCAATTGCTCATTATTTGAATGTGGCATCATTTTTTTCTGTGTTGTCTGTGACCACATCAAAACAGACCTGCCACCCATATTTGGGTCACAGGCTTCCAGTCGAGAACCGGAACTGTAGCCACAGCTTCAGTTTCTCTTTTTTCTCTTGTCTGTTTAGGTATAGTGGAAGTGCTGATGTGTCGTGAAAGGGCAAGGAACTCTCTGGGACGTGTATTTGTGGGTCAGGTGAGTGTGCAGAAAATCCCCTGTCCTACAGCATCAAACTCAAAATGCAGGAAGCAGAAGAACTAGTCCATGAACTTCCTATATACATATGGTATGTGTTAATATGCCTTTTTGTTTTAATAATATGCCCCTCAATTCTTAATAATCCTCCTGATGTTCTAAATTCCCACCAAACGTCAGAAGGAATCATTCATTTTGTGATCTTTAGAGATAACAGATTCATATAAATAAATAATAAATGTGTGTAATACTGTCAGGGTTGCGTGCTGGACTGACGAGATGGGACACGAGATAACAAACAAAAGTGATATTTAATATAAATCTTCAAGTGTGACAAGTAGAACAGGCAGGAACATCCACACACGTAAAACATCTAAACAATACAAAGACCGACAGAGTGCTATGGACAGAGACAGACTTATAAAGGGTGATAATAGATTAAACACAGGTGACAGAAATGACTAATAATTACACACAGGTGACGGGGATGAGGGCTGATGAGGGCAAAACCAACTAAGACAAAATGACAGGGGAAGACAAGATGAACAGACAGGACTGTGACAAATACATTCAGCCAACTGCTGGAATGGTTTTTAAATATTAAAGGAGACATATTATCCCCCTTTTTACAAGATGTAATATAAGTCTCAGGTGTCCCCAGAATGTGTCTGAAGTTTTAGCTCAAAATACTCCACAGATCATTTATTACAGTTGAGGTCAAAAGTTTACACCCCCCTTTCAGAATCTGCAAAATGTTAATTATTTTACTAAAACTAAAGAGGGATCATACAAAATGTGTGTTATTGTTTATTTAGTACTGACCTGAATAATATATTTTACATAAAAGATGTGTACATATAGTCCACAAGAGAAAATAATAGTTGAATTTACAAAAAAGACCACATTCGAAAGTTTCTTAATACTGTGTTGTTACCTGAATGATCAACAGCTGTGTTTTTTGTTTAGAGATAGTTGTTTATGAGTGGTTTATCCTGAACAGTTAAACTGTCTGCTGTTCTTCTGTAAAATCCTTCAGGTCCCACAATTTTTTCCAGCATTTGTTTGTATTTGAACCTTTTCCAACAATGACTGTATGATTTTGAGATCCAGCTTTTCACACTGAGGACAACTGAGGGACTCATATGCAACTATTACAGAAGGTTCAAATGCTCACTGATGCTTCAGAATGAAAAACGATAAATTAAGAGCCAGTGTGGGGGTCAAAACTTTTGAACAGAATGGAGATGTGTACAATTTTCTGCCTAAATATCACACTTTTACATTTAGTACTGCCCTTCAGAAGCTACATAAGATACATGAAGTAACATGTTTCCCAGAAGACAAAATAAATCAAATTTACCCTGATCTTCAAATTCAAAAAGTTTTAATGCATGGCTTGTCCTTCTGGAGCATCAGTGAGTGTTTGAATCATCTGTAATACATTTCATTTGAGTCCCTCAGTGTGAAAAGATGGATCTCAAAATCATGCAGTCATTGTTGGAAAGGGTTCAAACACACAATAATGCTGGAAAACCAAAGAATTTGTGGGACCTGAAGGATTTTTCTAAAGAACACCAGGCAGTTTATCTGTTCAGGACAAACAAGGGACTCATGAACAACTTTCACTAAACAAAACAGAAAAACACACACCTGTGGATTATTCAGGTAACAACACAGTATTAAGAATGAACTTTTGAACGGGGTCATTTTTTTATAAATTCACCTATTATTTTCTCTTGTGGACTATATGTAGACATATTCTATGTAAAAGATTTTATTCTGCTCAGTAATAAATTAACAATATGCATTTTGTACCTCAGATACTTTGCCAAAAAACATCTGTTTGCTTTAGATAATCATGTCTATCAAACTGAAACTATGCAAATTAGTTTAAACTTTTGATGTAAGGTTTTCTGAGCGCACGCATTCGAAGCACACGCACAGAAAGCGGCTGTCACACGGCATGTCAGTACCAAACTAAGTTTTTCTTTCAAGTCTTATTGCGCTTAAACTGTCAAATACACAAAAGTTTATTCTAAAAACATAAGTTACAAAAACAGCCAGTTATGTCTTTAGGTAAACAGCTGGGGAAAAAAGTGCATGTTTATATTAGTTCTGTTTGGCAGCAGTGTAATATACAGTAAATAAATCAATAAATCCACTGCTCTCTTGTCTCCTTAGAGTCTGGGACTGTAAATAGTGTTTTGTGCTCATCTGTGCAGCCAACGACAGAATAGTTAGCATGTTCTGCTCAAACGCTTGTCATGGCTTTAGAACTGGTACACCGTTGTCACTTGCGAAAACTAAATGGCGGTGCCGTGTTTGGAAATGTGCCGATATCTTTGCCACGGAGGGAGTGAAATCTCACACGCTAGTTTTTTCACATGCTTGCAGAAAAAGGCTTACTAAAACAAAGTAATCCTTTTTCACATTTTGTGTGTTGGTAAATGCACTGGGGACCTGTTTATAGCACTTAAACATGGGAAAAGTGAGATTTTTATGATATGTCAGCTTTAACTCAGCTTTAATTTCACCTGAGTAACAGATGCTCCATTTCTGTCCATTTTCTTCTTTCTGTTCCTATAAAGCAGAATAAGAACTATTTTTTTTTAACATTTGATCAGTTTATCAGAAGAAAGTCTTGCAAAAGTGTGTCAGGCCTTAAATAAATAACAGTGTACAAAGACAAAAATAAACCGGGTGCATCTCTCATAGAATTCTGCCTCAAATCAATATCTACTGTTTTTATCATTCTCCGTTTATGCATCAATATCTGTCTTCCTCTGTGTAGATGAGAGAGCTGGTGTCATCGTTGCATCATGACGCAGCGGTTCGTGTGGTGGTCTTCAGGAGTTTGATACCCGGAGTCTTTTGTGCAGGTTTGTACAGTCATCCATCACACAAAACCAATGACAACACTGACAGCCTTCTTTAAAGGTGACATATCATGAAAATCTGACTTTTTCCATGTTTGAGTGCTATAATCGGGTCTCCGGTGCATCTGCCAACCCAGAAAACATGACTGACTAAGACAGAACATTCTTTAGAGTCCCAGCCTCAGAGGAGACTAGAGTATTGCTGCCACACAGATCTAATGTAAACATGCGATTTCTTTTCCAGCTGTTTACCTTCACAGATATAACATACTGTTTTTTGTAACTCCTGTGTGTTTTTAACATAGTTTAAGTGCAATAAGACATGAAAGAGAACTTAGTTTACTAATCACATGCTGCATAACAGCTGCTTTCTGTGTGCACTCAGAAAACCCTATATCAGAAGTTTATACTAATATGGTGTAAAACGCATGATTTCAGTGTGATAGACATGATAATCAAAACCAAACAGATGGTTTTTATTTTTAGTATCTGAGCTGCGAGATGTAAAGGCACAGCCCTATTCTGGAAAAGGGGGCAGGGAGCAGCAGCTCTTTTACATTTAAAGAGCCAAGCACAAAAACCGTTGTTTTTCAGCTTCCACTCAAAGTGATATAATAAATGATCTGTGGGGTATTTTGAGCTGAAACTTCACAGACACATTCTGGGGACACACCTGAGACTTATATTACAAATTGTAAACAGGGCACAATAGGTCTACTTTAATGAAGATGTCATCTTATGTATATTAGTATAATAAAGAAGAGCCGAAGCAGATATTTTCATATGCTATAATTAGGCTTTTTGTGTGTTGTCAGGGGCAGATCTTAAGGAGAGGGCTCAGATGAGTAACCCTGAGGCAGAGCTGTTTGTTCATGGCCTACGATCACTAATGAATGACATCGGTGAGACACGAGGATGATGTTTCTCATGAATATTGCAAAATGGCTATAATCCTGCACAGAAAGTGATGATACAGAATTCTGATAGTGTTGCCCTGAAAAGGTAATTGTTTCCCAGCTGCATGATATGATTATGGCTGGAGGTGAGAATGATTGGATATGCATAATAATAAACTCACAGTAGGTACGTTTTCTCTGTGACCTCAATTGTTGAGTTTGGTAAATAGTTTGGTAAATAAAATTGAGAAAAATGCTACTGTTTTATAAGCAAGAAAAAGAAGAATAATATAAGAATAATCTCTATACAATTTTCTACTAACTATTTAAAATATAATTTTTCAGCATAACTGTTTCAATATAAATGTTGAACTTTAAATGATTAATTCTTAGTGTGTGGTATGTAAAGTATTTTATTCAGTTTCCTTTTAATAAAAACTAATTTTAAATACTAATTTAATAGCCAAAAACATATGTATCTGTGTGCCACAGTTGCATGCAATCTAGTTACTGCAAGATTTTCTCCCATTACAAAAAACATAACATTCCGTAATATAACTGAGGAAGTTACATCATTTGGACCCTTTCTACAACATGACAGGAAGACAAGTAAATTATTGCTCAATTTTTACACAGATTGTTTTGTTGGGAGCTATTTGACAAACTTCATCATCATTGATAATGATATAATTTCTGAAGGATCATGTGACACAGAAGACTAGAGTAATGATGCTGAAAATTCAGCTTTGCATCACAGGAGTAAATTACATTTTAAAATATATTAAGCAGAACACAGTTTTTTTTTTTTAAATTAATTAGTACAGAAAACAATTGCAATATACTTAAACTGAAATAAAATAAAAATACATATGGGTCATTCCGCGTCAACTCAACCTGAGTTCCCTGGCTCAAATTTCAGATTTTGCTTGATTTTGATTATTTTTTCTAAAGAAAGATAGACATGTATAGTGATGAAAGCCAAAATATTTAAATGTCATGGATGAATATTTATGAGTAATCAACTCTTTTGTAGAGGGGGGTCAAAATGGTCATTTTCACCTGAGATTCAGAGTCAAGAGATTGGTAGGTCTGTTAGTAAAATCTCTTGACTTTAGCAATCCTTGTTGCATTATGTGCCAGTGATGACCATTAAAAAATGGAGAAACAGCACTTTTTGATTTTTTTTTCTCCAAAGTTTGCATGCCTGTAACTCAAAGTATGAAAGATAACTTAAAGCCCTTTTAGATATTGGCCCTATGAGATTCAGTTCCAGAGATATTAAAATTTAAATATGGCTCCAAAAGTAAATTGTTCAAATGCACACATTTTCAGTGATCAAATGAGGGTCCGTTTCACTTCTCTTTTAAAGAGAAATGTCTGAAGAACAAATAATGTTGAAACTAGAGTTGTATCTTATTTCTATCTGTCAAGACAACTGCATTGAACATACCTGCAATAAATATTGTTTTTCAAAGGTTTGCATGCCTATAACTCAAGAAGATTTAAAGATATCGCAATATGATTTTTGATTCTAGTTGTTAATGATCTTTTCTTTTGGAATCTTAATTTTTAAGGCCCTACATCATTTAATCCCAGAGATCTAGGAATCTTAATGAGGCTCCATCTCCAGATTGTTGAATACTACCCATTTTCAGTGGTTGAAAACCAAATGTTGGTCACTTTGTATTCAGCTGATAAATATATTATATTTAAAGAACAATGTCTGAAGAATAAATATTGTTGAAATTAGAATGTTTCCCCTTAATCAACAAAATACAATTGTAATTTCAATGTTATTTCTTTTTCGGACATTGTTATTATAAAATAACTATACAAAGTGACCAAATTTGGTTTTCAACCACTGGAAATTAGTAATATTTAACAATCTGAACATGGAGCCTCATTGAGATCCCCAATACCTCTGAGATTAAACGATGTAAGGCCTTGAGAATTTAAGATTCAAAAGAAAAGTTTATTAACATCCAGGATCTAAAATCATATTGCGATATCTTTAATACTTCTTGAGTTATAGACACACAAACATTGGAAAAAGAATATTTATGGCACTCAAACAGGTTTGTTCATTGCAGTTGTCTTGACAGAAGACCCATTATATAAAAGGCATTATTACTTAAGGTACAGGCATGCAAACATTGGAGAAAACTTGAAAACTTTTTGAATAGTCATCACTGGCACATAATTCAGCAAAGATGGCTAAAGTCAACAGGTTTTTACTGACAGACCTACCTGTGTAAAAATAACATTATGATGTTGATGTTGTCTTTCTAAAGTCATTTTTAACCCCCTGTAATTTGACTCTGAATCTGAAAATGGCCATTTTGACCCCCCTCTACAAAATAGTTGATTACTCAGTAAATATTCAACCATGATGTTTAATATTTTGGCTTTCATCACTATACATGTCTATTTTTTTTTTTTTTTTTTACTTTCCAGTTAACTTTTCTATTTTTTTTCCAGGTTTCCAATTACCTTTTGAATCCCAGTTTTTCAACATGTCCTCACTTTATATAATGTGTCAGCACTGAACACATTCAGCAGAGTGTTGAGAGGTCCAGCTGTTTGAAGCCTTTTCCCATTAATGTGATCTATGACCTGTCTGATCTGTGTGTGTGTCCATTATGTGCCAGCTGCGCTGCCCATGCCAACTATCGCAGCAGTGGACGGCTTTGCTCTCGGGGGCGGTTTGGAATTGGCACTGGCGTGTGACCTTCGCACTGCAGGTGAGTGGCTGTTTTGACCTTCTGGGGCTAGATCGCGACAGGTATCGCAACTGCGGGTGTGGGTTTGCGTGATTTGTAGTCATTCTGTTTGGCACGTCATGGAGTGGGGAATCTCTGCGGTCACGGCATGCGGAGACTGGGTCCTTCAACTGACCTTTTTCTGTGATTGCGTGTGTGTGTGTGTGTGTGTGTGTGTGTGTGTGTGTGTGTGTGTGTGTGTTTTGCAGCACATTCAGCGCAGATGGGCCTGATTGAGACTACGCGAGGATTACTCCCAGGGGCTGGTGAGAAAAATAAATAAGTAGATAGAGCGACTGAAATAATAAGACAAACAGACAGCTAGATGGCAGTCCAATTACAAAAGAGAGACAGACTAACAGGAAGTTAGCAGACATAACAGGACAGACATACTTAGCTTATTTCAACAGGAAAATATATTTAAAGGGATAGTTCACCCAAAAATGAAAATTACCCAATGATTTACTCACCCTCAAACCATCCTAGGTGAATATGACTTTCTTCTTTCAGATGAATACACTCGGAGTGACATTAAAAAATGTCCTGGCTCTTCTAAGCTTTATAATGATAGTGAATAGCTGTTGATATTTTGAAGCCCAATAAAGTGCATCCATTCATCATAAAAAGTGCTCCACATGGAGGTTAATAAATGCCTTCTGAAGTGAATCGATGCATTTGTGTAAGAAAAATGTCCTTATTTAAAACTTTATAAACTGTATAGACTCTAGTTTCCGCTAACTGTCGTGCACGCATTCATGAGAGTGTTGCGTTCCAGCAGATGACGTAGGACATTGGCGAACGCGGAAGTAGAGGGAAAGCGCAGTAGAGAGAGCAAAACAACAGTTAGCGGAAACTAGAGATTACAGTTTATAAATTTTAAATAAGAATGTTTTTGTTACACAAATGCATCTGTTCACTTCAGAAGGCCTTTATTAATCCCCAGGAGCCATGTGGAGTACTTTTATGATGGATGGATGCAGTTTTTTGGGCTTCAAAATCTCAACAGCCATTCACTGCCATTATAAGGCTTGGAAGAGTCAGGACATTTTTTAATGTCACTCCGAGTGTATTCATCTGAAAGAAGAAAGTCATATAGATCTAGGGTGGCTTAAAGGAGTAGTTCACTTTCAGAACAAAAATTTACAAATAATGTACTCACCCCCTTGTCATCTAAGATGTTCATGTCTTTCTTTCTTTAGTCGTAAAGAAATTATGTTTTTTGGGGAAAATATTTCAGGATTTTTCTCCATATAATGGACTTCTATGGTGCCCCCGAGTTCGAACTTTCAAAATGCAGTTTAAATGCAGCTTCAAAGGGCTCTAAATGATCCCAGCCGAGGAAGAAGGGTCTTATCTAGCGAAAACGGTTATTAACGGTTATTTTCTAAAAACATTTACAATTTATATACTTTTTAATCTGTACACAGTACACACAGAGCTAGACAAGATGAGCATTTGAGGTTAAAAAGTATATAAACTGTAATTTTAGAAAAGAATCACTTGTTTTGCTAGATTCTTTCCTTGGCTGTGATCGTTTAGAGCCATTTGAAGCTGCATTTTGGAAGTTCAAACTTGGGGGCACCATAGAAGTCCATTATATGGAGAGAAATCCTGAAATGTTTTCCTTAAAAAAAATGTAATTTTCTTACGCCTGAAGAAAGAAAGACATGAACATCTTGGATGACAAGGGGGTGAGTACATTATCTGTAAATTTTTGTTCTGAAAGTGAACTACTCCTTTAACACAATAAAAAAAGCATATTAAATATTTTGTCCAAATATGTAATATGTGTAAAATGAAACAATTGATAAATCTGGATCTGAATACTTTTTACAGCCACCATAACTAAACCATAATTTCATTGTTTGTGTATCAGGAGGCAGTCAAAGATTGCCCCGAACGGTCGGCTTTGCCATCGCAAAGGAGCTGATTTTTACAGGCCGGCGTGTGGGGGGTGAACGGGCCTTAGAGTTGGGGCTGGTAAACTGCTCCGTGCCACAGAACCCGACGGGAGACGCGGCCCACAAAGAGGCTCTAAGTCTCGCAAGAGAGATTCTGCCTCAGGTGAGTCTGCAGGACATTTCCATCCACATTTACTTCTTCTCTCAGTCTTAGACACTTTTTCGCCTCTGCTACTGTCTCACTGAATTATACTCTCTTCTGTTGTGCGCACACTCCAAAATTATGGGTACAATTGTTGGAAGTTGCCGGTATTCTAAGAATACCTACTTCCCCCCAGTCCGTTTATCCGCCCTTTAAATAAAACAGTTCGAGTCCGCGTTAAAGTTTAAAGCCAATTTAATAGTAAAGTCAAAGAGTGCTGAGCTCAGGATTCCAGAACAGCCAATATCAAATCTGACATTCTGGGCAGTCCAGGAATGTCTCACAAAGCTAAAATATGCATTTATATTCTTGATTCTGCAGGCCCCTCCTTCTGACATCTTTCAGCTTCCTCCTCCAATCAGGACGTGTTCACCAACCGTTCCTGGACAGAAAAGAAAATACAGCCCCATCCCATTCTTCTTCTTAGAGTGACCAAAAGTCTAGTCTAAAGTGACCTTCAAATTGCTACTACTTTTGCAGGGCTTCTTTTCTCCTACGTGCCTGTAAACAAAGGTTTCTCAGAGAGAGTTCGCATATACACACACACATTTTACTAAACAGATTCTGTTACATAGTGTACACTTTGTCTTTTCATGAGCATAGAACATTTCGTCTTCTCATAAGCACAGAACATCCAAAACACAAATTTAAAAGCATTTAGAAAAAGTATTTTCCACAACTCTGATAGTGTCCTGTGAAGTGGGTTTCAAAGGCTACTCGGACATCTCAGATTGTCGAGAGCGTACAGTGCCTTGCGAAAGTATTCATACCCTTTTTTATTTATTTATTTACATTTTGTTATGTTGCTGCCTTATGTTAATGCTTTAAATTATGTTTTCCCACATCCATCTACACTTCATACACCATAATGGCAAAGCGAGTTTTTAATATCTTTGCAAATTTATTAAAAATAAAAAATGGAAATGATTGCATAAGTATTCATACCCTTATCTGGGACAGTTGAAATTTAGCTCAGGAGCATTCATATTGCTTGTAGATGTTACTAAACTTCAAGTGAAGTTAACCTGTGGCAAATTCATTTGAATGGTTATCATTTGGAAAGACGCATGTCTTAATAAAAGGTCTAACAGCTGAAAATTAATATTAGAGCAAAAACCAAGCCCTAAGGTAAAAAAAAACTGCTTGTAGAGCTTAAAAACAGGATTGCATCAAGCCACACGTCTAGAGAAGAGTTCAGAAAAAATTCTGCTGCATTGAAGGTTCACAGAAGCATGTAGTCTCTGTTACCCTTAATGGAAGAAGTTTGAAACAACCAGTACTCTACCTAGAGCTGGCCTCCTGACCAAACTGAGCAACTGATAGAGAAGGGCTTCGGTTAGAGTGCTAAACAAGAACCTGATGGTCACTCTAGTTGGGCGGTGTGGCAAGACTCAATCCTCTTCTCAGTGAAGACGCATAAAAACGCATGCTGAGTTTGTAAAAAAGCATCTAAAGGACCTTCATACTGTGAGAAACAAGATTCTGTGGTCTGTGGACCCCAATTCCAAGCATCATGTTTGAAGGAAACCGGGCACTTCTCATCACCTGTAGAGTACCGTCCCAAAAGTAAAGTGTGCTGGTAGCAGCCTCATGCTGTGGGCCTGTTTTTCCAGTGGCAGGAGCTAAGGGACTCGTTAGAGTAGAAGGAAAGCTCAACACAGCAAAAAACCCTGTATTGGTGTGTGAGGTAATTTTTGTAGGGATTTTAATTATTTAACAAGTGTAGCTCATAGATACGGTTTTTATTCATGTATGTTTACTTGTACATTCATGTTTATACGTTTCTGTGGTTATGAAATTGTTCGCATACTAGTTCAGCTGTAGCCACAGGCATTTCATTGTGTACTTGTGCCTTAATCTCATTTGCGTCATGTGACACTGTATTGTCACAGTGAGCGTCTCCCATCATGACTCGAGACGACAGGCTGGCCATGAATATGTACGGCCTCAAGACAGACCTGGCTCAAATGTGCTATTACAGTCTTCCCTCAGGCCCACTAGTGTCCACAGCACACAATTAACACCACAAACAACTTCGTAATGGTACAAGAGACACGTACATAATCGAGTGCGTGACCTTGTTATTCATTGCCTTTGGAGCTAACCTGAAAATGGGTCAAATCATCGTCATTATATGACTTGGCATGTGGATTTGTGGAACTGGAATCTTCTGTACTGAACTAAACTGTCTCGTGACAATGCCATAAACAATGTAATGGTACAAAAAAAGAGACATGCATGTAAGTGCATGACTTTGTTACAGTGCCTTGCGAAAGTATTCATACCCCTTCATTTTTTTTCACAATTTATGTTGCTGCCCTTACAATAAACTGCTTTAAATTACTTTTTTCCACATCTATCTACTTCATACACCACAATGTCAAAGCAAAAACAGATTGTCACAACTTCGTAAATGTATTAAAAATAAAAAACCTGAAATAAGTACATTGCATAAGTATTCATACCCATAATTCAGAACTTAGCTGAAGCACCTTTTACAGCCTCCAAGTCTTTTTCGGCCTTTTTTTTTTTTAGTCTTTTTTTCATTTGCTCAGTTTGGCCATCTCTAGGAAGAGTCCTGGTTGTTTCAAACTTCTTCCATTAAGGGTAACGGAGACTACATGCTTCTGTAAATATTCATTGCTGAACTCTTCTACAGATCTGTACCTTGCAAAAGTATGGTTTCTAAACTCTACAAGCAGTTCTTTTGACCTTAGGGCTTGGTTTTTGCTCTGATATGCATTTTTAGCTGTTAAACCTTTTATTGAGAGGTGTGTGCTATTCCAAATCATATTCATTCAGTGTTTGCTACAGGTTAACTTCACTCAAAGTGTAGTAGCATCTACAAGCAATATGAATGCTCCTGAGCTAAATTTCCCAACTGTCCCAATTAAGGGTATGAATACTTATGCAATTGAATCATTTCAGTTTTGCAAAGATGTTAAAAACATGTTTTTGCTTTGTCATGTGTGTATGAAGGGTAGATTGATGTGGAGAAAAAAGTAATTTAAAGCAGTTTTACATCAGGCAGCAAACAACAAAACGTAAACAAAAACAAAAAAAAGGGGGTATGAATACTTTCGCAAGGCACTGTATTTATTGCTTTTGAAGCGAACCTGAAAATATGTCAAATCATTGTCATTATATGACTTGGCGTGCGGATTTGTGGAACTGGAATCTTCTGTACTGAACTAAACTCTCTCGTGACAATGCCATAAACAATTTAATGGTACAAAAAAAGAGACATACATGTAAGTGCATGACTTTGTTACAGTGCTTGCGAAAGTATTCATACCCCTTAATTTTTCTTTCTTTCACAATTTATGTTGCTGCCCTCACATTAAACTGCTTTAAATTACTTTTTTTTTCAACATCTATCTACTTCACACACCACAATGTCAAAGCAAAAACAGAACTGTCATAACTCAAAGTGTTGTAAAATCTACAAGCAATTTGAATGCTCCTGAGCTAAATTTCCCAACTGTCCCAATTAAGGGTATGAATACTTATGCAATTGAATCATTTAAGTTTTGCGAAGATGTTAAAAACAACTTTCGCAAGGCACTGTATTTATTGCTTTTGAAGCGAACCAGAAAATATGTCAAATCAACGCCATTATATGACTTGGCATGTGGATTTGTGGAACTGGAATCTTTTGCATTGAACTAAGTGTCTCGTGGCAATGAGAACATCCTGCTTTTCTGGTTTCCCTGTGATTGACAAGTCATTCAATTAGATAAAAATGAAGTTAGCCTATTTAGGTCAGTGTGAGAGCGTCATTCAGACACGTCACGCCACAATAACTTTTGTCAGCACTTCTGTCTACCTGACTTAACTGTGTCATGATTATGTGAGTGTGTGCCTTAGATGGATTCAGTACAGTACAGATTTTACAGTTGTAGTGTAAGATAACAAGCCGAAGCCTGTTTTATAGGCAGAAAGTAATACTTTTATTCAGCAAGGACACATTACAGGGTTAGCTCACCTAAAAATTCTGTCATTAATTACTCACCGTTGTGTTGTTACAAACCTGCAAGACCTTAGTTCATCTTCTAAACGCAAATTAAGATATTTTCGATGAAATCCGAAAGCTTTCTGACCCTGCATAGACAGCAGCGTGACTACCACATTCAAGGCCCAGAAAGGTAGTAAGAACATCATTAAAGTAGTCCATTTGACATCAGTGGTTAAACCGTAACGCTATGAAGCTACAAAAAACTTTTTGTGCACAAAATAAAAAATGAAAATGTGTTTTACCAGATTTTTGTTTTCCTACCTTGTCAGGCTCCGATTGCCGTGCGAATGGCTAAAGTAGCCATGAATCGAGGCGTTGAGGTGGACATCTCTTCAGGAATGGCTATTGAGGGAATGTGTTACGCCAGGGTGAGTGTTATACATAAACCATGTGGTTTAAATCTGCACTGTTTTATTTTGTTGCAGTATTTTACGTGCTTGGTTTGACTGTTAAATGTTTGTGGTTTCTCAGCTTATTCCTACACGGGACAGACAAGAGGGCATGGCTGCGTTTATAGAGAAGAGGCCTCCAAGGTACATTGGAGAGTGAATGTCTGACGGTTTTAAACTTGCATAACATGTTTCAAAACCATGTGGTTTACTAGAGACTTACGTTACTACACCGTACCCAGTGTTGGGTTTGAAATCTGAGCTTTGTAAAGCCTAAAATTAACTAATGTTTTTCATTTTTTCATACATAGAATGCATGGTCAGAAACAAACTTTTCCATTAAAGGTCAATATTTCCTAACTAGAATGGATTTCTAGGGGCTTTTTTTACATTCATGAGGGCAATTTTTATAATCACCATATTATGTTGTCTTTGATGTCAAACTTAACTTAACTTGACTTAATTGAACCCAAATACTTCAATCAATATTTTGAAGTGTTGTTAATAATAATAGACTGTTTAAAATGGTTTCTAAATTATACATGTAAAAAAAACAGAAGCTCATAGGGCTGCAGTATTATCCAATTTCATTGTACTTGTACAATGACAATAAAAAGATTCAATTCAATTCAGTTGTAACAAAATTAAAATCAATATAAAAAACAATATAAAATGTTTTTGTTTCATTTTGGTCACTTTCTGGCTTCACAGACAAACTTGTCACAAGTTATGCAAAAACTCCTGTTATAATCACTCAAATGACTAATTATTTTACCAAAATAAGAGGGACCATACAAAATACATGTTATTGCTTATTTAGTACTGACCTGAATAAGATATTTCACATAAAAGACGTTTACATATAGTCTACAAGAGAAAATAATAGTTCAGTTTATAGAAATTACTCTGCTCAAAAGTTTACATCCCCTTGATTCTTAATACTGTGTTGTTACCTTTAATGATCCACAGCTGTGTTTTTGTTTTGTGATAGTTGTTCATGAATCCATTGTTTGTCCTGAACTGTCTGCTGTTCTTCAGAAAAATCCTTCAGGTCCCACAAATTATTTGATTTTCCAGCATTTTTGTGTATTTGAACCCTTTCCAACAATGACTGTATGATTTTGAGATCCATCTTTTCACACTGAGGACAACTGAGGGACTCCTATGCAACTTTTACATAAGGTTCAAACGCTCACTGATGCTCCAGAAGGAAAAACATGCATTAAGAGCCAGGGGACTGAAAACTTTTGAACAGAATAGAGATGTGTACATTTTTCTTATTTTGCCTAAATGTCATATTTTTTCATTTAGTACTGCCCTTCAGAGGCTACAGAGTTTTCACACCCCTGACTCTTAATGCATTGTTTTTCCTTCTGGAGCATCAGTGAGCATTTGAACCTTCTGCAATAGTTGCATATGAGTCCCTCAGTTGTCCTCAGTCTGAAAAGATGGATCTCAAAATTATAGTCATTGTTGGAAAGGGTTCAAATAGACAAAAATTCTGGAAAACCAATGAAATTGTGGGACCTGAAGTTTAACTGTTCAGGACAAACAAGGGACTCATGAACAACTATCACTTAACAAAAAAAAAAAAAAAACACGGCTGTGGATTATTATTCAGGTCAGTACTAAATAAACAATAACATGCATTTTGTATGATCCCTCTTATTTTGGTCAAATAATTAACATTTTGCAGATTCTGAAAGGGGGATGATAACTTATGACCTCAACTGTACATTGTATCTACACTGTGTTGTTTATAATGAAGGAATTTGTGAGCGCTGACTAATCAAAGTACCTCCGATTGGCCAGTGCATTACTAAGTTAAACAGAAACACGTTTGATTGGTTATAAAGCTCAACGCTGCACAAAAGCTGCAGTGTGAACGAAACCTAAATGTAAATCTGTGAATCGAGACTTTTCATTAATTTTTACATTTAATTTTAATCGTGACAGGCATAATACATTGTTTAATTGTGCAGGGGCATTTTTTGCCCCTTTGTCTTAAATTTGCGTGGCATTTTTGTTTGTATTCGTGGCATTTTTGCCAAAGACCCTCATTAATTTCCAACCCTGATAGAATGTTTCAGGATATTCTCTCAATTCTGAAAATACTTTAAAAAGTGATTCAAAATTAAATTAAAAGCATTCTAAGAAAAAAATACCCTGGACCACAAAACCAGGTATATTTGTAGCAATAGCCAAAAATACATTCTATGGGCCAAAATTATAGACTTTTCTTTTATGCCAAAGATCATTAGAATATTAAGTAAAGATCATGTTCCATGAAGATATTGTGTAAATGTCCGACTGTAAATATATTAAAACTTATTTTTTTTATTAATGTGCATTGCTAAGAACTTAATTTATATATATTTTTAGCACCCTCAGATTCCAGATTTTCAAACAGTTGCATCTCAGCCAATATCGTCCTATCCTAAAACAACCATACATCAGAGGAAAGCTTATTTATTCATTATTTTTTTGAATCTCAATTTCAAAAAATTGACCCTTATGACTGGTTTTGTGGCCAGGGTCACAAAATATCCAAGCTAATTTTTTTTATTTTTTATATTTACTTTAATTTTATAAATTAATTACTTAATATAAGATTTACTTTTTAATTAATGTATTAATAAAGATTAACAGCAGACCGAAGCACCAGGGGTTTTATGTTCTTTATTTCCCAAACATAATTTGCATAAATGTGAATCTGAGCAGACACAAGCCGACTCTTTTGACTGGTTTTGCTGCTCAATCCACACTCTGAGCGAGAAAGAGAAACGGCACAGAGCCAAAAATCAATCCTCATGGAGGGCCACGTACATGATGAGAGTCTCCACGCTTGGCCTGTAAAGTTCAGCGAACTCATTTGGTCCATTTACACAGCGGCAGATTAAATTTAACGTGAAGATTTGTCAAACTGAATCCAGAAACGGGCAGTGTTGCATTAGTGATGCATTTCAGGTGTATAAACCTGGGCAAAGTTGCCAAATAAAAATAGAATTACAGTACAAATACTTATTTCATGCAATTTGCAGGAACAGCTGCATGACACAATACGATTTTCCAGAACAAAGCATATTTGCCGGAGCATCTCATCATAATACATGGCCCACTTATGAAGAGAAAACCAAATCCATGCTGCGAAAAAAAAAAGAAGCATACACATCCAATGAAACATTTATATACAAAAAAAAGCTTCTTTAGTTCACTGGAACAAAATGGAGTATCATTTTTTTTAATTGCAATTTCAAACAAGCCAAGTTGAACCTGCTGTTTAACAGCTTCATTGGTGTTAAATTAATTCAAACCTCAAGTTCAATGCAAGTATGTTTAGCAAGAAGGTAAATCCAATGACTTTTGGCAAATCACCAGTTGCTACGATCAGAACAAAGTTCTTCCTCTTGACTTTTTTACAAGGTGCCATTTATCAGCGTCCGTTTTTATGTCTGCGTGCTTGATTTCTCAACGTGGTTTACGAGGGAACAATCCATTTATCGATGCGTTCCCGTCTTCCCTCAAAGGCAAAAGCTTCGATTTTATTCATCTCCACCCGTTTCGTTTGCGTCTGAAGAGCTCTGGGTTCTTGAGGAATCTTTCTTTTGCGCTTGCGTGTTCAGTCCACTTAGTACCATTTTTGAAAACTCAAATCTGCATCATAATACTTTGCGTGCAACACAACATCATAAACATTGTCATCTGCCACAGGTGATATACAGTCTATAAAAATATATTTCATCCCTAAAGCTCTCATGCTGTTTAATGCATTGACAAGCGGTTATCACTTTTTCTCTCTCTCCCACACACACACAAACAGTTTCTATGTATCACAACTGTATCTGTTGTCTTTATATTATTGCATTTTATCCCCAAAAGGACAGAATTCTGTCCTATAAATTCAATTTCCTAAATCTGAATATGCATACGTAGCAATCTGATGCACATGCTCTTTAATACACACATGCACACACATATAAACTCTCACATACGTCCCACGTTTTAACATAAACACACTCTCTGAGCTGCTGCCTGTCTAGATAAACATTTCCTCAGATCACGGAGACTTATTTCTTATGTCAAATAAATAACGGATTCGTGTGCAAACATATGCAAAGTAACTTATCCGCACGTTCCTCCTGACAGGAAGAGCAGCAGAGCGTCATTGTCATACGGATGGGCACGAGTGAACACATACACATACAAAAAGCTTCCAGTTTTTTGCGGCGTCCTATTTAGAGAGCACTGACGTGTCACGGAACGTTTTTCTCTGGAAAACAAAGAAAAGTGTAGAATACAAACTCACGTTAGATTTAAAACTAAACAAACGTTGTCATTCCAAACATGTTTCTGTGGATGCGTACCTCTATGCGTTTGTACTTTGGCCGGCCCTGTGTATCCTGTACGCGCTCTGTGGCGATGTAAACTGTCCAGGATGCTTTCGGCCAATCTGTGCACGTCGCTGTGGGTTTTGGGATGTGATCTCACGGCCTCGAGCTGCTGCAGTCCTCCCTCCTCCAGTAACATGCTGCAGTACCGCCCCGCTGCAATCATGTAGGCAGAGCGGGAAAATAAAATTAACAACACAGGAAGTCTCTGGGCTTAGGAGCGTTGGGTTTATAGTGCTGATCTCACCGTTTTTGCTGCAGACATGCTGCATGGCCCAGGCAGCCCACAGCTGGACTCCTGGGGTCTCGAAGCACTCCAGTAATGGGAAGAAAGGGTTGAACGACCTGGTAAACGCAAAGAGAGATGTATACTTTATCTCTTCAATCATTTTGATTCTAGTGCATAAATGGCAAAGTAGAGGAGTCTGCACAAGTGTCTTAACACTAGTGTCATGTTAAGTGTTAAGCCCTTTATTTTATGCGCCCTATGAAATACATTTAATTTTTGTCCCCAAAATCTGTTTTAATGCTTTCCTTAAATTGTAACAATTAAAAAAACTTGAATAATTTGTTGAAATTTTAACAATAATTGTGCTAATTAAAGCTGCAAGCAGCGATGAACGGGCCCTCGCACCCGGGCTCACCGCCGACCTGTGGCGAATGGTGGGCACTATGCTTTTCACATAGTAAATTTAGGAGGAATATGTCAAAGTCGTTTAGATGTGCCAAACTTCCTGCTGGAAGCTGGTGGCGCTATGCCTATAACTGAATATTGGCATGTAGATGTATTCAGGCCAGTGCTTTTGTCAAACACATGAAGTTTAGTGTAAGTGTAAGACGTGACATATCCTGCTGCCAACAGGTGGCGATATGATTATAACTGAATATTGGCTTTTAGGTGTTTTCAGGTCAGGACTCACTGTTATGCGGTAGCTATAGGAAAATAGTGAATGGTGGGCAATATGGTTTTAAAGTGGTGCTATGACTGTAATTGAATATTGGCATGTAGATGTGTTCAGGCCAGGACTCTTATAAAACATGTTAAGTTTGGGGCAGATTGGACATTACATGCCTGAGTAATTTTCAGTTTCATTGTATTATTAGCATGCTTTAGCATATTAGCTAAGTGTTGCTAGCATGCTTTACTGTGTTTGCAGCATGTTGCATGTTAAGTTTGGGGCTGATTGGACATTGCATGCCTGAGTTACAGTAACTTCCTGTTTCATTGCATTAATAGCATGCTTTAGCACTTAGCTAAGTGTTGCTAACATGTTTTAGCATGTTGCTACCCTGTTTAACACTTGTTGATGCTTTTTAAAATGTTGCTATCCATCCATAACAGTATTAAATATGTCACTTCCTGTTACCAGCAGGTGGCGCTATGACTAAAACTGAATATGGGCATGTGTTCAGGCCAGGACTCTTATCAAACATGTTACGTTTGGTGCAGATTAGACATTGCATGCCTGAGTTACAGTCATTTTCTGCTTCATTGTATTATTAGCATGTTTTAACAAAATAGCTAAGTGATGCTAGCATGCTTTACTATGTTGAATCTTAAATTTGGGGCAGATTGGACATTATATGCATGAGTTACAGCAATTTCCTTGTCTTTGTATTAATAGCATGCTTTAGCTCTTAGCTAAGTGTTGCTAGCATGTTTTAGCATGTTTCTAGCATTCTAGCAACTTCCTTTTTCATGGCGAAACATCAAATTTTGTCAGGCCGCCAGGGACACACCCTTTGATGAAAACTCTAGATCTTCGCATTTTAGCATCACAAAGGCCTTATGATGACACTCAGCAAATTTGAAAATGATTGGATAAAAACTGTAGGAGGAGTTCGTTAAAGTACGAGGCCTGAAAATGGCAAAAACTGCACAAAAATCGTACAGGAAATTCAATATAACTGACTTCCTGTTGGGTTTCGGATGTTGCACCAGGAGACTTTTTTGTAGGTATTGGTGTGTTACATGTGCACTCCGTTTAAATTTTATAGGTGGCGCTATCGAGCCATTTTGCCACACCCACTTCTGAAAACCGTATCAGATGTAAATTCGCCAGGTCTGATGCATGTGCAAAGTTTCGTGAGTTTTCGAGCATGTTTAGGCCCTCAAAAAACTTTTCATTTTGGAGAAGAAGAAGAAGAAGAAGAAGAAGAAGAAGAAGAAACGGAGCAATTCCAATAGGGTCCTGGCACTGCAAGGGGCCTAATTAGGAAATTAGCAAACCATTTTAATATTATTAATTATTGTTCATAATCATTCAAATATAGAAATAATGCAAATATATTAAATAATACTGTAATAGTATAGTTAATTAATTAATTTAGGTTGCAAATTTGTTACCTTGTTGCCATTTTTAATTTATTTACTTTTTATTTATATTTTTGTTTTATTTAATAAAAATGTTATGCACTTTACATACTTAACAGTATGTATTTAATCTTTATTCAATGCTTATTGATAAAATAATAAATCTGTACTTTAAAAAAATGTTACTAATTTGAGCAAATGAATGTCTAAATAAAAAAGTACAATTTTTCATGTCATAAAATGTATTATTCACTTTATTTCTGTGGTAACATTTACAGAAGGTTGTGTCTCTCATAATATTGTAATGAAATCTTATAATACCTTTTTATATGTTTTTTTTAATTAATTTCAAGCCCAAACTCACAAGTTTAAGAATATAAGAGCCCTATGAAATCCATTTTATTTTCTCCCAAAATCCTGTTTTCAGTTTACATTTTTTAGAATACTGTTTTGATGGTTTAAATACATTTTAATAATGAAAATAATTTATAATTACTAATTTAAAAAAAAAAAAAATATTTTTTTAATTTATAAAAAAAAATGCTATATGTCCTGTGCTAGACTGAGACTTGTCACAGCACTTGTATACTGTTGTCATCTTGTTGGTCTGATTGCTTCTTTTGTTCTTCTCATTTGTAAGTCGCTTTGGATAAAAGCATCTGCTAAATAATTTATTTGTAAATTAATTTAATTTGTAAATGTTAACAATAATGGTGCTCTATGATACGCCTTAAAAAAATGACCAAGACCAGACCTGACAAACTCTGGTGTTGACTTGCAGACTACATTAGTACATCACACTGAATGCGGGGCATGTTTCTCATAATGTGGTGTTATTTCTCACCTGTACGCTACCATCTCACATTCTGGCGTTGGCCACTTCAGAATTGCTGAATGCTGTGAGAGATACAAAAATGATTAAACCATTTACTCCAGCCTCTGGTGCAATAACACCCAAACCATTTTGCACGAGCACGCACCAGTTCCTCCAGCAGCGTGGTCCTTAGTGACAGTTCGAGGGTCCACACCTTCTCACCCCGTGAGGTGAGGTGGGCCAAGATGCCTGCTGCAAAATAACTGACCTCCACCTCTGAACTGTGAAGCAGAGTGCAGATGTGATCCAGAAAACTCTGAACCATCAGCTCACCGTGCAACTCCCCAACCTCCGCAATATTATTCTGAATGCAAACGAAACAAACACAAAACATTCAGAACTAGACAAGATAAAATACAACAGCACAAGAGACCACAGTTCCAAAAATACAACCGAATGCAAAGTGAATTGGTCTCATTATACTTTCTAACTAAGGGAAACTATTAGCATAATCCCTCAGCACTGCTTCCTTTGACACGAGAAGGCGTTTTATCAGTGCTGCCCACAGCTCCCGAATCACTCACCTCAATTCAATTTCACCAGAGCACAACACTGCAAGATGTATTTCCCTTTCCAGTGCATAACCAGCACAAAATTATTAAAGGCATTATACAAAAAAAAAAGCTGCTACTTGATATTACAGTATCTCACAAAAGTGAGTACACCCCTCACATTTCAGCAACTATTTTAGTATATCTTCTCAAGGGACAACACTATAGAAATGAAACTTGGATATTTTTTTAAATAGTCAATGTGCAGCTTGTATAGCTTTACTGTCCTCTGAAAATAACTCAACATACAGCCATTACTGTCAAAATACCTGGCAACAAGTGTGATGTTGTTTACCCATGCAAAGCCACTTGTCCATGTTTTTGTCTGCTTGACAGGACCATAAAAAGCTGTGTATCTTGTATTAGAGCAGTTAAAATTAGGTGCCTTAAGTACAATGGTCTCATACTGACCACTGGATGTTCGACATGACATCTCATGGCAAAGAAATCTCTGAGGATTTGAGAATTAGAATAGTTGCTTTCCACAAAGATGGCCAAGGCTATTAGAGGTTCAGTAACAACCTGAAACCGTTACATTACAGTGGTCAGAGGTTTTCCAAGATGGGTTCCATTTGGAACAGGCCTTGCAAGGGTCGATCAATGAAGTTAAGCACTCGTTCTGTGCGTCAGGTGCAGAATCTGGTTTCAAAAAAACAAATGCATGAGTGCTGCCAGCATTGCTTTAAAGGTTGCAGAAGTAGAAGGTCAGCTTGTCAGTGCTCAGACCATACGCGGCACACTGCAACAAGTTGTTTTGCATTGGCGTTATCCCAAAAGGAAGCCTCGTCTGAAGCTGGCTCACAAGAAAGCCCGCAAACAGTCTGCTGAAGACAACCTGTTCAAGAGCATGAATTACTAGAACCATGTCCTGTGGTCTGATGAGACTATAAGATAAACTTGTTTGGCTCAGATGGTGTCCAGCATGTGTGGCGATGCCCTTGTGAGGAGTACCAAGAAAATTGTGTCTTGCCTACAGTCAAGCATGGTGGTGGTAGCATCATGGTCTGGGGCTGCATGAGTGCTGCTGGTACTGGGGAGCTGCAGTTTATTGAGAGAAACATGGATTCCATTATGTACTGTACATTCTGAAGCAGAACATGATGCCTTTCCTCCAGAAACTAGGCTGAAAGGCAGTTTTCCAACATGATATCGATTTCAAACACACCAGTAAGATGACAACTGCCTTGCTGAGGAAGCTGAAGGAGAAGGTGATGGGGTGGCCAAGTATGTCTTCAGACCTGAACCCTATTAAGTTCTTGTGGGGCATCCTCAAGCATAAGGTGGAGAAGAACCATGTGTCTAACATCCATCAGCTCCTTGAGGAGTGATCCCAGCAACAACCTGTGCAGCTCTGGTCAATTCCATGCCCAGGATGATTAAGGCAGTGCCAGATAACACAATATATTGACACTTTGGACGAGTTCACTTAGGGTGTACTCACATTTTTGCCAGCTATTTTAACAATAATGGCTGTATGTTGAGTTTTTTTCAGGGGGGTGAATCTATACTGCTATACAAGCTGCACATTGACTGCTCTAAAATATATCCAAGTTTTATTTCTATAGTATCGTCCTGTGAGAAGATATACTAAAATGGTTGTTGAAATGTGAGGTGTGTACTCACTTTTGTGACATACTGTATATGCTTCTAAAAAAAAAAAACTATTTAAAAACTTATTTTAAGATTTAAATCAGTTTTTGAATCCCACATTTTCAGCTTGAACTTTTGACCCCCACTGTATAAGATTGTTTCTCTTACCAGTAAACCCAGGACCTTCTGTTGAATGGACGACTCTGATTGAAAAGACTGGGAAAACAGACATTCTGCAGTGAGAACTTTAAGGCAGGTTTTTAACATATTACAGGTGCGTTCTTCCAAAAATTCTCTAAAAAGGTTTGAAGTGTTTACCTCGAGTACTTTGATGAAGAGCTCTAGTCCCTGGTTCTCTATGAAGTGTCTGCAGGTGGTAGGAGATTCATCTGTGAGGTTCCACAGAGCGCTGAGTGTGAACTTCAACGTGGCGTCCACGATACCCTGACACGTTTTCTGCCGCACAATGTGCAGGAGTTGCTATGGTGTGAAGAGTGTGAGAGAGATAAGTATCCACTATCCTTCCCATTCAAGTGTTACAAATGTTAAATGTCAAATTTGAATGGAAAAAAACCAACATACCTTTACAATAAAAAGCTCAGCTCCTAATTGTGCAGTTTGCTCAGTGGACAACTATTAAATAAACACAAAGAGTCAAAAAAAAAAAAATACTATGGAAGTCAACGGCTACTGTAATCTTCTTTTACTCACCCTTAAGTTGTTCCAAACCTGTATGGGTTTCTTTCATTGAATTTGGACCAACTTGAGGGTGAGTAAATGACAGAATTTTATTTTTGGGGTGAACTATCCCTTATAGCATGGCCTGTTGTGATTGTCACAGTGTATATGGGACATTCTAGAGAACTGGTCCAAAGTCAGAGTTGGAAATGTCTTAAAAATGGTCTTTTCCCCAAAAAATTGTACGTATGAAAATTTTAATATCCTAGGTACACATCCAGTAATTGTATTTTCGTATTGTATTTTCAGAAAGCTGTGGAATATTTTTCCTCTCCCTAAATGTGTCACTACTGAAACACAGTAATGCATAGTTTAGTAAGAAGGGTTATATTGACCTATAAAGATTTTGCTTGCATCCACCTTGTAAATATATAGTTTATGCTATTTTATTAATATTTTATTAATGAGGTAAATCAATAGCACTGCAAAAAAGGCTTTTCTTACTTAGATTTCTTGTCTTGTTTCCAGACAAAATATCTAAAAATTCCTAAATCAGGAAGGTTTTTCTAGATGAGTAAAAATTCTTGTTTTCAGAAAAAAGTCCAAATTAGGTGCGTTTTTGCTTGAAACAAGAAAAATAATCAGTGTCAATGGGGTAAGAAAAATAATCTTGTTTTCTGTTTGAAATAAGATTTTGCTTACCCCATTGGCAGATTATTTTGCTTGTTCTAAGCAAAAACTCACTTAATTTTGACTTTACTTGTCTAGAAAATCCTTCTTGATTTAAGAATTTTTAGATATTTTAACTGGAAACCAGACAAAACAAGTAAGAAAAGCAAAAAAGTTGATCATACCGTTTCAATAGTTTGAATATACATCGAACATAACATTTTTTTAAAAAACATCCCATGTTTTGGTCAGCACATTTTCAGTAGTGACCATTAGAGCTGCATGATTCTGGATAAATTGAGAATGATTTCCCATGATTCTGAACTAAACAAAATAACATGTGACAAAATATTATTGCTGCAGTCTATTCAAAAGCGTTTCATTAATTTGAATAAATATTTAAACAATTTTGGTTTGAATTAATGCTTTAATGACTCACTCATAAATGCTTCACTTGTTTCATTACTGGATGAATTAGAAATTTTGAACAAATCTCTTGAATGAATGAGTCGACACAAACGTTATTTAATGCACCAGTTAACTTACAAAAGGGCATTTGCTCTATTTTGATCGCTACCGTAGACATCATATGGTACTCTAAACTGTAATTCTGCGATCATATGAATGACTGTAAGACAGAAATAATACTGTGTAGTTGAAACACAGGTGTTTCTTAGTCAAACATGGTAAATGTCTGCTTTCTATGTCAGCGTCAGCACGAACGCACATTTTAATGTTCCAGTATGACTTTTTCAAAGGTTCAGGCGAATCGTTGTCATTTAAAAATGGGATCACATGGGTGTTTGAAGCTCTAGTGACAATAATGTTTTGGTAGCGACCACATCACATTACAGAATTTTACTTCCATGCAAAAACACTACTAAAATATACTAAAATACAAAAAAAAAAACAAAGATGTCACTACCGAGACTTCCCCAAATGTTTTGGTCATGACTGTTTTGGTAGAGAAAATTTTATATACTTTTGAACTCATCTCAAAGATGCTAATCAGCACATGGTTAGCTAGCACAGTTGTGAACAGTGGTACACATATAAAAACTAAATGTTATGAAATAACTCCCAAAAAAGTGTGCTTAATTGCAGAAAAAGGTGTTCGGTAGTGACGTTCCTTAAAATTACACACATATTTTTCAAACTTTTGAACACATTTACCTCAAAATGATGGGCCTATCTACTCACCATGTACTTATGAGAGAGTGACACATAAACATTTCCTGATCGTAAATGTAGGTGTAGTTAAAATCTGTTTTGGCCCAATGGACTAAAACATACACTGTTTCAGTAGTGACATGAAAATGTGAGACTTTTTTAACGTAAACTTGCATAATTTAACAGGGGTTAGGGTTCAGGACAGCAACCTTCCAATTAAAAGTATGCAATAAATGATTATTTTATATAGATTAAGCTTACTGATATTTTAAATATTATTGTGGGTTTTAATAGATATGTAGAATGGCCCATATATGAGTCGACTCAGTCAAAATCGAGGGGTCACAGGTCTGCCATATACACTTCTCGTATCCACTTGACAAAGTGGAACACCATTCAAAGTGGCAGCTGGATTTCCCAGAAGGGAAGTGCTTAGGAAAGTTTACAAGCCTGTGCAAAAATCGGAGTGGAACACACCCTCAGTTGAACTATCGTGGACAGACTGTACTGTATGTGATTGCCTGACATGATTTTTTCTAGTTAATACTTTAAGATCAAGGGGACTCACCAAACCCGTAAGACCTTCGTTCATCTTGGGAAGACAAATTAAGATATATTTTATGAAATCCGAAAGCTTTCTGACCCTGCATAGACGGCAACACAACTGACACGTTCAAGGCCCAAAGAGGTAGTAAAGACATCATTAAAATAGTCCATGTGACAACAGTGGTTCAACCATAATGTTATGAAGCTACGAGAATGTTTTTTGTTCTTTTTCACCTTTCTGGGCCTTGAACATGTCAGTTACATTGCGGTCTATGCAGGGTCAGGCTCTCAGATTTAATCAAAAATATCTTAAAAGGTCTTACGTTTTGGAAAGGCATGAGGATAAGTAATTACTGACAGAATTTTCATTTTTTTGGTGAACTAACCCTTTAAGGCTTCTATATGCTTCTAAAAAGCAATTAATATGTAAATGTAGATGATCATACGCTGAAATACTCAGGATTGTGACATTGTTATTTTCTAAACAAGCCTTTTTTTTGTTGCCGGTTTTCAATGCATGGAAGCAGTGTTAATTTTGACAGCAAATTTTGATTTAGTCATAGTCTTTTGACCAAAATGCCATTTAGTTTTAGTCATAGTTTAGTCATCTGAATGTGTTTTAGTTTCAGTCTAGTTTTACAGTATCAGTAAATCTACAGTAGATTTAGTCAGCTAAAATCTAATGGGTTTAGTTACAGTGTAATGCATCTATTATGCATTTCTCTACATTACCAAACTCATTGTATAGGTTTGATATTAAGGTGGATATATCATGATGGACTTAACTGCTGTGACACACAAAATGCCTTTATATTAAAATGAAAGATTCTCATAAAGAAACAAGAACATGGTCTTTTTTTTTAAAGATTTATTTTTTGGCCTTTTTTGCCTTTATTATGATAGGACAGATCAGATAGGACAGGAAGCGAAGTGGGAGAGAGAGATAGGGGGCGGGATTGGGAAAGGTCCTCGAGTCGGGATTCGAACACGGGACGCCCGGAGCACAACGGCACTATATGTCGGCGCGCTAACCACACGGCTATTGGCGCCAACAACATAGTCTTCTTTTTAATAAAATACCAATGGTTATCTGGGCTAATCATGCATCGTTTATAACATTCTTCATTCTTTAAAGCAGACATATTTATATTAATAAATTTAGATTAATCTTATTAGGGCTACTAAAGTGACTTAGTCAGGAGCAGTGAGTGATTTTCTCTCTTTTGTTGCTTGATTAACATCAATGCCAAGGACAATAGCAACTAAATTAGGCTGCTGTCCCTTTAAAACCGAATGCACGGATGCATTGTACTAAAACATCTTATATTCTTACAACTGTTCACGTTCACCTAAGATGTAACCGAGGATGTTAACATTAATACTCATAAAAACGGACAATTCGACAATCTTTGTGTCTATTTCTCCTTTTATGAGACACGAGAGAGTAGGCTACTCGATTCATGCGCTGTGTGAAAGTGCATGAGTATTTTATTAAAACGAGTTTTTATTTAGTTACGTCTCACGAAATTAACGCTGCATAGAAGGGAACTTTATGTTGTGAAACTTTTAATTAAAAACATAATAATAATAATTCAGGCCATGACAGGAACTCGGACAAATTCTTCTGACTGCTGCAGACATCAGTAGTCTGATGTGTCTCACTTCTGTCACTGCATTTCATGATGCATCACTGCGATAGAATGTTCTGAATCTTTTCTGGGAGCCTCCCAGCTTGTGTTTACTCTCTATGGTTAAACCTGTTTTCAACCTGCAGTTGCTCACCTTGGCAGCGAGGATGGAGATAATAGCTACAGCCATCCTCTGCATGTTCTGATCCTCGTGGTTACATAGCCACTGCATGACCAGCTTGGCAGCTTCAAACCTGAACAAACAAACGTCATAATTGATCCACATAAACTGGTGTGACGTTTAAATCTGTGACAAGATAACAAAATACCAGTGTGAACAGAAAACATTTATGATAACCTTTACATATTTTATGTAGTAAACAGTCATAAGTAGACGGGTGTGTCTAAATAGTTTTAGTGTATTTACACAACAGAACAGTTTTTTTACGTTCTGATTAGCTGATACACTTTCCAAGGGTAATAACTGTCTGTAATCACAGTTTCAAGTTAAATGTTCAAAGGTTCAATCTAAAGTTCACTTCCAGAACAACAATTTACAGATAATGTACTCTCCCCATTGTCATCCAAGAAGTAGAAAAAAAAAAAAAAAAAAAAAAACTTACCTGTTGAAGGGAACCTCCTGCAAGATTCGATCACTGCAAAGAGACAGCAGGCAGTTCTTCTGCAGCTGGAAGGGTAAAAAAAAAAAAACAGAACAGCTGTTAACGGGAAAATCATAGTTCGCACGTGTAAAACTATTTCCTTATTCTTAAAATAATGCATCATCATGGGGAACTGAATGGTTGTGTAAAATGAAAATGCTGAATGTTCTCAGGAAGAAAAATGCTCTTTGTGTGGAAACTATACTTCCTGTAGAAGTGTTGGCACAATCAGGCTGCAAAGTGAAAGTGACCTGACTACATAATATATTCATCGTATCATACAATCTCATTTAATTGACAGTGGAATTTATATCGAATAATATTGAATATTCATAATATACAATTGATGATTTGCTTGTGACGTAAAAGTAAGCAACATTGTAAATAGTGCAGTAATGTTCAGTAATGTTATCCATGTTATTTGTTTACAGTATTAAGAATCAAGGGGATGTAAACTTTGAACCGGGTCATTTCTATAAATTCAACAATTATTATTTTCTCTTGTGGACTATGTAAACATCTTTTATGTGAAATATCTTATTCAGTTCAATACTAAAGAAACAATAACATGCATTTTGTACGATCCCTCTTATTTTGGTAAAATAATTAACATTTTGCAGATTTTGAAAGGGGGGTGTAAACTTTTGACCTCAACTGTACTATTATAGTATTTATTAGGATTTTGCATTAGCGTTTATTTTTATACCTTAAGGTTTCATTTGAATTTACTTAATTTTTAATAACTGTATTATTAGCTTAGTTTAAATTTGTTATTGAAAATATTTGTAATGATAAAATAATTTATTAATTAGTCATAATTATTAATAATGGTAGTAATACTAATAATAAATACTATTATTATTTAATAATTATTTTATTTTATAATAATTATTGTTTGAATTAGTAATGTTGATTTATTTCTATGGATCTGTTCAAACTGTTCATTTTAATAAATGAATTCAGTGCTATTCAAAAATAATTTTATTTTAACAAATTTAATAATAATTTTAACAATAGTTTAACAATATTGAACGATAATTTTATATTTAACAAAAATATAAACAATTATTATATAGTTTAAAATATTCATATGTAGCATAGAATACAAATATGGCTTCCTTATTATCAAGTACCGATATATTTATGTATATAAATAATGATGAAACAATTTTTTGGTTTTGATTATTTTGAACCAGATTTTTAGTGCATATTACATTTTGCATTAAACATAGGAATTTTAACAACTTGAGGCCATCTCACAGAAAATACATACAGTTATAGCTGACAATATTTAATTTTGGCCATGATGGACTCACAGTTTTTACCTGATGTTTTAGTCTTGTTTGTACGTACCTGCTGGTGGTTAGGGAAGGTCTTCATGGCTTCGAGTAGCAGCTGTGTGACATTCCCCAGGAGTCGCACAGGGATTCCAAACGCCAGTTCCTGTTTGGTGAGATTGAACACGCAGGCACTGGCTGCCAGCTGTACGTTCAACGTGGCCGGATGATTCTTCATCCCCAACGCTACCAACTGCAGATCCAGAACAAAAGAGAACGGCACGAGCTTGATATGGAGGAATGCAGTGAGCTTTGATTCATCACTCGATCTTTAATAGTATGCCCACCTTCAGGATGTCAGGTCGTGGTTTCTCGATGGCATGAGTAAGGCTGAAGAGGTGGAAGAGAGCCTCTCTGACGAATCCTTCTCTCTCGCTGTATCTTCTCAAAGCCTCACAGATCTGAGTCTCATTGGCCTCTCCGGTCACCTGCCAACAACAATGATCAAAATCTTATAATCACCTACGACATCTTAAAATAAGCAGGTAATTGTGTTGCATTTTTCAAAAATATCTTGCTGTTGTGTCTGAGCACCTACCTTTAGGCTGCCTTCTCCAGACAGGAAGTCAGAGAATCCGGCATCGGTGGCCAGCAGACCAACAAAGGTCATGCCCGGTCTCGCCTCCACGAAAGCCTTGACCGCTGCATCAGTGACCTGTTTACGTCCAGATACGTCTAGAGACACCAGCTGGGGAAGGATGCCAGAAGTTTCCAGCAGCTGCCGCGCCACGTCGGACGTGAACTGCTTGTCGTCTGAGATATCAAGGTGCTGTAAAACCTCCAGCTGGAGAAATGGAAAATAAATACAATTACATATCATACAAAAGCACAATAATGAACCTTCTAGCTAGAGAGACAAACAGTTTTTTACTACAACTTTGTTATACTCGTTAATAGTGGCTAATAAACTGGAAGTCTCACACATTCACAGAAAACGGCTTACTTCCATGTTAAAAATGTTGGAAATGTTTTCAATTTCTTTTTTAAAATTCATTTTGATATGTGACCCTGGACCACAAAACCAGTCATAAGGTAAAATTTTACAAAACTGAGATGTATACATCATATGAAAGCTCGATAAATAAGCTTTCTATTGATGTATGGTTTGTTAGGATAGGACAATATTTGGCCGAGATACATCTATTTGAAAATCTGGAATCTGAGGGTGCAAAAAAATCAAAATACTGAGAAAATCACCTTTAAAGTTGTCCAAATTAAGTTCTTAACAATGCATATTACTAATCAAAAATTACATTTTGAAATATTTACAGTAGGAATTTTACAAAAAATCTTCATGGAACATGATCTTTACTTAATTTTCTAATGATTTTTGGCATAAAAGAAAAATCAATAATTTTGACCCATACAATGTATTTTTGGTCCAGGGTCACATATATCGGGGGTGATACAACTGTCCTTATATCATAATCAAGAAAAAAAGGGAAGAAAACATTAAGAAGTTATTATTAAGAAATTATTACCGAATAAATAAATGCATTTTACAAAGCTGCTTTATTGCTGAATAATATTAATAAAATACTAATAAAAAACAAAGTGTTTCTCAAATTTTACAGCCCTAAAATAATTGTTTGTATTCAAAAAGGGTATTCAGATTAAAAGTTAATATTTCAGCTTTTTAAATTATTTTATTTTCCATTCAAACCCACGCCTCTACAACAAAACATTGTTTTCGTATACTAAAATGTATATATAAAAAAAAGCTATTTAAGTCATATAGCAGTATAAAATGCAATAAATAAATAATAATGAAAGACAAGTATAAGTCAGATTGTGAAATGTCCCTAAAAATGTCACGATATTATTAAATCTTTTTTGTAAAAAACAAAACGTAATATACTTAAAGATAAGGAAAATATATAATTTTTATTTGACGGCTATCACATGACATTTTTTCATGTCTTTGTTTCTTGAAAGACATGAAAAGAACCCCCTTTTATGTCTTTTAAGAAACAAAGGAACACATTTAAATAGTGCGTTCAATCGATTTAAAGAAAGAAAAAAAAAAAACCTCACCTTTTTTTATAAAGTTAATCGCAATTAATCCAACCTAACATTAGTTTTTACAACACTTTTATTTAGCAATAATTTCACATCCAATCTTTAAATTAATGTAGAAACAACAAAGACAGTACTTTTTTAAATATTTGTTAAATATTTTTTTATGACTGAAGGAGAGTATCACTGATACCAATATTACTGATGTCTCTAGGAAATAATTTCCCCCCTAACATTTAACCACTGATTATAGCCGTTTGACATTACAGTTTAATGGCGAGCTATCAATTTTAACATTTATTAGATTTTATAAAAACTAAAAACTTTACATAAACCAAATAGAAAATATACAGAAATTGAATAAAGTTATCAAACACTACATACTAAATTAAATATAGATGAATCTATAAAGCTACAAAATTTATTGATTTCTCTTTTTCTTTTTATTTGTTTTTTGATGAACAGATATCACAGCAGCTGGGTTATTTGGCTGCTATTACTTTAAGAGCCGCCTCTGCTGAACGTGACACAAATCTGACACGGATGCTCGTAGTTTCATTTGCGCTTGAATATGAAATCATACAGGCTACAGCGCGCTTGCTACGAGCACAGTATAATTGCTGACAGGACATTAATTTTTACTGATATAAGGCTTGACAGAATCTCATCTGGCCACAATATTGTTTTACTGAAGCTTGTCACCTGTAACTTTTACCACGCTCATTTGACAAGGGCCTGACACTGAAGTGAAGTTTGAGCGCACATCTGAAAAGTCTCTCGTTTGATGTGGATGTAAAGACGCTCTGCTACTAAATAAACACACTTCTTGTCAAGAAAAAAAGAGACGGAAGCAGTAGTTGTGAGTTGTGTGTTAACTGCATTAAATATTTTTAACGCCGTTAAACTAGAAAATTGAATCGCCTGCGTAAAAATGTCATGTGACAAAACCTCAGTGACTTCGGCATTAAAACACACAGAGAGCTGACCTGACTGAGCACAGCTAGCAGCTGAGCGGTGGTCATCTCCAGCCTCTTGAGCTGATGCATGGTGAGGTAGCGTAGCCTGCTTCTCAAGCCCAGGAGCGGGGTCAGGTTTGTCACTGAGGTGTTGGAGATATCCAAACTCTCCAGGCGAGGCAGCGCGCACACGTCCACCAAACCAGAGTCGTAGAAGTCCACGTTGGACAAGCTGAGCGCACGCAGCCCCTGCATGGCACTGAAACAGCGACGGCTGGGTTCCTCCAGAGAAGACATGGTCAGGCCGTTCAGGACGAGCCGCTGCAGACTCTCCTGCAAGGTTTTATTGGATGACAAACCTCGAAGGATGTCGGCAATGGTGAGGTCGGCGTTGACCCGTGAGGCGTCTAGCTCTACAAGGCGGTGCGGGCAGAGGGCACGGTGGAAGGCCTCGGCGGAGATTCGGGCGGTGCGGATGCAGGCATGACGTAACCGGAACTGCTGGCAGCTTCGAAAGATTCCCACTGTGCTGTCATTCAACAGGCCTGTAAAAGAAGCATTATGGTCAATGTTTTGAATATAGATTTGTTTATTTTGTCTGAGCCGACTTATAGTTCAACTTCCAGCTTGAGGCCCAGCTCTCCAGCCCATGCTTTTCTGTCTGATGCCATAAAGAGGCCAAAAATATAACTTTATAAAACAAATTAAAAACAAACAAAATTTTTTTCATTCAATGAAACTGAATCATAATTTAAGTTTTTGAATAAATGTTATTGTGATGTAAAACTAAAATATATATAAAAAAAAAACTTAATTTCCATTAAGTGAAATAGACCTGAAAGAAAATAAAATAAATATTAGATATAAAAATAATACACAGATTAAATATTAGACAAACATAGAAATTTAAACTTTAAATTTGAAATACAATTTCCATACAATGAAACTGAATAGGGACTGAGATGATCATAATTTAAGTTTGTGAATAAATGTTAATGTGAACTAAAATTAAAATATAGAAAACAAAACACAATTTTAATGAAGTAAAAGAGCTGATTGAAAATAAAATATAATAAATATTAGGTAAACAAAAACAATATACTTTAGATTAATATTAGAAAAACTTTATTTTTTTTTTTCATTTCCATAAAATAAAACTGAATTTAAATTATCATAATTTAATGTTATTGTAAAGTAAAACTAAAATTGAAATATATATATATATATATATATATATATAAACATTTCATTTTCATGAAGTGAAACAGCTGATAAATATTAGATAAATTAAAATAATATACAGTTGATTAAATATTAGACTTTAAAACTTAAAATTTGAAATAAAATTATACATTTCTTTTAAACTGAATAGGGATTTAGATGATCGTAATTTAAGTGTGCAAATAAATGTTATAGTGAAATAAAGCTAAAAAAAAAAAAATTCATTTTCATAAAGTGAAATAGAGCTAATAGTGAAAATATACATATTAAAGATAATAAAATAATATACAGTAGATTAAGTATTTGATAACCTTTTTGACTTTTTAATACAATAAAACTGAATAGGGATTTAGATGATCATAATTCAAGTTTGTGAATAAATGTTATTGTAAACTAAAACTAAAATTAAAATATTAAATCATTTTCATAAAGTGAAAAAGTTGATAGATAGAATATAAAATAGAATATAAATAGTAGATCAATTTAAATACACAGTAAATTAAATATCTGAAAAGCTTTAATTTAAAACTTAAAATTGGAAATTTCTATACAGTGTTTGCGAGTGTGAATAATTGTTACTGTGAAATAAAACTAAAATTTAAATATATAAAAAAATCATTTTCATGAAGTGAAATAGAGCTGATAGAAAATACAATCTAATAAAATAGATTAAACCAGTAGAATAAATATTTGAAAAACTTTAATCTAAAAGTTATACATTTAAAATTTAAAATTAGAAATAAAATTAGAAATGTCTATACAACGAACGTAAATAGAGATTTAGATTATCATAATTTAAGTTTGTAAATAAATGTTATTGTGGGAAAAAAAGAGATAAATAAAAAATAATTAACAGTAGAATAAATATTAGAAAAACTTAAAATTAGAATTAATTAAAATAAGTAAAACTGAAATAAATATTAAAATTTCACAGGTTCAAAAGATAATAAAAAAATGACAAAAGCACAAAATTACTAAATACAAAATACTAATATATATATATATATAATATATATATAATTGTAATTTAATTATAATATATAATTTTTAGCATTTTATAAATATATATATATATATATATATATATTTATAAAATGCTAAAAATTATAAAATTGTAAAATATTTATAAATAATACAAATTCCATTAAATAACATTAATAAATAATAAATAACATTTTAATAAACAATGAATTATGCATTTATAATGATAATACATTTAAAAATTGTTATATATTAAAAAATAATAATAATTTAAATCAAGAACACATTACTCTAAATTGGACCCAGAATCATTCAATTTCATTTTGTTCAGTTCCTTACACAAAGCCTTTAAAAGATTCAGATACAGCAAATCTTAACTAGTTTTATGCTGTTTATTCTGCTTTTTCAAGGATAAAGGTCAATAAATTATAGTGTAACTTTCATTTTTGATGAGCTGTCTTGTTTTACTGCTAAAGAATTAAAATGATTTTTCATGATGTTAAACCATTTTTAAGGCATAGTCCTACCAAAAAATTAAATCCTGTCATCATTTACCCTCATGTTGTTCCAAAGGAATAATAATAATAAAAAAAGTATATAGAATAATGTGTCAGTGTTTTTTTTTTTTTTTTTTTTCACAAACATTCTAAAAATATCTTCTTTTGTATTCCACACAAGGAAGTCACATGAGGGTAAATAAATGACTGAGCCTTTATTTTCAGATGGATTATCTCTTTAGAATACTACATAGCACGCATAATCATTGTTCCATGTGCAGGAATGTCATCTTAAGTTTGTGCAACATCCCTCGAAACACAGGACGGCTCGTACTCACCCTCAGTGGCCATCTTGCAGAGCAGTTGGTCGGCCAGCTCCTGCGGGAAGACCAGCGGCTCACGGAAGGAGAGCGAGCCGTCATCACGCATCTCACAGAACAGCTCCAGCCTGGAGCTCACCAGAGTCATGCACAGATCAGTCAGAGATGGCGGGGAAGCCTCGTCCTGCAACAGATACACCCTCATCATCTCATCCCCCATACACCTTTCTTTTCCTAGACTACTGGTTTGAGAGGTTGTCTTTCATTATACTGGGTATGAAATACATCCATTGATGAGTCAGATTGTAAGTAATGACTAAGGGAAAGCCGGTGGTTGTATTTTCACTGACAGCTGAGTGGATAACCAGCTTCTTAAGTGGATAGTAGATCTTTTTATATCAGCTAGTCAAGGGGTTTTCAAACTGGGGTTTGGGGATATATACACAAACATACACTGCCATTCAAATGTTTGGGATCTGTAAGATTTTTAATATGTATTCTATGTGAACATATTTTAAAATCAAATTTATTCCTCTGATTAAAACTGAATTTTCAGCATCATTACTCAAGTCTTTAGTGTCACATGATTCTTCAGAAATATTCTAATATACTGATTTATTATCAATGTTGGAAACAGTTGGGCTGCTTAATATTTTGGTGGAACCTGTAATACTTTTTTTTTTTAGGATTCTTTAATAAATGATTCTTTCTTTTTTGAAAGAAATTAATACTTTTATTTACTAAGGATGTGTTAAATTGATTAAAAAAATATTTTGACTTTTTATTGGTTTTAAATAACAAATTTAACAGTACAATACAAAAAAACGTAATGTAACTTAAAAATAACTAAAGTTTTTCCAAATATTTTAAAATGGAATAGTTTACAATACCAGTCAAAAGTTTTTGAACGCCAAGATTTTTGATTAAGGATGCACCGAAATGAAAATTCTTGGCCGAAAACCGGAACACCGAAAGAATTATGCCAATTATTAGTACCATTGCCTTTATGGCTATGACTGTGTACTAATCTTACTCAAATCAAGGCATTGCAATTGCATAAATTAATATTAAAGTTTCAAAGAATAAATAAATCATATTAATTTAAACAATTATTATCAATCAAGTATTATACTACTTAAATAACATATACATATATTTTACTGCCTTTGTTTAAATTGTTTAATTGTTTAAATTTTTATAACACATTATCTTGTGGATCCATCAGTTCACATTTACAAGTCTACGCGTTTCTCTTCCAGCAGGAGGCGCTATCAGAATGCTAGTACACAAAGCAGCGCAGCAAATGACTTTGAAACGTGCAGCGCTCATATTTATTCAATGGAGAGCCTTTTGAAGTTTCATCGCAATTCTTGTCTTTCAGTCCCCACATTTAAGACAACATAAAATCATAATTAAGACTTTCTTAACCCCTAATAACACTGCAGTCATCAATTAAAATTAAGAGCTTTGTTTCAAAAATTAAGAGCTTTATATATAAGTCTGATTTAAATAAATACAATATTGATTCAATTGAGTGAACAAAAATATGATTTAAATAATAAATTTAACAATTTAACT
>NC_133373.1:12175601-12216325 GCF_049309525.1 Garra rufa | reverse complement strand
AATGTAGTTTAATATGGTTTTAATAAATATGGTTTCATAATTTTTATTAATTTTATTTTAAACAACAACAACAAATGTACAGTGTGTATTTAAAGGGATTGTAGCATAACATCCATACCGTCACAGATGAAAGCAAATAAATTGGCAGGAAAATAAATAAAAATAGTACTGAAATGGCCTGTGTAAATTGTGGCAGGGCAAATACAAATCTGAACCATTTGCACAACCAGGCCAGCAGAAAAATATATATTCTAGTACACAACCACCCAGTTTCCTATGACACATAATACTTGAAACTGGTTTACCTAGTTAGACAAATATTCTTTTGGCCAGATCAACTCCTAATTGAACACAGTCTGCATTGACGTTCCTTGTGAGGTTGCGAACCCCATCTGGCCCTGTGCTCTGTGCTTTACAAAAGAAATGCGATTATTCGCAGATTACATTTGTGAAACGGGACCCCCTGCTTCACAAGGGCCTACCTTTCCTCTTTGTGTGTGTGAGTGTGTGTGAAGATTGCAGGTCTTGTTCTGCTTTGCTTCCCTGCTCAAATGACCGGGGTTTTCTGAAACATAAGATGAGCCTTCCAGGATGGGTGTGTGCAATCGCTCACTTGAATGAGTCCTCGTGTTTACATTTTGTCCATTGGTAACTCCATAATCGCTCTTCTTTGCATGCGTCTTGTGTTCGGATGACGCATAATGTTGGTGTGCTTTAGGGAGAACCAGAAAGGATGTGTATATTTTAAGCTACGGGGCCAATTGAAGCCTTTTTCCTAACATCTGTTGCAGGCCGTGTGTTTGCGGGCACGTGTGTCTGTCTCTGTGGCTATTTGTGTTTCTGCTGCCGGTCATATACGCTGTGAGGTTAAGCAGGGAGACTCTTTAATTATCTAATGATCAGGGTATCTCTCGCTAGACATTACAGCAGCTGTTTCATAAGCCTGTTGCGTACCAGACTATCTGTAACGTAAGAATTGACCGGTATTGTCACAGGATGTTGTTTATTGCATTACTGCAACGATTACTGAGTTGTCCACGAATGGTTACCGTTTCCATTTTCATCTGTCAGTAGAATTGCTTTTATGTGCTGTGCAGCATTGCAACTCTGTAATTTCGAGGACTGTTCAGAGACCTGTAGTTACAGCGAGACTGCGTTTGCTTTGCTAAGATTATAGAAGTTTCTTTGTAAGTGCTTTTTTATGGCTGTTTCAAAGGAAACATGGGATATTTGCAGTAGTGAACTATTTTTATAGTATGTTGTAGTTACACTGTGTTCACACACTGCTTTTTCAAAAATGTGTATATGTAAGAGCAAACTAAGAGGAGTTCTATATCCCACAATGCAATGTACTTGACCTTTTCTTTGACATTGAAAAAAAATAATTGTTGGAAAATTTGAGGTAGGGTAGATTTTTTTTAATAGACTCTTATGAGCACTAAAGCATTAGTTGTTTAAAGGAGTCATCGGATGGCCATTTTCCACAAGGTGATATGATTCTTTAGGGTCTTAATGAGAAGTCTATAACATACTTTGATTAAAATTTCTCAATGGTAGTGTAAAAAACACTAATTTTACCTTCTCAAAATCAGCCCTTTTTAGAGTTAGCTATTCTGTTGCATGTTCCTTTAAATGCTAATGAGCTTTGCTCAACCCCGCCCCTCTCTGCCGTGGGATGATGAGCCGTAATGTTTACTTTAGCCGCATTTATACTCATTTCTGCTGTCGGTGAAGCTGCATCACGAATGATTTGCACGAACATAGACGCATATGTAGATCAGGATCGTCTCTTTCCTTTTAAAAAAACGAAAGTAACGTTAAACCTCTGCATCTTCAGCGGCTCAGATGTCGGGAGTAAATGACGACTACTATGTTCAATATTACATCCAACGACAGAACACCTCATTCGCTCAATCAGAGACATTCTTGTCTTCCCCTGCACCTGAGTCAACACAATGGCGATCGGAGACGGACTGTTTCAGCTTGGTGAGGGCAGGTCTAAGGTAGAGAGAAATAAAGTCCGCTGCAGTCACCACTGGCGTGCTAGGCGGGCGTGGTTTCAGCAACCAGTTCCACCCACGTCCCGCCTTTTTGCCCATTTTTGATTATCCAGGAGTGACGCGCGGTGACGCGATTCCAAGATGGCGACGGCCAAATCCCGCCCACTATGAGCTTCAAAATAGCACTTCAGAATCCTACGGGTGACATCACGGACACTACGTCCATATTTTTTACAGTCTATGCAATTAACTTAAAGACGTAATTATGACATGGTAGTATGTTTTAAAACCTGCCTATTCTTCTGCTACAGACTCAATTCTGTACTATTTCCTTCACAAATGAAGTATGTACTTTCAGGGTACAGAATAAGTAGGTGAAATGGGATGCAGCATATCACTTTATTAAAGAGGACATCAGATGCCCATTTACCACAAGTTGATATGATTCTTTAAATTTAGGTTTGTGCTCCACGTTTTGTTGTTTTTTTGAGTGTGTACAGCAAAATACTGACAAAGAAAATTTTCTAGATAAACTTTTCAGGCTGCACGCAAAAACAAACATACAGCATAGTCCAATTCACAAATATGAACTGTTTATCTTAATTAATATTTTAGAAATGCGTACTGACAGTGTGAACGGCCCTTTAGGAGTTAGTGGTTTCAATCACACTGACGAACCTTTCACTGTATAAGCTCACTGAATCAGTGGTTAGTGATTGAAAGAATCATTGCAAGATAAAAACAAGTTAAGTTTATATCTTGCAATTCTGACTTTTTTTCTCAGAATTGTGAGATATAAACATGCAATTTAGTTATAAAGTTGTTCAAATGTTCCTGTTCTCAGAACTGCATGTTTATATCTCACAATTTTTACTTGACTTGCAATTGCGTTTTATAAAGTCAGAATTGCAAGATATAAACTCACAATTCTGAGAAAAAAAGTCAGAATTGAGTTTCCTTGACTTGCGACTGTATTTCTCAGAATTGCGAGTTTGTTGTGCAATTCTGACTTTTATAACTAGCAATTTCAAGTTTATATCATGCAATTAAAAAATGTTTTTCTCACAATTAAAAAAAATATATATTAAAAAAAAGACATTAAAGATGACATACTTTTAATATTGTTGCCACAAATGTCATTACAAAGGTAAAACCAAAATACTCCTGTAAATCATTTTAACATTTGATTACTTGCAATTGCGTAGTATAAAGTAAAAAAAAAAATAAAGAAAATCAGAATTGTTTATATCTTGCAATTCTGACTTTGAATTTCTCAGAATTGTGAGTTTGTCTCACAACTCTGACTTAATGACTAGCAATTGCGAGTTTATATCAAGCAATTCTGACTTTGAATTTCTCAAAATTGCGACTTTATTTCTTAGAATTGCAAGTTTGTCTCACAATTCTGGCTTTATAACTAGCAATTGCAAGTTTATATCTGAAAAACAATTCGCAATCATCTTTTTTTATTAGTTTGTTCAGTGGTGGAAACTTGCTTGCATAGAAAATACCAAAATATGTATTGTATGTATCTTCTTTCAATCACTAACCACTGATTCAGTGAGCTTATACAGTGAAAGGTTCGTCAGTGTGATTGAAACCACTAACTCCTAAAGGGCCGTTCACACTGTCAGTACGTATTTCTAAAATATTAATTAAGATAAACAGTTCATATTTGTGAATTGGACTATGCTGTATGTTTGTTTTTGCGTGCAGCCTGAAAAGTTTATCTAGAAAATTTTCTTTGTCAGTATTTTGCTGTACACACTCACAAAAACAACAAAACATGGAGCACAAACCTAAATTTAAAGAATCATATCAACTTGTGGTAAATGGGCATCTGATGTCCTCTTTAATAAAGTGATATGCGGCATCCCATTTCACCTACTTATTCTGTGCCCTGAAAGTACATACTTTATTTGTGAAGGAAATAGTACAGAATTGAGTCTGTAGCAGAAGAATAGGCAGGTTTTAAAACATACTACCATGTCATAGTTACGTCTTTAAGTTAATTGCATAGACTGTAAAAAATATGGACGTAGTGTCCGTGACGTCACCCGTAGGATTCTGAAGCGCTATTTTGAAGCTCATCGTGGGCGGGATTTGGCCGTCGCCATCTTGGAATAGCGTCACCGCGCGTCACTCCTGGATAATCAAAAATGGGCAAAAAGGCGGGACGTGGGTGGAACTGGTTGCTGAAACCACGCCCGCCTAGCACGCCAGTGGTGACAGCAGCGGCAATCCCCCTGTCACTCAAGTGGCCACGTCCTTAATTATGCTGAACTTTAAGGCTTAATATAACTTAAACGGATGAGTTATAAAAAAATTCACCCCCCTCACAGTTGACATGAAGGGCAAAACTAGCTATATAGACCAAAACCATTTGTGACCCTGGACCACAAAACCAGTCATAAGTGTAAATTTGTCGAAATTGAGATTCTTACGTCATCTAAATAAGCTTTCCACTGATATATTGTTTGTTAAAATAGGACAATGTTTGTCTGAGATACAGCTATTTGAAAACCTGGAATCTGAGGGTGCAAGAAAATCGAAATACTGAGAAAATCGCCTTAAGAGTTGTCCAAATGAAGTTCTTAGCAATGCATATTACTAATCAAAAAGCAAGTTTTTATATATTTATGGTAGAAAATTTACAAAATATCTTCATGGAACATGATCTTTACTTAATATGCTAATGGCTTTTGGCATAAAAGAAAAATCGATCGTTTTGACCCATACAATGTATTTTTGGCTATTACTACAAATATGCCCATTGCGACTTAAGACTGGTTATGTGGTCCAGGGTCACATTTTTTGAACCAGGTTGTAAACATACTTTTTTTCTGCTGTAAAGTTGGGCATTTTAACATTGGGAGTCAATGGGACTGACTCCTTTTTGCAGCCAGTCTCTAGCGGCCAGTCGATGAATTGCAGTTTAAGGGGCCGTTCACATGTCGTGCCTAAAAACGCGTGGAAAACGCTAGGCACGCCGCTTTCTTCCTTATCAACAAAGCGCTCGGGCGCTTGCGCTCCAGAAGCGTCTGCCGTTTCTAAGCAACCATCAGCTGCACTCTAGCTCCAAGCCTATGCGTCTCCATGCATTGTTTCTTCTATTAGCGTCAAAATAATGGGGGCTTCACAAATCATAAAGTTCAGGAAATCCCTGGACCACAATGATGAGCTGCTCCTCCATGTTTCTGCTGAGGTTTCAATGTAACGGAAAAACGTGAGGAAGCTCATTGGTTGGTTCATGTCACATGACCTGCGGTGCGCTAGCGGCATTCTGAAAAGTTGAGATTTTTTTTATCTCGATGCGGCGCGGACGCGCCTGGAAAAACGAGCGCGTCGCAAAACGAGCGCGTCGCACCGCGACCGCGTCGCACCGCGTGCGCGTCGCGACCGCGTCGCTTCCATTATGCGCGCGCAAGCCGCGCGTCTCCATTTGAAATAATGAACTTGAGCGCGCAAAAGACGCTACATGTGAACGGCCCCTAAGTCACTTCCGTGTTGGTTTCAATAGAGAGAGCGGGAGGTTGCCGCTTGGTTAATTGACCGCACTGTTGCATAGTTTCCTGTCAAGTGAAATGTGAAATGACCTGTCAGTCATCTTGTCATATTAATGCTTGGGACGCAACAATGGGTTGTCTGATCTGTTGCACAGTGTGCCATATTCTGTACTAATATAGCCATGGACTTGTTTTTTTTTGGGTAGCAGTCACGACAGCCTGTTGTATAACTGCGTGTTTTTTTGTAACAGAAACCTCTGAAACGCTCAAGCTTTCACTCTTGCTCTCGACTGACGTGCTGTAAGTAGTTTCCAGGGTAACGTGAGTGCCAGTCATGCAGTTGGCCCACAGAGGAAGTGAGAGGTGATGAGGACTATCAAAAATGTCCTGTCTGTCTGCCACACTAGCGGTTTAGGCTAGTTTCCAGGGGCCCATATGACCTCACAAAACACCTTCACGCTGATCTCAGAGCTCCTTCGTCTCATGATGGCCATGGAATTTTAACTAGTTGTCATCCGTTACATCTTCAAAGCCTGCCATGGTAAGTTTGACAGAACGAATCACACAAAAGTATAAACTGTTCGCAAACCCTTCATCTTCTCTGACAGAAGTTTTGAAATGTGAGTTAAAACAAATGTTAGCATGCCGTAGCGGAAACACTGTAAAAAACATTGTTTACACTGAATGTTTTTTTTTTTTTTTTACCTTTTCTGTTTAAGTATCTTCATGTTGTTAAAGGGATAGTTCACCCAAAAATACAAATTCTGTCATTAATTACTCACCCTCATGTCGTTTCAAACCTGTAAGCTGGGCTCAATCAGCATATTTGTGTTTATGCTGAGGGGAGCTTCAAAGGTTTCTTCGTTTTTGCAACGTTTAGTAATGTATCACGGACATATCTCATGAATTCTTTCATAAAACAAAGTGTAAATAAGAGATTGATTGTGCAGTGTAAAGAGCTTTGTTGATTATAATGAAACTTTGTGAGATTGCGATGAACTAAGATGAGTGACCGCTTTTAAGGGAGTTTGTAAATGAGATATTGATTTAATACAACAGTTAAATAAACAAGAAGGTAATTTTAAGTGACTTGTCTGACTACAACACCATCGCCTGATTTTGCTCTATTTCGTCAACAAAAATGGTCTGAAACAAGTCACAACTGAGCCGCTGCATCTCTATTAAAAAAAACAGCAGTTGTGTTTATGAACGAAAGTGCATTTTTAAACAAGTCTAGCGAGTCAATGATTCAATTTCCCATCCATAAAGACAGTCACTTGCTTTATTCCTGAATGAATCAGTCTTTCAAACGAATCAGATGAATGATAATTTTGAAATATTTTTGCATGTATTTGACCGTTTAGGCACGCACCTTGAGCTAAAAGATAACTTTACATGTCCGTGTTTTGCTCCGTCTCTCAATAATCGTTTCATCTCGATTACTGCATTGTCATGATCGTTCGAAGCAGAAATCAAAACTGAAACCTATTAGAAGGTGTTCCAGAAATTTTGACTGTGCTCTTAAATTGTTTTAAGTTAGGAGCACAAATGCTCCTGAAAGGAAAAGTAAGCGTAGCGCCCTGGTATAAGACCTTTGTTCGTCTTTGGAACACAAATTAAGATATTTTTCTATGAAATCCAAGAGCTTTCTGACCCTGAATGAACATAACTATCACGCTAACTTTTGAAACAGTCTTTGTGTCAGGAGAGCACTTATAAATCTTAAAATGCTGTCTGTGTTGGCAGAGCAAGATGGTTTTTAACTGTAGATCAGTGTAGAGCCCTGCACGGGCCTTAAATCTAAGCCCTAGCCCGGCCCTGGCCCGAGACGCACAGGCTGTAGCCCGGCCCGTGTCCGACAGCTTATCAAAATCTTTGGCCCGAGTCCGACCCGAAGCCCGTCTTTTTTTCCGCCAAACAGCTTATACTGTTACAGCCATTAAAATAGACCAGATTCGTATTTAATAGAAAGTTTATGTTTTTTCGTTTCGTTTTTTTTATCAGAACAATTTAGAGAAATGTTTGGAGTTTTTTTGTGTGTTTGTTTGTTTGTTTTTTAAATGTAAGTTTTAGTTTTTTAAGTGACATCGATATCCAAGCGGTATGTGGTCCACAGTGAGTTTACTCAATTTAACCTATCAAATCAACAATTGATTGGTCTACAATGCAATCCACAGATATAAAACAAACATCAATATATCACAATGTTAGATTTAAAGTTTATTATCACCATCTCAGAACAAAGGCATTTCGAACAGGGCAGGCAGCTCTGCTGCGCAAAACCGGAACATACAAAGTCGCAGTGGTAAAGTAAACAAATAATGAACAAATATATAAAGAATAAATAATAATATAGAAAACTTCAAAAACACAACAATCTCTGTGCTGCGCAGAGTATGTGAGCGGAGTGGAACTGCAACAATTTCCCCCCGTGCTCCTTGCATTTAATAATCGCTCCGCTCCAGCTCCACTCCTCGCTCACTGATATCAGAAACACCGCAATTGCAGGAGAGTTTCAAACAGTGTGCAATATTTGTTCCGACCACAGCTAATTATTGTCAGCAATAAAAGAGTATTGCTGCTTTATCCAGTGCAAAGTTTGTAATGAAAATAATACGTTTTCGTCAGTTATTTTACCTACAGATCACATTATTTCTGATTTGAGTGATCCATCTCTATCAAGCTAAACATGTTTAACATATGATTTCCTGCTTAATGTGCAGTTATATTACGGACCGTGGGCATGAATTGTACTCATGATGGAGCGGTGGTGGAGCGCTCTTGAAGAGAGTGAAAACCATGACGCTCCGACATAAAAAAAATCCGCTCCTTCCTCCATTCAAAATCACACCGCTCCACTCCGCGCTCCGCTCATACTCTGCTATGCGCGATTTAGGCATCACTGGCGCTTCCGGGGACCACACGCATTAAATCTCATTAAACTTTTTTTTTTTTTTAGTTTTTTTTTCTAAAGCAGGCCCGAAGCCCGATATGCGTGCAAGTTAAGACGTGAAAACTGGCACGAAGCCCGGCCCTAGGGGCAAAAAAAAGTCGGGCCCCGACGGGCTCGGGCTCAAATGCAGGGCTCTAGATCAGTGGTTTGTTCTACCACAAACTGTGTATAAATGATGATAAACGGACTGATGACGGCGTCGCTCAACGGCACATTCACTTGGTCCCCTGACACTGAGGCACCACTGACATTAGTTGGCTGTACCTTTCATTTGTTTGTTCATTCAAGAGAGCACTTAAAATGGCAAGTGTGGGTGCAATTTATCTATAACCTTTCATCTACTTTTTGGTCACCTTGTATGGTCAGTTAAACGCATGTGTGTGTGTGAGAGAGAGAGAGAAGCGTGTGTACTTGTAATCCTTGTTTGGATATGTGTGGGATCTTGGCTCATTCATATCATCCTCGCTCTAGATGGTTTTGATCAGTAGTTCTCAACGGGTTTTACCTCAGGATCCAGATTTTCTGTGACCCAGTACAGACCTGTAAACCTCTAGTTAACAACTGCTGGGTTTGATACACCCTGTTTTTGGCTATGTGTGTGTCTGTGGGAATGAGAAGACTAGTGGTTATGATGTTAATGGATGCTAATGGCTGTCAGCTAAAGAAGGTGATTGTGTGCAGATGTTGCAGATGCCACTATGTTAGCTGGGTCAGTGGCAAATAAGATGTAAGAAATAAGGAAAAATGTCATTCTGCAACGTGGAAAATGCATTGAAAACATTCAACGTTATTTTTAGGGAATATTTAACAGAATAATTATTAACCAGAATTTATTTACTAGAAAAATGTAAATGCACAACAGTTTTTCTGAAAAAAAAAAAATAAAATAAATTAATTAGAGATGCTTTTGGTTATTAAAATATTAATAATCAAATAAAATCGAATCTAGAAATTAGTGCTGGGCGATATGGAAAAATCATGTATCACGATATGGATTATTTTATATCACGATAACAATATGTATCACGATATACCAAAATAAAGTACGTTTTCAGTTATTCTCTGAAAAGTTTGACAAAAATATTGCATATTTTTTTTGCAACTTTATTTTTATTCGTTATTTGAAGTGACATTTAACTGAACTGTCACAAATGAGAAAAATACATTTTAGTGCAGCAATATAAATGTATCAAATGACAACAGATGTGGTGGAGGTAGAGCTACAGTAGCCTTCACATTTTTTATCCACATCATAGTTAAATAGTATTATCAAAATAAACCTTTTTCTTTATTAAAGTGCACAGCCATTTCAAGTTTCTGAGCAGAAAAGTACTCAATTATAAAAAATAAACAAAACATTTTTCAACCTTGTAGTGCAAAGTTTGCAAACCAAAATAAAGTATCACGCCTGTTTCACACATACTCCGTCTGCAGTGCGTATGCAGTCCGTGTGCGTTACGTATGCGGTGCAGAGGCAGCACGGACTCGTTTTGCTTTCACACAGGACGCATTTGCAGTCCGTTCCTGATCCGCGGGTGTTTACCACAAACACACCATTTATCCGTTATTTTAATTTCAAATCCAAACGTGCTTTTTCAGCATTGGGATACTCTTTTATCACAGTACACTAATACAATAATACTAGCAGGGTTTCCGCGGGGTCTAAAAAAGTCTTAAAAAGTCTAAAATTTAAAAATCTAAATTTTAGGCCTTAAAAAGTCTTAAATTCGCTGTTCTAGGTCTTAAATAATTTTACACAGGTCTTATTTTTCCGATGTCCATGTAACGCTACCTCTAAAGCTCATTTAAATTCTCTTTTTGTTGTTTCCGTGGTGTTGTAGTTCTTTATTTCACTAGTCCAAATATAATTTGCTGTATTTAAACTACAAATGAGACCAGCATGCAATAGCCAATCAGCTTTCTGTTATTGGCGCGAGTCTCTCTCGGATTGTACCGCAGAAGCAAAATGGATTTACCTTTTTAGCTATGGGGAAGTGCAAGTTTAGCGATACTTAGCTTGAAAAAACTGAATATAGGGCTTGGCTAAGGCCAGTTGCTAACAACTGTAGATTTTTTTTCTCCCTCTGTGGAAGTTACTGCGTCTTCAGACAGAATCGCAGTAGCAGAATACAGGTCAAACTACCTTTTTCTGTATATAATGTTTTCAATAATAATAATGAATATAGGTCGAGCTAGCTGACCGCCAGCCTTCGAGATACTTTTTTTTTTTTTTACTTGCCCGACCGAACAAACCGCCTGATTAAAACTGAAGTGACAAAAACGACTAACGTTAACGTTAGCGAAGCATCGAAAGGCAAGAAAGATTCATATTTTAATACATTCAACGTAAACAGAAATTGATAATGTATAGTGTATTTCTGGTCTATTTGTGACATACTTTAGCACTCTAAAGAAACACACTGAGGTAAAAATTTAAAATGTGTAGTTTATTTATAACATGATGTAGTTCAGTAATATACCAAGTGAGCTTTTTGCTGAATATTCTCACAATTACAAATGTTACATTCATTTTAGCTCAATAAACAAGTAGTTAGTCAAGTAGTTACTTGCATATTAGACAAAATATTTTCACTGTTTTGTTCTGTTTCACCAACGGAAATAGTTCCAAACAAGGATCGCAGCAGAAGCATTCTCCTATCAGCGTTTTGCTATGATTCAGTGTTTTACGCGAATCAGTTGAAATAACTCGCTCATGAAGTGACTTACCGCCACCTGCTGGTAGTTTAGTGTGTTTAAAAGTATGCCTCCACACCCAACATTTCTTATTTATATATTTATAAATCAATAAATGTATTTAAAACATTAATCTCACTTTTAATTTTGCAGTGTAAATTATGTAATATCACTGCTAACAGCCATTTAGAATTTATTGATAAATTCATAAAATAAATTTCAAAGGTAATGCATACATTTCAAAAGTAAAAAAAAAAAAAGGCCTTTATAAAGGTAAATCAAATATGCAGATTTAAGATGTAAAAGCTAATAGAGCACGGATGAAAATATTGCTTCAGAATTTTTTTTTTTTACATCAGATATTTCTAGTGGTACTTTTATGGGGATTTTTTTTGTGTGGAATAGTATCTGCTGATATGAAAAGTTCACTGTATATCGTAATAAATTTAATTTATGACAGCCATGAAATTGTGTTTACTTTTTACATTAAACACATTAAATATTACATATATGCATGTAATATAATATCTATTTCCATTACAGGTTTAGGTCTTAAATTTCATATAAGGTGGTATTAAAAAGGTCTTAAAAAGTCTTAAATTTCACTTGTTCATATCTGCAGAAACCCTGTACTAGACATATTCACGTTTAAACTCAACGTATTATAAACAACGTAGGCTATTATTCAATGCACTTGACTTCTAGATTTGTATACTAAGTTGCTCAAGCAAGTTGCAACACATTTAAACACAGCATAGCTTCCTTTTCATATTGAAATTGGGCTATCACAAATATTTTAAATTAAAACTTACCACAGACAAGCAGTCGGCTCTCTGTGCCTTTCTTTCGTATTAAATCTTTATTAAAAACCATATTTTAAAGAACTTTTCTACCTGGACAAGTGCATCTATTATGTTGCCTTGTTTATTTAAAACTGCACTATTTTAAACCTAGCCAAAAAGCCACGTGTTGACTGTGAAACACAGTAGACTGCATTTATATGCATTTATGGTACATTTCCGTGTCAATCCATGTTCATTTTTACAGCGAACAATGCGCTGTCACTTTCATTCAGCGCATGCAGCGCAGCAAAAACAGACTCTGTGCCGAAAGGATCGCTCCACTGCTGCAAACGCACCGCTTCTGGAACGCACTGCCGGACAGCGACCGCGTGCAGTGTGAACGATCTGATCCGTTAACATGGGTGCGGAAAAAATACGCAACGCATACGCACTGCAGACGAAGTATGTGTGAAACAGGCGTCAGCGTCGGGCGCGGAAACAGTCTTTTGGCAGAGTTTGCACATGACTGTCTTCTGCTCCGTGTCTGAGCTCTTGAAGCCAAAATGCAACAAAACCACTGACGTACCCCCACGTGTCGGTAAAAGTACTTCTTGTCTGCTGCCTGCCTAGCAGTTTCAGTTTGTTGCGACTCCGGGCATTCATCTTCAACCTCTTGCGTCTCCATCTTTAGGCTAAGCACTCACGAGCATGTCGCACTCGCAACAACGTAAAGCGTCACGTCGCACAAGACGGAGTTTCTTTGTGAAAAAGTTCATTTTTATTCTTGATTATTACTTATAGGGTAGAGTATGCATTGCACAGCAACAAGACACTATCATACATTTGTCATAACCTATTTAATGCAATATTTTCTTTAGTAATTGATAAAATTAGGTTAGAGACGATAGAAACGATAGAAGAGAAATAGGACGATAGACACTTTTCTATCGTCCCCACGATATATATCGTCATATCGCCCAGCACTACTAGAAATAATGAAAAAACAGAATTTGGTAAAAATAAAACTGAATATTTCATAGGCCCTAAAAAAGGATTTTTTTTTAACTGTTAATAAGTTGCTGTTAAATATTGTATATTACATGATTTAAATTACATAGACATGCTTCTTGATGAATACAATTTAATTTAACTATTAAAACAGAGTCTAGAAAAATTTGAATGGGGGAAAAAATGGAATGCAGAAAAATTTAAATAGGAAAAAAAAACTAAATTAGAAAAAACAAAATGCATGGATTTATAGGGTCATAATGTGTACTCTAATAAAATCATGCTATTTTAAGAAACTTTGCTGGTATAATTGTATTTACTTTGATTAAATAATTATATAATTATTTTATATATATATATATATATATATATATATATATATATAATAATTTTTTCCCCTGTATGTTGTTGGTTGTAACAAATAACTGATTTATTTGACAGTTTCATGGAAATTAATTAATTTATTTATTAATTTTATTTTTTGTAGTGTAAAAATTCTTATGCTTTTTTTTTTCCTCATGCCCAAATACAAAATAAGTGTTCTTTGTAATAATTTTAATGACACTTTTTTCTTTATTTTGATATCCTGATGTTCTGGAAGCCCGTTTTTGTCACAATTGTGTAATATAAGCTTGCAATTGAGTTATAAAGTCAGAATTGTGAGATAAACTCAATTCAAAAAATTTTTCTCACAATTGCGTGATAAACTCATAATTGCAAGTTATAAAGTACAGTTTTGCAAGGAAAAAAAAGGAGTGATATGTTCTCAGAATTTCGACTTTATATTTCACAATTTTGACTTTATAACTCACAATTGCAAGTTTATCTTACAGTTGAAAAAAAAACAACAACTCAGAATTGTGAGAAAAAGTAATTCAGTTTAATTCAGTTGTGGAAACAGACTTCCATATGACCTTTTTGACTTTGTCTTCTCCTAAAAAAGAAATAAATATTTAAATCAGAAATTAAAAACATAATCAAGTCATTCTTTGTATGAATTGCATTTAACATTTTTTTGGATAATCTAATTAATAGATCTAGACAAAAAGGTACCAGTGGTACCATATCAACCGCGTATGTGTGCGCATAAAAATATGCGACTGTACAGAATGCGGTTTTGTTGACCTATATCCAAAGCACCAGGTGAAAGAGATGGATGAAAAGAGAGCAGTGAACGGCTATTTACATGAAGGCTGTGCTGAATTTCACTAATATGGGTCAAGGCCACCATAACTGGTGCTTGTTGACTGCAGAGATTGTGTCTCGCCGACTTAGTCACAGCAGACGTCAACATCAAAATGCAAGTTTCTCTCTTGCCTCTCAAACAAGATGTTTAGGAAGAGATCACATGACTTAACACTTGAGCGCAAACCATGTCACAGTTGAGCAAGCTTGTGAGAGCTGACTTCCCCTCTCTCACCGCACACTCGCTCACAGCTTCGTGGGGTGTGTGTTTTGGCGTGCTCTTCAGAAGAATGGGAGTGCCTGTAACAGGAGGGTTGCTCTTTCTTGTTCGTACTCACACACCCAGAGACATGTCAACTTTGGCCCACTGTCTTCTGTCCTACATGAAGTCAAACATGTCTTGTATCGGACTTCTGCATTAGGGAAATGTCAGTGCATAGATTGTTATTAACATGCAACACTGGTGCTGTTTGTCTTGAGCTTTTTTAGCAGAAGTAGGTCTTCTCTGGTGTGTCTAATGATATGGATAGTCCCAGGTGACCAACCCACCCGCTGCACATGTATCGCCAGGAACCGCTTGCTGCATAAAAATGGCGAAATTGCCGGCTCCAGTCTGACTGGTGGATTGTGATATTGGTGGTCATTATTAAAGTGCAATTTTTTCTCATTTTCATCACTCTGCTGGGATACAAAGTAAGAGGATGAAGTTTATGAGGTTCAAGGCATCTCATTTAATTGCTTTAAATTATCTTTAGAATTCAGAAATTCCCTTCAATGTGAAGTCCTTGAGGGAGAGGATGCACTACAGTACTGTGATGTTTACATCTAGCCTGATTTTATCTGTCATGCTTGTTTTGAGTATAGAATGTTAGTATATCCTTTTTATTCCTTGTGTGTATATAGTGTATATGTATAGTTACAGTAGTCACCACTAATTACAGTAGTCACCACTAATAAGCTACTAAATATATTGTAGTAGCCTACATTTTTTTTTTTGTACAGCTGCTTTGCAACGATTTGTATTGTGAAAAGCGCTATACAAATAAACTTGAATTGAATTGAATAGTACCGGTTTTAAAGTTTGGGGTTGTGTTTTTATTAATTTTTTTTTTATTCATTTATTTTTTACATTTAATTTTTTTTTTTTATTTAATTTTCAATTTTTTATTTAATTTAATTTTATTCCGTTTTTTTGTCATTTTTTCCATTTCAGTTCATTTCATTTTTATTTTAATTTGTTAATTCTTTTGGTTTTTATCTAATTTATTTTTTATTTTCTTACATTTCATTTTTTTTCTTTTATTTCTTTTTCTTTTTTATTTAATTCAACTTGTTTGTTTTTATTTCATTCCGTTTTTTTAATTCATTTTAATTTTTTTTTTGTATTTTTAATTTAAGTTTTTTTTTTTTTTTTTAATTTCTTTTTATTTTTAATCCAATTTCTTTTTTATTTTCATTTTATTTTGTTTTATTTATTTTTTTCTTTCATTTCTTTTTTATTTTGTATTTTTTTCATTTCATTTCTTTTTTTCTTTTGTATTTTTCTTTCATTTCATTTCTTTTTTTAAACTTATTTAATTTAATTATTAATTTAATTTTTTTTATTTAATTTAATTTCAATTTTGTTTTAATTTTAATTTTTTTATTATTTAACTTAATTTTTATTTGATTTCATTTCATAAAATTTTTTTTAATTTTATTTCATCTCGTTTTATCATTTATTTTTTTTTTAGTTTAATTTCATTAAATTAATTTTTATTTGTATTTAATTTACTTTAATTGTTTTATTTTTATTTTAATCCATTTTCATCCAGAACATTTCAAGTTAATTTTAATTTAATTTAATTTTATATTTAATTTAATTTTGTTTCATTTCATTTCTTTTCTTTTCTTTTGCATAAGTCACCTGTAAAATCCAGACATTTAATGTAACAATTTATTTTATTTTATTTTAAAGTTTTTTATTTAATTTTTTTTTTCAATTTTTAATTTCATATAATTGTTTTAGTTTTATTAAAATTTTTGATTTGAATTAAATGTTTCTTTTCTTTTCTTTTCTTTTCTTTTCTTTTCTTTTCTTTTCTTTTCTTTTCTTTTCTTTTCTTTTCTTTTCTTTTCTTTTCTTTAAAATCCAGAAATCCAGAACATTTAAAGTAACATTTTAAGTTCATACTGCTGGAAAAAAAAAAAAAAAGAAAGGTATGTTTTTTTTCTTTGTCTTCCCTGCCTAAAATGAATGACTAGCATTTAAAAAAAAAAAAAAAAAACTGTGCCTTCAGGACAAGCTATATTCTGTTTTGCTCTATGACATTATTTCACATTTTAGCTGAAGGCACAAGAACAACACACAAAGTCCCAGAACCCTTCACAGAAGCTGTGACGTCAAAGGCAGTAGACAATAAAATAAGTCCACTTGACACTTTTAAAAGCCTGTAAATATGCACGACTGGCTAATGTTTATTCTTCCAATCATATATCTGAATGATATACAGGTAGTTATGTCAATGTATAGCTGTGTAGGGCAAAGTGTCAGACAGTATTGTGTTAGCCTGTGGGTAAGTCATAGAGCTCTCTCTCCCATGAGCCTCTGCTGTTCGCCATATGGAGATGATGAACTTGGACTGTCCTTGTGCTCTCGTCTCTTCATTCTTCTCTCTTATTCTCTGCTTTTAATTTCCATTCTTCTTTTTTGCTATTTCATCGCTATCCTTTAATCTACTTTTCTAGTAGTGTTTCTGATATGTAGGCCTACTGTTTATGTGATTTTTAGCTTGTATACATGTATAAATCTCTCTCTCTTTCTCTTTCTCAGGCAGATTATCTTCAAATCTGTTCACCTGTGTTCAGTCCACTGCACTTAATACTGTGTGTGTGTGTGTGTGTGTGTGTGAGAGAGAGATTAGTCTTCTCTGTGTTGGGTTCTTCACACATTGCCATCAGAGAAATGTGCAGTTCATTAGGCCACCACAGTTTACTGCCAGAACACCCTCTTTCACACGAACACACACAGGTTTGCAACACAGGATTGTGGGTAACGCCCAGTGTAAGGTCTCAGAACTTGGTGAGACTAAATTTCCTCTGTTCCTCATAACATTCACATCCTCTGTACAGAGCTCACGTCACTACAGAAGTTTTTTATTAAGATATTGATTGTGTGCCAATTCAAATTTTTGGTATATGCTTTAAAATATGTTCTTTTAATTAGTATATTATAAAACTGCAGTTGCCACATTATACAATTGCATACAACAGACCCTCTAGTCCAGGGTTCGTACAAGGTGCTTGAAGTGCTTGAAGTACTTGGATTTAACTTTTGGAAATTTAAGACCTGGAAACCCCTTGAATAGCAATATTCCTGAAGAGGTACTTGAAAAGTGCTTGAATTATTCAAAGACAATGTATCTAATAATATAATCTAATGTAATGTAATTGGCACATTTCTTTTTATGCCAAAATCACACAATTAAAAAAAAAACTAATTTCAGTTAATGTCATAACTCTCGAGCTAAACCAGTAGACCAGTAAACCAAATGCAAAAAGAGGAACAGATGAACCAAATCAACTGAGTGAGTCGTTTTAAAGCTGGAACCACTTTGATTCAAACTCGTGACTTCTTTTCATTTCAAGTGATTCCCTAGCGAAAACCAGATCAAATTAAAAGAGCCATTTGTCTTCAAATTTCAACATCACTTGTAATGAGTTTAAAAACCATTGTGTCACAACATGATTCACTTTAATTTCGAAGCGTATAGTAAATCATTTGATTCAGATTCGGCCTTTAAATTGCATATTGCAAATCATTTGATTTTGATCTGAATTTAGATTGGGACTTTGGAGCGGTTTTGCGAATCATTTGATTAAGCATGGAACTTTTGGAGCGGGTTCGCAAATCATTTGTTTTAGATCGGAACTTTGGAGCGGGTTCGCAAATCATTTGTTTTAGATCGGAACTTTGGAGCGGGTTCGCAAATCATTTGTTTTAGATCGGAACTTTGGAGCGGGTTCACAAATCATTTGTTTTAGATCGGAACTTTGGAGCGGGTTCGCAAATCATTTGTTTTAGATCGGAACTTTGGAGCGGTTTCGCAAATCATTTGTTTTAGATCGGAACTTTGGAGTGGTTTCGCAAATCATTTGTTTTAGATCGGAACTTTGGAGCGGGTTCGCAAATCATTTGTTTTAGATCGGAACTTTGGAGCGGGTTCACAAATCATTTCTTTTAGATCGGAACTTTGGAGCGGGTTCGCAAATCATTTGTTTTAGATCGGAACTTTGGAGCGGTTTCGCAAATCATTTGTTTTAGATCGGAACTTTGGAGCGGTTTCGCAAATCATTTGTTTTAGATCGGAACTTTGGAGCGGGTTCGCAAATCATTTGTTTTAGATCGGAACTTTGGAGCGGTTTCGCAAATCATTTGTTTTAGATCGGAACTTTGGAGCGGTTTCGCAAATCATTTGTTTTAGATCGGAACTTTGGAGCGGGTTCACAAATCATTTGTTTTAGATTGGAACTTTGGAGCGGTTTCGCAAATCATTTGTTTTAGATCGGAACTTTGGAGCGGTTTCGCAAATCATTTGTTTTAGATCGGAACTTTGGAGTGGGTTCGCAAATCATTTGATTTAGATCGGAATATAGATCGGAACTTTGGTGCAGGTTTGCGAATCATTTGATTTAGATCAGAATTTTGGAGCGGGTTCGCAAGTCATTTGATTTAGATCAGAATTTAGATTGGGACTTTGGAGCGGGTTTGGGAATCATTTGATTTAGATCGGAATTTAGTTTGGAACTTTGAAGCGGGTTTGGGAATCATTTGATTTAGATCGGAAAATAGATCGGAACTTTGGAGCGGGTTCACGAATGATTTGATTTAAATCGGAACCTAAGAGTGCGGATTCTGAATCATTTGATTCAGATTGGGACTTTGGAGCGGTTTCATGAATCATTTGATTTATATTGGAACTTTGGAGCAGGTTCGTGAATGATTTGGTTTAGATTGGAACTTTGGTGCGGGTTCGCTAATCATTTAATTTAGATTGGAACTTTGGAGCGGGTTCGCATATCGTTTGATTTAGATTGGAATTTAGTTTGGAACTTTGGAGCGGGTTTGCGAATCATTTGATTTAGATCGGAATTTTGGAGCGGGTTCGCAAATCATTTGATTTAGATCAGAATTTAGATTGGGACTTTGGAGCGGGTTCACAAATCATTTGATTTAGATCGGAACTTTGGAGTGGGTTCACAAATCATTTGATTTAGATTGGAATTTAGATTGGAACTTTGAAGCGGGTTTGGGAATCATTTGATTTAGATCGGAATATAGATCGGAACTTTGGAGCGGGTTCACAAATCATTTGATTTAGATTGGAATTTAGTTTGGAACTTTGGAGCGGGTTCACAAATGATTTGATTTAAATCGGAACCTAAGAGTGCGGATTCTGAATCATTTGATTCAGATCGGGACTTTGGAGCGGGTTCGTGAATGATTTGATTTAGATTGGAACTTTGGTGCGGGTTCGCGAATCATTTGATTTAGATTGGAACTTTGGTGTGGGTTCGCGAATCATTTGATTTAGATTGGAACTTTGGAGCGGGTTCACAAATCATTTGATTTAGATCGGAATTTAGTTTGTAACTTAGGAGCAGGTTCACGAATCATTTGATTTAAATCGGAACCTAAGAACGCGGATTCTGAATCATTTGATTTATATTGGAACTTTGGAGCCAGGACATATCAATGGCTTGAGGGGGAGTAAATCATGGAGTAACTTTCATTTTTGGGTGAACTATCCCTTTAATATCCTCTTTGGCTCTGCTGCTTTAAGTATCCCAAAGCTCCTGTCTAAAACACACACACAAACTCACAGCAACTGTTTTTCCCCTTGTGGGAAGAGATGTATTTTGGGAAAGAAGTAAAAAAAACTTTTCCTCTGTCTTTCTCTCCCAGCTTGAGTCTGATTTTGTGTGTTAATAACAGCTTCACATCCTCTATTGGTCGCGTGCGTCTGGCGCAGAAGCGATGTGAAGATGGAAAATGTATCTGTTTTTTTTCTCCTTTGTTATCTTCTTCACCTTATAATGGCCTTTCATGTCCGCTGTCTTTTGCAGCCAGGCGTTTTCCGCTTGTTCCTCTGGGGCCTTTAGTTAGCTTCTGCCTGGACACGTCGCTCAGAGCCTCAGGCGTCCGCCCAAACAAGTCACACATGCTGGGGGGGTGTGGGGCGGACCCAGGGTTACCCATTATCTGTCCTGTGGAGAGATTCAAAAGCTGTGAGCAAGTCTTTGTCCTATGTGGGAGTGGACGGGTTGTGAACACGCACACGCAAGCGGAGAACAATGTCTTTTCTATATTTAGGGAGTTCAAATCAATGTTTTGAGGCTGTAACGCATCCTGTCCGAGCCTGACATGCGGTTTTGTGATGGTCGTGTTTGGTTTTTATCTGTGTTTGTGTGACACGTGCATGACGCGGCTTGAAAACGTAGTCGCAAGTGCTCTTAAGGGGAGCTGGGAGAATGAGAACAAGAGAGGAGGAGAACTGAGGGTGAAGAGATACTGCTGTTTGTTTAGCCACAGCTGTTGCTCTTCTTCACGCACACACTTACAGACAATGAAACATTGTTCTGTGACGGTCAGATTCAGAGGGGAAAAACATGTAAAGATAGAAGAGTGAAATTATAATGGTGGCTCTCAGGATTGGAGTACATCACAGATGTTTCAAACTAAATTGATGGGCTCTTTTGAGCAACATCCTTATACACGACAGAACACTGATAGCACAAACTAGCAAAGCTCTGACTATCCAGAACAGTCTTTGTGACTGCATAGTGGTGCTATAACACACGCCCTTTGCCCTGGTGACCTCTGGGAGAACAAACAGATTTGGGTCATTGAGAGTTTGCGTTCCTCTTTACTGAACTGCATTTGTTAGGGAATTCACAAGTGGTGGAGACCACAAGATCAATAACCGTACACTTCCTGAGGAAACCCTTAACTATCCTAACATCTAAAGACAATTATGTAATGCCAAGGGCATTGGTAAAAAGTAGGCTTGTCTTCAGTGAAAGGCCAGTGAAAATGTTGGCTGGGCAAATAAAAATTTGAACCAATATTAAAATTTATTAAAATTTACCCAAAATTACATTTTATGTCCCTATGAAATAAATTTAATTTTTTCCCAAGTTCAGTTTTATTTTTGCTAAATTCAGTTTTTATTAATTTTCTGGATTTAGTTTGAATGGTTTCATAACATTTTAATAATAAAAAAGCATCTTTAATTAACAGATTTTATTAAAACAATATTATTTATTAAAAAAAAAAAAAACATTTTTTCAGAAATACTGTGTTGTGTATTTAAATTGTTCTGGTAAATACATTTTGGTAAATATTCCTTAAAAAGAATAAATTGCATTAAGTGATATGTTTCTGTCACAAATTCTTCAAGTGTAACCAAACTTTTATTTTGACAGGTTGCTCTGGAGTCCTGTAAGTTTAGGGCTGCCACTAATGATTATTTTGGTAATCGAGTAATCTGATGATTATTTTGACGATTAATTGAGTAATCAAATTATATTTAATTTGAGGTAATAAAAATAGACATACACAATAGTCTTTAGAATTACGTGAATACATACATATATAACAGCAATGGAACAATAATAAATAGTTCAAATAAAGTCTCAAAAGCAAGTTATCATGATTTTAATAAACACAACTGATAAAGTACATAATGTGTTATAAACGATAGAGCTAATGTACATTATGGATTCATAACAAATGCTATAGGGCGCCAACTCCTTGGTGATTGTTTTTACACTTTACGCATGATCCAATCCTTGTTTAATATTAACTAAACAACATTTAATTCAAATGTCCACTTAATCTTTAATATTTGGCATTTCTTTACAACAAAAATGTTACACCCTCAATAATTTCTTAAATATGTGGACATTAAAATGAGAGTTTGAGCCTTTATTTAAAAAATCGTGATGCACAGTTAGCATATTGAGTAGGGTTACCTTACAAATCTGATAAAATGGCACACGCTGCGTTCCCAGATGAACATTATAATAAATCCAAACACAAGAATATGCAGAGAGATGGAGTTTAGTTAAATAACAGTTTGTGTGGAGCAGCATTTACTGTGAATGGAGCAATGCAATGCAACACTAGTCCATATCGTGTTTGGATTTAAATGTACTGACCTACTTTTAATTTATTCATCCAAAATTTGGCTGGATTCTGCGATTCCGCATTGCGGAAGTCATAGGGCCCTACTACTTTGTATACTTTGTATGTTTTTATTTATAGTCTGCTTCTCCTGTATCATTTTAGATTCTGAAGTTTTCTTTTGGAGCAGCTTTGACGTAGGCAGGTTTTGGAACAGATACACTCTCTTTTAGACTAGCACTTTTCTAGGCATTGTGTGATTTTCTAGGCTGTGATTGTGTCGAGTGTGTGTTTGTTTGCTGTGTCTTTGTGTCTGTACCTGCTCTCTCAGGCTCTAGCATGTCTCTCGTCTCTCCCTCAAAACCCTGAGGGCCAACTGGAATTATCTCAAGGGAGAGACAGAAAGAGTCAGGAAGACGCTGTGAGGGAGCAATTTAAGGAACAAATGAAAGCGTGTGAAGCATTGAAAGGATAGGAGTGAAGTGTACGTGATTTATATGCAGCCAGTGTGCCGTTTGGTCTCATATTCGCCCCAGCTGTGAGACGTCTTCCTGTGACGGAGGGAATGAGAAAAAAGACGTGCAGTGAAAATATGAAGATGACTCATGGAAATGGAATTAATGTTGATGAGAAATACTGTTGAGCTCTGCAGAGGGAGTGTCAATTATACACATGCGTTCTCATAGGAAATGGTACTGCAGAGTAATCTAGGGTTGTCATGATGCCAACATTTCAGAAGTCAGTACCAGTGAAATAGAACGATTAACCTATTAATAATTTTTCATGCTGCATTGAAGTTAGATAAAATATAACGTGATGAGAATAATAGAGTAATGAGACCAAAGACTGCCTGTCAGATTTACCCAAAACGAATTGGATCTCATGTTTAACTGCCATGGAGACATCAGACAGCAAATTCCAGAAGAGCTGGCCAAGTTAAAGGAGTAGTTCACTTTCAGAACAAAGATTTACAGATAATGTTGTCTTGTCATCCAAGATGTTCATGTCTTTCTTTTTTCACTCATAAGGAAATGATGTTTTTTTGAGGAAAACGTTTCAGGATTTCTCTCCATATAATGGACTTCTATGGTGCCCCCGAGTTTGAACTTCCAAAATGCAGTTTAAATGCAACTTCAAAGGGCTCTAAATGATCCCAGCCGAGGAAGAAGGGTCTTATCTAGCAAAACGAACAGTTATTTTCTAAAAACATTTACAATTTATATACTTTTTAATCTCAAGCGCTCATCTTGCCTAGATCTGCATGAACTCTGTGTAGTCCAGTTCATGACAGTTAGGGTATGTTGAAAAACTCCCATCTCATTTTCTCCTCCAACTTCAAACTCCTTTTTTTGTAAAGAGTGTTTGATCTTATTTGCATGTTCACTTTGTAAACACTGGGTCGGTACTTCTGCTGCGATGTAGGACGATTTTGAAGTTGGAGAAGAAAATGAGATGGGAGTTTTTGGACATCCTAACTGTCATGAACCGGAATACACAGAGTACACACAGAGCTATACAACATTTCAGAAAATAACCAATTGTTTTGCTAGATAAGACCCTTCTTTCCTCAGCTGTGATCGTTTAGAGCCCTTTGAAGCTGCATTTTGGAAGTTCAAACTCAGGGGCACCATAGAAGTCCATTATATGGAGAGAAATCCTGACATATAATGCACTTCTATGGTGCCCCCGAGTTTGAACTTCCAAAATGCAGTTTAAATGCAGCTTCAAAGGACACTAAACGATCCCAGCCGAGGAAGAAGGGTCTTAACTAGCGAAACGATCGGATATTTCCTAATAACATTTACAACTTATATACTTTTTAATCTCAAACGCTTGTCTTGCCGAGCTAAACAAGATGAGCATTTGAGGTTAAAAAGTATACAAATTGTAATATTTTTGAGCAAATAACCCATCGTTTTGCTATATAAGACCCTTCTTTCCTCGGCTGTGATCATTTAGAGCCCTTTGAAGCTGCATTTTGGAAGTTCAAACTCAGGGGCTCCATATAAGTCCATTATATGGAGGGAAATCCCGAAATGTTTCACTCAAAAAACAATTTCCCTACGACTGAAGAAAGAAAGACATGAACATCTTGGATGACAAGGGGGTGAGTACATTATCTGTAAATTAATTTATATATCATATATAATATAATACTGCATTTGGGCATCGGCCATAACACTTGCTGAGAGAAATACCGCAAGCAGAGTGATGATAAACTGTGAAACAGTTGGAGTTCTGTTATCACTAGAATATTGCACTCCAATTAGAATATTCCAATTAGATTCAAGGACCAGACAGAACTGTTGATAATTTTGCTTCGTTGGATTTTGCTGAGCTGTTCGTCAGAAAACGGGGCCATGCAATCCTTTGGCCATGTGTTCATATGAAGCCTCTACTGATTTCCTTCTAATCATACTCAGCTGCTGAACGGCTTTACAGAACAGCATGATGGTTTATCAGGCAGAGGGCCAGCATGGGGTCCATATGCCAACCCTTTCCTGAGAGTGGGACAGAATGCAGCTTTGGTGACGGTTGTAAACTGATCCGGCGGTACGACCTCTGAACTCTGACATGTCACTTAATGGCCAAGTGAGACGTTCTGCAATGGCGACCATATCTGAAAAGCTTAACTTCAAATCTGTAGATCAATACTCAATAATGCAGTCACAGTAATCTGAAGGGTCAGGACTTCCTTTACACTGTGTATTGATTTCTAAACGCATTACTCTTTTTGTAGTGATTTACATACTGCTGGTATTGCTGGTACTATGAATTGGTGTGTGAGGTTTTATTCAGAAGCACAGTCCTTTCAGAAGATCGTAGAGGTCATTGGTAAGGACGTGTGAAACTATGTATTTTCATAATTGACTGTCTGGATGATTAGTAGGACTTAATCATGAGTATTGTTTGTCATTGAGCATGAAGGAAAAGAAAAACCATTTCAATGCAAGTTGTGAGAAATAGACTTCGCATTCATATCAGCTTCAAATGGTTTTGATTTTTAATATCTTTAGCAAGAAGTTGCAATTCACTCAATTCAGATTTCACACTAAAAAGGTTCATGCAGTGAAATGTCAAGTAAAACGTGTACACATCTTAATTATTATTTAAAAAAGTTATTAAACTTTTTTTAGGCAAAAAAGTGTTATTTTCTAATATCATGAATAAGAACCACACTGCATTCCATTTTACAACTAGAAATAAGCGTTTTTCTTCATAAAAAGATAAAAGGAGAGTTATCAGGGTCTGTAATTCACGTTTATGGCCCTATGAAATCCATGTTTGTTTGTTTTTTTGCTTTTACTTTTTTTCTGGAATTTTGATACAATTTACCATGATTTAAAAAAAAAAAAGTTTAGCTGAAATTAAACTATGAAATAATGTTTTATTGTTGTTGTTATTATTATTATTATTATTTTTACCAAATTCTTTGTTTTCTATTTTAATGTTTCTGGTTTTAATGAAAATGGATTAATTATAAGCATGTCTGATAAATGTAATTCTTTATTTTAATTGTATTGTTTTATTTTTTGAAACTGCCCTATGAATTTTCTAAAATTATGTTTCAAACATTTTAATAATGATTGTATTATTAGTGGAAGCAGAAGTTTCATTAAGATCATTCTACTGTACAATGATCATATATGTATGATAATTAAGAATAATTATATACTGTCACAGTTTCTTAAACAACTTTTATTTTGTTGGATTACCATGAAGACCTTTTAGTTATAGTGTTTTTATGATATGATTATTTTTTCTTAAATTAGAGTAAATTCTCATGAAGTGACTTTCAGAGCAGTTGTTTCCCTTTATAAGCATTCAATTAAAATATTTGTGAGTTAAAGTGGATGAACTGTAATTTTTTTAACAGTAAATGTACACTACCAGTCAAAAGTTTTTGAACAGTAAGATTGTAAATGTTTTTTCTTAAGGAATTCTCTTTTGCTCACCAAGCCTGTGTTTGATCCAAAATGCATCAAAAGCAGTAATATTGTGAAATATTTTTACTATTTAAAAAACTGTTTGATTATATTTTAAAGTGTAGTTTATTCCTGTGCTCAAAGTAAAATTTTCAGCATCATTACTCCAGTCTTCAGTGTCACATGATCCTTCAGAAATCATTCTAATACGCTGGTAATAGAAATTAATACTTTTATTTAGCAAGGAAAAAAACATTTATAATGTTACAAAATATTTCTATTTCCTATAAATTCTGTTTCTATTCATCAAAGAAACCTGAAAAAATTCTACTCAGCTGTTTTCATCATAATAATAATATTAAATGTTTTTTGGGCAGCAAATCAGAATTTTAGAAGGATTTCTGAAAGATCATGTGACACTAAAGACTGAAGTAATGATACTAGAAATGGTAAAAATATTTCAGAATTGTACTGTTTTTGCTGTACTTTGGATCAATTTCATAAAAATAAAAAAATATCACTAATCATGTAGGTTTGTGGTCACTATTCAACTAGTCAACCATCCTGACCAATCCTCAGCTTGTGTATGTGTGTGTGTGTGTGTGTGTGTGTGTTTTGGTCCCAATGTGAGTGTTTGTGGTTTGCTATGGTGTGATTCAAAATTGTGGTGTAATGATGTCAGTTGATTAATGCCACAGATTTTCTGCTTATCTGATCTGCTCCACACTCAAAACCACAACTATAAACACCAACACAAGATAACAAACTCAGCCATTTCCTTTAGTGCCTCCATGCTGTTTATTTAAGAGAGTGAATGTGTGCTCATGTGTGCCATGACCGTGTGTCAGTCATTATGACTATAACCCTTTTCCTATTGCTGCCGGTCGGCACAGCAGTCGCCGCTTCCTCTCAGAATCCCTTGTTTCCTGTAGAGTTTCCTGTTGGCTTCTGAATCGGGCTCATAGAGAGACAGGAATGGGGCATTCAGCCGAGCAAGTGTATTAAATCATGTGAGAGGGCACAGAGAAAAACTAATGGCATGCCAGACGAGGGAGTGGAAGAGGAGAGGAGAGAGGGAGGGAGGGAAAAGAAACCATGCAGGCAGCGGATCTGGGTTTAGGCCAGCTGCTCTCGTCCCACGGGAGTCTTCAATCAGCACACACACACTCGCCGCCTGCTGCTGCCCACTTACTGGACTGCTGACACCGCCAACCTCCAGCACACGCACACTTATTGATCTTCACTGAACCGCAAAAAAGGACAGTAGCACAGGTTACTGTCATCTTTTCTTTCTTTTTTCTTTGACCATGTGACATGGAAATTGTCCAGTCAGCTGGTCATAGATGTTGTGACAGTTGTGACCCCTAAACGCCTCACCCGCTAGGTTTTGATCCATCAGCCGCTGAGATGCTGAATGTCACTTTTGTGGACTTCCAAGTTCCAGTTCAATTTACTGTTTATTAATGTTTGATGCATTTCAGTTGGTTTCAGACAGGATGCACAATTGTAACTGTTAATTTGAGTAAATAAAAATGGAATGAAATCGAAACTCCATTCAACTGCTGTAAGTTTAGACGTTTTCTTTTAAACTTTGTTTTACATTTTAAATTTGCTTCTTTTTTTCTGACTTTTTTTTTCTCAGAATTGTAAGAAGTTCTGACAGTTTTATTCTTCAGAATTGTGAGTTTATATCTCACAATTAAAACTCGTTTTTCCTCAGAATTGCAAATTTATATCTCGAAATTTACTTTTTTCTCTAGAATTGCAAGTTTATATCTCACAATTGTGACTTTTTTTCTCTCTCAGAATTGCTAGTTTCTCGCTATTGTGAGTATTTTTACTTCAGAATTGCTGGTTTCTCATAATTGTGACAATTATTTACTTTGAATTGAGAGTTTGTGCAATTGTGACCTTTTCCCCTCAGAACTGCGAGCTTATATATTGCAGTTGTGACTTTTTTCTCAGAATTGCGAGTTTATAACTTACAATTGTGACTTTTGCAAGTTTATGCCTCACAGTTTCCCCTCAGAATTGCTAGTTTCTCACTGTTGTGACTATTTTTACCTCAGAATTGCAAGTTTCTCACAACTGTGACTTTTATTTACATAGAATTGAGTTTCTCGCAATTGTGACTTTTTTCCCCTCAGAATTGCAAGTTTATATCTCGCAATTGTGCCCTTTCCCTCAGAATTGCGAGATTATATCTCAGTTGTGACCTTTCCCTCAGAATTGTGAGTTTATATCTCACAATTGTAACATTTTTTCCCCTCAGAATTGCTAGTTTGTCACTATTGTGACTATTTTTTTTTACCTCAGAATTGTAAGTTTCTCACAATTGTGACTTTTATTTACTTAAAATAGAGTTTCTCGCAATTGTGACTTTTTCCCCCTCAGAATTGCAAGTTTATATCTCAGTTGTAGTCTCAGCCTCAGACGTCTGGCCGACGGAACGTTGGCTAAACGTCTGATGCATATGGTACACTTAACTGAAAACACTTCAGGAATGTCGAAGTCATGATCTGATTAGTTGAATTTGATCGGATTTCCGGGAGACGCGAGTGTCGCGTTTATTTTCGTTCTGCCGGGAAACAAAGTGCAGACTGGTTTACTCAGCGTTTTGCTAAAATGTGCTTATGCAGACGCCATTGTTGTTATACACATTTGCAACGTTCGTGACTGACTGCTTGTTCTCCCTCTTCTTATTTAACTTTCAATGCTGGTTATTTCAATGACTTGTTGCATGCCAATCTGTTGTTGTGGGGGCATTTCCACGCACCGAAACGTGACGCTGAACGAAACGAACTGTGATTGGTTGTTTGACATGTCGGTCAATCGGCCTTATGGGCGGGCCTTGGCCAATGAAAGCTGCCATGAATTTCAGACCTTCAGCCGTCAGTCTGAAGGTCTGGCTATGCGAGACTATCTCAGTTGTGACCTTTCCCTCAGAATTGTGAGTTTATTTCTCACAATTGTGACTTTTTCCCCTCAGAATTGCTAGTTTTTCACTATTTTGACTATTTTTTTTACTTCAGAATTGCTAGTTTCTCACTATTTTGACTATTTTTACCTCAGAATAGCAAGTTTCTCACAATTGTGACTTTATTTAGAATCAAGAGTTTTTTGCAATTGTGACTTTTTTCCCTCCGAATTGCAAGTTTGTATCTCACAATTGTGACTTTTTGTCTCAGAATTGTTTATATCTTGCAGTTGTAACTTTTCTTTCCTCAGAATTGTGAGTTTGACTCACAATTGACTTTATTCTCAGAATTTTGAGTTTATATCTCGCAATTGTGACTTTATTTCCCCTCAAAAGTGCAATTATCGTTTACAATTGTTTTATCTCGGAATTGCGAGTTTATATTTTACTTATTGTTTTTTTTTTGCAGAGTTGTAAATTATATCTTGCAGTTCTGACTTAACTCACAATTGCGTGTTATTGAGTGAATTAAAATACAAACTCGCAATATTTTTGCTATGATTTGTATTGCATTAAACACATTAATTAAAAGGAACTTCAGTTTGTAAATTAAAACTGATTGCAATTCAGATTCCAGTTGAACTTACCATAACTGTTATGTGCTCCACACCTAACAAAACTGAGATGTATACATCATATGAAAGCTCAATAAACAAGCTTTCTATTGACATATGGTTTGTTAGGACAGGACAATATTTGGCCGAGATACATCTATTTGAAAATCTGGAATCTGAGGGTGCAAAAAAATCAAAATACTGAGAAAATCACCTTTAAAGTTGTCCAAATTAAGTTCTTAACAATGCATATTACTAATCAAAAATTACATTTTGATATATTTATAGTAGGAATTTTACAAACAATCTTAATGTAACATGATCTTTACTTAATTTCCTAATGATTTTTGACATAAAAGAAAAATCTATAATTTTGACCCATACAATGTATTTTTGGCTATTGCTACAAATATACCCCAGCGACTTAAGACTGGTTTTGTGGTCCAGGGTCACATATGTTAATGCTAATAATAATGTGTTCCTCCTCTTTCGGACGGCCTGTAAACACTTGCAGACACAGAGCAGGCCTATCATCAGCCATCAGCATCACGCTCAACTCCATTTGTCAAATTCCTCTGCTTCTGATCAGCACTCCGCCATAGCATGCGCTGTGACCTTGGCTTTTTATAGTCTCTCTGTCTTTGGATGATAATTAGAGTGCTGACAGGCTGGCCGTTTCTCACCTCCTTTTAATACACACACACACACACACACATACATACACAATCTGCTGTTAAACAAGCTACCCGCTGTCTCTTCAGGACAAGCATTAACTTCCTTTTCCTCCAAATTTGCGGGCAGGATTGTGTTTCATGTGCAGTAGCTCTTGGGCCCGTCGCTCTATTTCTGTCTCTCCTAACATCCTTAACTTTAAGCCTGCGTTACCGCAGAATTCTGGCAGACACTGTTTGCTTTTCGTCAGACAGACTGCCACATGCAGACGTACTGTTTGGCTCATCCGTCTGATATTAATCAGGCCTGTGAGATGCTTCAGTGCAGCATGAATTTCATTTTCAGTTTTTCAAGCCTGAACATTTCTCATTTGATTTCACTTCAAGGCGCATGCAAGTACAGCGCATGTTTCTCACTGTCTGTCTAAATTAAGATACACTCAATCACACACGACTGGGTGACATTTAAGCAAGAGAACCTCTGGCGAAATAATCTTAGCATTGACTTGAAAGCCATTCGGTTGTGCTGCACTTGCTCTCTTGGCTACTCATTGGTGAAGGGGTTACACATTTAGGGCTGCATGATTAGTCAAAATAAAATCAAAATCGTAGCAATGGCTGCGTTGTCATTACATAAATGCACTGTGGGCTTTAGAAGGAAGCATGACATTTGTACACGAGCAGGTCGTGATCCTGTGTTTTCAGTGGCTTCAAACTGGCTGTTGTCAACAAAAGAGAAGCTGCAAGCGCTCACTGTTGTTTTCGCCAAGCTTGATGGTTTAACATTTAAAAATGAGGAAATGAAACAGGAATAACTAATTGGTATCAACATTTTATAGTTGTACTGTTAAATGTAAAAAATATTTCCTCTTATACTAATTTTTTTAATTTTATTTTGTTTTTCATGTAGTAGTAGTAGTAGTAGTAGTAGTAAATATTATTATTATTATTATTATTATTATTATTATTATTACTGTTATGTTTATAATAATTATAGAAATAATAATTGTTGTATATATTATATTTACATATATATTTAAATTATAATTATCAATGTTATTAATAAAAACATTTTTATTTTATATATTTTTTAATGATCTTAATATTAATGATTATTATAACAACAAAATACTACTACTACTTGCTACTATCTCTCTCTGTAGATATAGATATCTACAAACAATTGTACTACAAACAATGTAGTAGTAGTAGTAGTAATATTAATAATAACAATTATTATTATTTTTGTAATAATTATGGAAATAATGATTTTTATTATTTTTATATACCTATTTTTTATTATAATTTTAAATGCAATTATTAAATTTCTATTTTGTAAAAGTTTATTTTATGAAAAATTATTTTAATGATCGTAATGGTTATTATAAAAAATAAAATACTACTATTATTGCTACTATCTTTCTATAGATATCTACAAACTTTTGTAATTGTTTTAATATAGTAGTAGTATTAAATATTATTATTATTATTATTATTATTATTATTATTATTATTATTATTATTATTATTATTATAGTTAATAATAATTATAGAAACAATTATTTTTGTTTTATATACGTTTTTAATTAGAATTTTAAATGTAATTATCATTAAAGTTTTTTTGTAATTTTTTTGTAATTTAATTATGAAAAATTGTTATAATAATCTTAATAATGATTATTATAACAGTAAAATACTACTACTATTGCTATTATCTCTCTAGATATAGATATTTCAAACTTTTTTACTTTTTCATGTAGTAGTAGAGTATTAATAATAATAATAATAATAATAATAATAATAATAATAATAATAATAATAATAATAATAATAATAATAATGATTAATAATATTATTATTGTTAAATTGTTAGAATTATTTTTAGAATAATAATTATGTAATTATTTTTATATATTAATTGATTTACTTATTTTTTAATTATTATTATAAGTAATTTATTAAAGATTTTTATTTTGTAATTATTTTTTTTTACAAATTGTTTAATGAAAAGTTATTTTAATGATCTTAATAATGACTATTATAACAATAAAATACTACTATTACTAATATGCTACTATCTCGTTCTCTAACTTTATAGATATAATTATTTACAAACTTTTTATTTTTTTCATGTAGTAGTAGTAGTATTAATAATAATGATAATAATAATGACTGTTAATATTATTATTATTAAATTGTTTTAATATTATTTTTATAATAATTATATAAATAATTATTTTTATATTAATTGATATACTTATTTTTTTTAATTATAAAAGTAATTTATTAGATTTTTTTTATTTCATACATTTAAAAAAATAATAATGAAAAATGATTTTAATGATCTTAATGACAATTATAACAATAAAATACTACTATTACTAATATGTTACTATTTTGTTTTTATTTTTTTAATGTAGTAGTATTATAATTATAGGAATAATTATTTTAAATCTTATTTTTATATAAATATTTTTTAAAATGATAATTTTAAATTTAATTATCAATAGACATTTTTTTATTTCATTATTTTATGAAAAATTATTTTAATGATCTTAATAATGATTATTATAACAATAATCTACTACTATTGCTGCTATGTCTCTCTATAGATGTAGATATCCAAAAACCATTTTACTTTTTTTATGTAGTAGTAGTAATAAATATTATTATTTTTATTATTATGTATTGTTTTTATATACTTGTTTTTATTATAAAAATTATTAAATACTTTTTATAATTTTTCTTTACTAATAATTAATAATCCTAATGATTATAACAATAATCTACTACTACTACTCTAATAATAATAATAATAATAATAATAATCTCTCTCTTTATAGATACAGATATCTACAAAATTTTATTTATTTTTTAAATAGCATTCACTAGCTTTATTAGAAAAGTTGCAATTTAAAAATGTTCCCCAAATTGTGCAGCATTACAAGTGATAGCTTTTGTTAATTAATATTAATTTTGTTAATTAAGTTTAATTTATTTAATGTGTCTCTGACTCTTTGAACTAAAGCTAAATCTTCACCTCATCCTCACATAAATAAGAACTATGTATTATTATATGAGAACAAAGGATGGACACAAATTGTTTGAGAGCTGCAGCTTTTGTTTTATCTTTTCAGTTGTAGCAAGAGCTGGGAGGGTTATGACCTGAGGAACATGGTGTACGAACGACTCCAGCTCCAGGAAGCCAGGACTTTCCACCAACGCATTCGCTTTCTGTTTTGGTGGGATGAAGGCGTGTGGTTGGTTGATCTCTTGATCAACCCTGTGATAGTGATTTACACACTTTTACACTTACACAATGGCTCACGGTGGGAGGGACATTGGGCACTTACGTTGTTAACCCATTTCATTTATTATTATTTTAACTATGAACTTTGGTCATGCCACGACGCCGCTTTCTTCCAGTGTAGACACTGTTTCAGAAAGCAACTGTGTTTCTTTTCTTATTGTTGCAGTGTTGATATTTCCTTGTGTTGCTGAGTAGCTGCCATTGTTCTCAGTTGGAGACGTGCTTACATGAGCGTATTGTTGTTATAATTGTTGCACAGAGACGACACAGTAACACACTTGTTCTTATTCATTCATACTCGCTAGACCACAAAAGATCATATTTTCCATTTTAACGGTCTTCTCTTATCGTCTCCCTTAAGGCTTATTCCATAGGGTGTTTTTCTTTTCTTTCCCTCTGAATGTCAAATGAAATATGGATGAATAGGACTCAGAGGGCCCCAGAGCAAAGTTTCTGTGTGTGTGTGTGTGTGTGTGTGTGTGTGTGTGGTGGTTCAGAAGTGGAAAAAGAGGGTTAACAAACACCCCATGACCATATAAATATCAGTTTCAGAAATGTATGCTATGCACACACAGGATACGTTCAGTGTTTGGGAAGGAAAACAAGTTTGTTAACATGTACTGACAACCCTCTGCTGCTTTGTGAATGTTGTGATGTGATGATGTATTGGTGATGTCATTTGATTCATTTGGTGATCCTTTCCGAAGGTTATTTAGTGTTTTGTGAATGAGTCATTGAATTATTCCCTCAACTAATTTGTTAAAAAAACACCCAGTTAACAACAAGTGTTTGGCTTCCCATATGTACGTCTGAACACCGGTTCTCACGCTCTCATGTTCTCATGTGTCTGTGGAAATCAAAGCCATAATTCTAAACAAGTTGAATTCCAAATTTGAGGTTGATATCTGTCTAAAGATGTGCTTTCAGTACGTTTTTGTTTGGGTTTAGTACCAAATGTTTCCGCTAGATGAAATTCACTTCCTATTCATTTCCAGTGCAGTTATTTTTCACTGTGCGCAGTACAAGTGTGGTAGTTTTTTAAGGATTTTTTAACCTATTCGAATAATTGTTTACATTTTTTTTTCTATTAAAACTTGCACTAGATGAATGCGTTTAAAGGGATAGTTCACCCAAAAATTTAAATTCTGTCATGAATTACTCACCCTGTTGCCGTTCCAAACCCGTAAGACCTTTGTTCATCATTGCAACACAAATTTAGATATTTTTGATGAAATATTACTTGATGAATATTACTGATGTCAATTGATTAATTTAATGACCCTTTCTGCAGGTTATTTTGTGTTTTATAAATGAGTCATTGAATTATTCACTCAACTGATTTGTTCAAACTAACAGGGATAGTTCACCCAAAAATGTAAATGCTGTCATTAATTACTCACCCTTATGTCGCTCCAGTCCAAACCCATAATACCTTTGTTCATTTTTGGAACACCAATGAATATATTTCTGATGAAATCCGAGAGTTTTCTGACCCTGCATAGACAGCAACACAACTGACATGTTGAAGGCCCAGAAAGGTAGTAAGGACATTGTTAAAATAGTAAAATTGTAATAGTAAAATAGTCACATTTCTTCTCTTCCGTGTCAGTCTCCAACACACGTTTACGAGAGTACCACGATACATGCATGTGCATTGCTCTTCATAAAATTATGGTTGAACCACTGATGTCACATGAATGTCAACGATATCCTTAATACATTTCTAGGCCTTGTACATGGTCTTTGCATTGCTGTCTATGCCGGGTCAGAAAGCTCTCGGATTTCATCAGAAATATATTCATTGGTGTTCCAAAAATGAACAAAGGTATTATGGGTTTGGACTGGAGCGACATAAGGGTGAGTAATTAATGACAGCATTTTCATTTTTGGGTGAACTGTCCCTGTTAGTTTGAACAAATCAGTTGAGTGAATAATTCAATGACTCATTTGTAAAACACAAAATAACCTGCAGAAAGGGTCATTAAATTAATCAATTGACATCAGTAATACATCACAACATTCAAAAAGCAACAGAAGTTTGTCAGTACATGTTTCCAAACATTACGTTAAAGGGTTAGTTCACACAAAAATGAAAATTAGCCCATCAACTAGCCCATCTCCCTCAAGCTTTCCTAGGCGTATATGACTTCCTTCTTTCAGACGAATCCAATCATAGTTATATTAAAAACTGTCCTGGCTCTTTCAAGCTTTATCATGGCAATAGGCAGGCGTTTCTCTTCAACAGGTCAAAACAAGTCAAATAAAGTGCATCCATCCATAATAAAAAGTGCCTCATATGGCTGCAAGGGGTGAATAAAGGCCTCCTGTAGTGAATCGATGTACTTTTGTGTCACAAAAACGCATCGATTCGCTACAGGAGCCACTTTTTATTATGCATGGATGCGCTTTATTGGACTTCTTTTGACCTGTTGGAGAGAAACACCCACCTATTGCCATAATAAAGCTCGGAAGACCTATGACAGTTTTTCTGCAACAAAGCAGATTGATGCTTTCTCATCCATTTTGATTTTAAGTTATAAAAGGACCAACAGGAATAATAACATCAATGATGTCAAAGGTCATACATTTTTAATTTGCAAGTTTGTGCAAATAAAATGTTTACAAATGCGCACACACTAAAAGCAAAAGCCAGAGGGAGATGAAAGATTAATGAATGCGTTTAATGGGACACATCGAGGGGGGACCCATGTAAATGAAGGTGGGAAAAACTGAGCTGACTACTTGAACTCATTCCTTCAGGCTCAGTGTGTCTGTTCTCTGTTATACTGTTTCCCCGGCAGGTTGCAACAAGACAGCGACACCTCCTACGCTCTTTCTCATCCGGATCTTTCTCTCGCTCCATTCCGCCTTTCATTCAGCCTCCTCCGTGCCCCTGAGCGTCTTTCCACAGTCTCTTTCAACAACCTTCCGAGATCTCACACATTAATCACTCCCGTCACACCACGCAAACATTCAACCCGACGTTCCCTCGCATGACGGACACATGTGAAGGTGATTTGTGGTGCCCTTCTGACATGTGCAGTGGTCACGAACATGCAAAATCTTTACCGTCAATTGAGCATGACGTCATTAAGTCATCAGTCATGGTGCCACAATGGTTTATACATTAATGGTTTTTCACATGCAGTTTTACACTCTCATTCAACTGTCCACAGATTGATCAAACAAGGTCATATCTGCAACATAAGCCTAGAGTGCATTACTCTTAGATTCCAGAATCAAAATTCCTATTTTGCTCACCCCCATGTCATCCAAGATGGTCATGTCTTTTTCTTCAGTCGAAAAGAAATGAAGGTTTTTGAGGAAAACATTCCAGGATTTTTCTCCATATGCACTCTTAAAAATAAAGGGTGCTTTAAAAGGTTCTTCACAGCGATGCCATAGAAGAACCATTTTTGGTTCTACAAAGAACCATTCAGTCAAAGGTTCTTTAAAGAACCGTCTCTTTTCTTACTTTTTTTATCATCTGAAGAACCTTCTTTCAACACAAAGAATCTTTTGTCAAACCGAAAGGTTCTTCAGACGTTAAAGGTTCTTTATGGAACCATTTAGACAAAAAAGATTCTTCTATGGCATCGTGAAGCACCTTTATTTTTGTGTATTGGACTTCTCTTGGGGTCTTATCTAGCAAAACGATCAGTAGTTTTCTAAAATAATTTAAAAAGTATATACTTTTTAATCACAAATGCTTCTCTTTTCTCAAATTTCACAAATTCTCTCAAAATCGACTTAATTACTGTAACTTTAATTTATTCATTATGTTTCAACAGTACCATCTTAGCTGTGCCCTAAAAGCTTTTCTTTAATTCATTAGTTGTGTTTCATTAGTTTGTTGTTCAGGTTGAAATGAGTAAATGATAAAAGAATTGTCGTTTTTGGGGGACAAGGTCATATAAACACAAAACCAATCCCCTGTTCCTTACATTTATAAAATATTTAAGCTAATTTGATTTTGCTACAACATAAACCTAGTGTATATTACTCTTAGATTCCCTTAATAGATTACTTCACTTTCAGAATCAAAATTCCTGATAATTTACTCTTCCCATGTCATTCAAGATGTTCATGTCTTTCTTTCTTCAGTCGAAAATAAATTAAGGTTTTTGAGGAAAACATGCCAGGATTTTTCTCCATATAGTGAACTTCTCTAGAGGTCTTATCTAGCAAAACGGTCAGTCATTTTCTAAAATAATTTAAAAAGTATATACTTTTTAACCACAAATGCTCGTCTTTTCTGTGCTACAGAATTCCTGAGTCCACAAATTCTCTCAAAATTGACTTAAACAAGGTAAAGTTACTTAAGTTACTGTAACTTTAATTTATTAATTATGTTTCAACAGTACAGTCTTAGTTGTGCCCTAAGGTTTAATGAGGAGTAAGGGTCTTATCTAGCAAAACGGTCTGTCATTTTCTAAAACAAAATTAACGTTTTTATACTTTTTAACCACAAATACTTATCTTTTCTGTGCTACAGATTTCCTGAGTCCACAAATTCTCTCAAAATCGAATTAAACAGGGTAAAGTTACTTAAAAATGACTATCTTTAATTTATTAATTGTGTTTAAACAATACTACAGTCTTATTGGTGCCCTAAAATATTTTTCAAATTAATCCAAAAAAGTATTTAAACATTAATCTCTTTCAGGCATGTAATTATAATAAATAATTCAAATGAATAATTAAAAACGTATTAAATAATGCATACGTGTGTTAATAATAAATAATCAAATAATTTTATTCCTGAATAATTTAGCTATATCTATACTACAGAAAAAATCTTTAATATTTTTGAAAGAAGACTCTTGCATTTATTTGACCAAAAATACAGTAAAAACTGTAATATATTAGTACAATTTTAAAAAAGCTGTTTTCTATGTGAATTAGGGCTGTCCCCGACTATGAATTTTCATAGTCGAATCAGAATTTTCGAATCTTTCTATAGTCGACCGATAGTCGAATCATCTTATGTGCGTGTGTGAATGGGTTGGGAGGGGCACGACACTATAGTCAGCAGGAGGGTAAAACTATTTTTATTTTATTTTACAAGCGACCAAAACTGCCTGCCAACTGACAGACAAACTTATTTAGGTTTAAATAAAAACACAGAACGCGTCTTTTAGTTCTAAAAACGCGAGGCGCACAGCACTGCCTTTTTTGGTGACTTTTAATGAAAGAGCAGTGTGCTGCGGTTTTTTTTATGTTGCTAAGCAACGACCAAAACAGCTGTCCTGTCAGTCAATTCAAAGGATTATAGCGCGAGCGCTCTAACTTAGTTTTTTGCTGTTAAGTAAACTGTCATATTAGCAGAAACCCTAAATAATACAGCTCCGGGTTACCCACGATAGACACCAAAGGTTTCTCCTCCATTTCTTGCAGTCTCCGGACTTTTTAAGCAACGGTAAACTTTCGCCATCACAACAGAAGACCCGCATCTCCATTCATTCGATTGGACAATGGAAAAGAACGCGAATGACGTTGGGTGTTTTTCCGCTCAGAGTTGATTTTTTTTTTTCAACTTCAGGCGCTCAGAGCGCTCCTGCAAAACGCGAGGCGCAGCAGCCGGGGGCGCATAAACAGGGCACAGAACGCTCACTGCCAACAGAAAACCATTCAAAAGAGGCGCCTCCAACTGCAAAAACGCGTCAAGATGGTCCTCATCTCGTCATGCATCAGAGAAAGTGAAAATTAAATTTGTCACAGGGGTGGTTGGAATTATTCACAAACACGTTAAAAATATTTACTGAACGCTTCTTTCTTTTCACTTTTGTTTTTACTGCATTATCATAATCAAAGGCTGTATATAACTTAATATAACTGAACGCTTCTTTCTTTTCACTTTTGTTTTTACTGCATTATCATAATCAAAGGCTGTATATAACTTAATATAACCGTACAAAACCAGTAGTTCTGTGTGCAATTAGACATTGAGCACCCCCATATTGGCAAAATGGTATGATGCTCGTTTCACCCGCGAAGATTCGACTGTGAGATCGGTGGTCGAATCAGGCTCCGCATATCGATGCATCGAATCTTCGACTATTCGGGGACAGCCCTAATGTGAATATGCGTTAAATTGTAATTTGATGTCATGTGATGCAAAGCATTTTCAGCATCATTTCTCCAGTCTTTAGTGTCACATGATCCTTCAGAAATCATTCTAATATGCTGATTTGCTGCTCAAAACAACAACAACATTTCTGATTTTAATCAGTGTTTAAACAATTGTCCTGCTTAATATATGTGACAATAAGTATGTCGAATTTGATATTTTTGCAGTTTGAAATCTGCAGAGCTCTGTGGGCGAAGGTTTCGTGTGGGCCTGCTTATGAGCCAGTTTGGGCTCCTTAACATTTTTCTTTCTGTGGAGTCATCCTCTTATTGCTATGGCAACATGATGGAAACAAAAGCTATAGCTGCATACGTTGAGAATTGAATATTTATTTTCTGTGGAAATTGTGAGTCATTTATTGCACGACTCGTATGTCAAAGTGGCAGCTTTTTGGATTACTGTATTTTCACAAACACAAGTCAGGTGGCCTGGAAATTGGGCTGTTTCTTTGAGATTGGTGGGTTGCCACTCTAAACCATTTTTGCATGTTTGTGACATGCCAGAGCGAATGGTTTCAGTTCAGCCTTCGCTCGATAGACTGAGGAAGGTTGTTCTCCATAATATGCTGTGAATGTTTTGCTGGCTTCAGCCATGTGATGTTTTTAAAGCTCATTTTCATGAACGCGAGGGAAGGAAAGCTTTGCATCTGGCCCGTCCCACAATGCCATGTGGCGGGTGGCATCTGTAGTGTCCTAAAGTACAATCCCTTCTAATGACCTGAGACTGAACTCTGTGAAACTTCAGCCTCAGCCTATTTCCACAATAACAGGCAGCTGCTGGTGTTTTCAGTCTGCTTTCCGTTTGTACTGCACCACCTAGTGGCTGCCTCATTGATGCACACAGTTTGTCTGTCATGTTTGTCAG
>NC_133373.1:12026408-12175101 GCF_049309525.1 Garra rufa | reverse complement strand
CTGCCACGATTCCGTCCGCATTTTCCTGCATTTTTTAAACTACCATTGAGTGTTTGTAATAACTTCCGTATTCTGTTGTAATTCTGTGTTTTTTAGCTTCATGTTTCATCTATTCATCCATTTTCTTGGGGTTTTTATGTACAAAACCGAACACAGAAGTGTAATGGACAATCGTCATCAGGTTTATGTGCAATGGCTATAAAGTAAATATATATTATAGGGTTTTTCTTCCTGAAGAGTTAATTTGTTACATGAATGAAATTAAAATTGTAGTGCCATGGTCAATATAATATATGTGACTCTGTACCACAAAACTAGTAATATGCATTGGTGAGAACTTCATTTGGACAACTTTAAAGGCGATTTTCTTAATATTTAAATTTTTTTTTTTTGCAACTTAATAGTTGTATATCGGCCAAATATTGTTCAATCCTAACAAACCATACATCAATGGAAAGTTTATTTATCCAGCTTTCAAAAAAAAAAAGTTTTGTGGTTTTGTGATCCAGGGTCATATATTTTACTACACCAGAAAGTTAGTCTTTTCAGTGCTTTTTTAAAAATTAATTAATCTATTTATTTATGTCGCTTTTATTGAATTATCTAATTTAAAGTTTTCCGCCCTCTAAAAATCAAACTTTATGCCTGCAGTCAAAAGTGCGCCTCTGCAAGACTGTGCACACTAATAAGGTTCAGATTGAGTGTACAGCAGACCCGTCCATATGCAGTATGATCCTGTTCATGGCTGTAATGCAGACCAGAGGCTTTTGTACATGCATTAAAGCACTAAAACTTCATGAAGTGATGTGTAAAGTTACGTAACTTTTTCCAACCTACATGCATGCAAACATCTCCGGTCTGTTCTCTGTACCACCCCATTAGCCCTTTTTACAGGCGCTTATACGCACGCTCTGACCCACAGTGCCCTGGGTGGAATGGAAGGGTTTGTTTGATTAGAGTGGAATAATACAATGATATCAGTGAACTGGCAGTCCTGCCTGTTTTGCTCTGTTATTATTGGTTTGCTCTAATTAATGGCGGTTTTTATAAACTCTCCAGCTGTTGCTAAAGATTTTTTGATGAAGTAGCTCTACTAAAGCAGCTCGTGTTGTTAAACACATCGTAACAGAAGCCTCATGTTTTTTTTTTTTTGTTTTTTTTTTTTCTGGGTCGTCTAAAGTTCATTGCTTTTTTTATTGTGTGCGTGTTTTGTGACTGTGAGTGTTTCTTTGCAGTGGAGGTTAATTGTCTTTGAGGGTCTGGAAGCAGGATGGATTTTGATGATTTGTGCTCTGCTGAACTGAAGTGAATTGTGTGTGAGAGAGCAAGCAATAAAGAAGCAGAAGTGCTTCTTTGTTATTCAGTAGCATTTTCAATGTGAAGGTCACTTGGCCTCCTCACCGTATGTGCAAAAAATGAGAAAATTGTCTAGATTAGAAGAGCAAAAAAATAAAAAAAAATAATAGGATTTTTTTTTTTAAAGAAATGGTTCACCCAGGCATTTAAAAAAAAAAAAAAACTTTTTAAATTTGTTTGATTTTATATGTATGTTTACATTTGAATTTTTTTTAACTTCAGTTTAAGTTGTAGAAATGTTGAAATGTGTACTTTAGTCATTTTTCTGTCTCAGTACTTGCCAATATTTAGTAGTTTTTAGTAGTTATGGCAATATTTCTCATTTGAAGGGGTTTTATTTTTATTTTTTTCATTTAATATTTATGTTTAATTTTAGCTTTATTTTAGATACTGTTTTAATTTGAGTTTAGTTACAGTTCATGTCAAAAGTTTAAACCCCCTTTTAGAATTTGTAAAATGTTAATTATTTTACCAAAATAAGAGGGATCGTACAAAATGCATGCTATTGTTTATTTAGTACTGACCTCAAAAAAGATATTTCACACAAACGATGTTTACATATAGTCCACAAGATAAAACAATAGTTGAATTTATAAAAATGACCCTGCTTGTTTGTCCTGAACAGTTAAACCTGCTGTTCTTCAGAAAAATCCTTCAGGTCCCACAAATTCTTTGGTTTTCCAGCATTTTTGTGTATTTGCACTCTTTCCAACAATGACTGTATGATTTTGAGATCCATCTTTTTACACTGAGGACAACTGAGGGACTCATATGCAACTATTACAGAAGGTTTAAATGCTCACTGATGCTCCAGAAGGAAAAAAAACATGCATTGAGTCGGGGGGTGAAAACTTTTGAACAGAATCGAGATGTGTAAATTCTTTTCTTATTTTGCCTAAATATCATATTTTTTCATTTAGTACTGCCCTTCAGAAGATAGTCACGTGTTTTCCAGAAGACAAAATAAGTTAAATTTACCCTGATCTTCTAATTCAAAAAGTTTTCACCCCCAGCTTAAAGGAGTAGTTCACTTTCAGAACAAACATTTACAAATAATGTAGTCACCCCCTTGTCATCCAAGATGTTCATGTCTTTCTTTCTTCAGTTGTAAGGAAATTATGTTTTTTGAGGAAAACATTTCAGGAATTCTCTCCATATGATGGACTTCTATGGTGCCCCTGAGTTTGAACTTCCAAAATACAGCTTTAAATGGCTCTAAATGATCACAGCCGAGGAAAAAATGGTCTTATCTAGCAAAACGATCGGTTATTTTCTAAAAACAATTGCAATTTATGTACTTTTTAATCTCAAATGCTTGTCTTGTGTAGCTCTATGTGTACTCTGTGTAGAGATTAAAAAATATATATAGATTATAAATGTTTTTAGAAAATAACCAATCATTTCGCTACATAAGACCCTTCTTCCTCGGCTGGGATCATTTAGAGCACTTTGAAGCTGCATTTAAACTGCATATGTGACCCTGGACCACAAAACCAGTCATAAGGTTAAATTTTACAAAACTGAGATATATACATCATATGAAAGCTCAATAAATAAGCTTTCTATTGATGTATGGTTTGTTAGGATAGGACAATATTTGGCCGAGATACATCTATTTGAAAATCTGAAATCTGAGGGTGCAAAAAAATCGAAATACTGAGAAAATCACCTTTAAAGTTGTCCAAATTAGGATCTTAACAATGCATATTACTAATCATAAATTACATTTTGATAGGTTTACAGTAGGAATTTTGCAAAAAATCTTAATGTAACATGATCTTTACTTAATTTCCTAATGATTTTTGACATAAAAGAAAAATCAATAATTTTGACCCATACTATGTATTTTTGGCTATTGCTACAAATATACCCCAGCAACTTAAGACTGGTTTTGTGGTCCAGGGTCACATATTGGAAGTTCAAACTCGGGGCACCATAGAAGTCCATTATATGCAGGGAAAGCCTGAAATGTTTTCCTCAAAAAAACATAATTTCTTTATGACTGAAAAAAGAAAGACATGAACATCTTGGATGACAAGGGGGTGACTACATTATCTGTAAATTTTTGTTCTGAAAGTGAACTGCTCCTTTACTGTGTGGTTTTTCCTTTTGGAGCATCAGTGAGCATTTGAACCTTCTGTAATAGTTGCATATTAGTCCCTGAATCCCTGAAACTGACCAAAAGAGTAAAAAAAGTGTGAATATATATTAAAACATAAGTCAAGTAAATAAGTAAATTAACTGAAAATCTTCAGAATCTCAAAGGGATAGATTACCCCAAAATTAAAATTCTGTCATTAAGTGCTCACCCTCACGTTGTTCCAAACCCATAAGACCTTTGCTCATCTTCAGAACACAAATTAAGATATTTTTGATGAAATCTGAGAGCTTTCTGACCCTGCATAGACAGCAACGCAACTGACAGGTTCCAGGCCTAGAAAGGTAGCAAGAACATCATTAAAATAGTCCATGTGACATCAGTGATACTCTTGTTGAAGTCGTTATTTTTTCTCGTAGCTTCATAAAATTACGGTTGAACCACTGATGTCACATGGACTATTTTATCAATGGCCTTACTACCTTTCTGGGGCTTGAACGCGTCAGTTTTGTTGCTGCCTATGCAGGGTCAGAAAGCTCTCAGATATCATCAAAAATATCTTAATTTGTGTTCTAAAGATGAATGAAGGTCTTATGGGTTTGGAACGACATGAGGGTGAGTAATTAATGACAGAATTTTTATTTATTTATTTATTTATTTTTTTAAATAAAACTATCCCTTTAACTTTTATGTGGTAGAGCTGCTGATTTTAATTTAGTCTTTGATAACCTGTGGTTTTATTTTGCAGGATTGCCTCGGGAGATGCTTTCATTGAGTTTGAAGGATAATAGATCAGCATCTTTAATCAATTTGCTTGCACAGAGCCACAGGAATGGTGCACATGTATGTTTAATTGTAAAACCGTCCTTGTTAGTTGCACTGTAATGCATCTGTAAGCATTAACAGAGGAACCAGTGGGATTCTCTGGCCTTCATGGCTATGACGCACATTATCGTTTAGTCTAGCCGGTTTTGGCTGGGACGGAGCAACATGTTGCATACGTACTATCGTGAAGAATGCTGGTAGGGTCTCAGAAAAGACCACTGCAGACACACGTGAGCCCGTTACAAACTAGCTATACAGATCACATGGCAGTCAGCCCGACACATGGATGTGATCCATAACATGAGAGATTATCCTAAACCCAGCACTTCTGCTATACAGGAAATGCAAAAAACATGGTCAAGGACCGAGCAATCCTGAGAACCATAAGGTTTTCACATTACAAGAAATGGATACTTGTCTGTGATATGAAACATGCTTTCATACACATTTCTGCTGTTTTAGTGACCAATTCACAACATTACTTTTATTGTAATAACCTTAATTTGCCTAGAACTTCACAAAACGTTAACTGATGGACTGGTTTGGTGTGGACTACTTGTGGATTATTGTGGTGTTTTTATCAGCTTTTTAGACTCTGATTCTAACGGCACCCATTCACCGCAGAGGATCCGTTGGTGAGCAAGTGATGTAATGCTAAATTTCCCCAGATCTGTTCCGATGAAGAAAAGCGTGCTTAGTGGTGCAACCATTTAGTTCATTCCCCACTATTTCACAACACAAAGTTTGGACCCAAGATACATTTTCCCAAGTGAAGTCCCCATCTTTCCCCATTCTGAACACATTTGTGCCGTTGGTATAGTAGCATTTGCTTGGCGGGATGCCGTCTGATCCAGGCTCTATAGAGCACTTTAGATTAATGGATGATACATATGGCATGTTCACTTTCCCTCTTGTGCTGTTTTTACAAGGCAAAACCTCTTAGAGCAGAGAGAGAGAATCACTAGAAGACAGTTTTCCAGGAAAAACTGTCCTATTTTAGATTTATGATCATCAGGTGAGGACCTCTTTCAAACACGCATGCAGAAATTGTTTGTTTTTCTAGATGTGCAAAGTTAGTTCTTACTAGTTATCTGGCTTGAGGTTGTAGCATTTGAGGTGTCACGTCGTTTTTTTTTAATAAGAAATCATTTTTTCAGCATTTTTGTGTATTTAAACCCTTTCCAACAATGACTGTATGGTTTTGAGATCATCATTTCACACTGAGGACAACTGAGGGACTCATATGCAACTATTACAGAAGGTTCTAACACTCACTGATGCTTCAGAAGGAAAAATGATGTATTAAGAGCCAGGGGTGTAAACTTTTGAACAGAATGAAGATATGTACATTTCTCTTACTTTGCCTATATATCATATTTTTTCATTTAGTAATGCCCTTCAGAAGCTACAAAAGATACTTACATGTTTCTAGAAGACAAAATAAATCAAACTTACCCTGATCTTCAAATTCCAAAAGTTTTCACCCCCGGGTCTTAATACATTGAGTTTCCTTCTAGAGCATCAATGAGCGTTTAAACTTTCTGTAATAGTTGCGTCCTCAATGTAAAAAGATGGATCTTGAATTTATACAGTCATTGTTGGAAAGGGTTCAAATACACCAAAATGCTGAAAAACCAAAGAATTTGTGGGAGGATTTTTCTGAAGAACAGCGGGCAGTTTAACTGTTCAGGACAAACAAGGAACTACAACCACAAGGGACAAACAACACAGTATTAAGAATCAAGTGTATGTATACTTTTGAACAGGGTCATTTTTATAAATTCAACTATTATTTTCTTTTGTGCACTATACTGTATGTAAACGCCTTTATGTGAAATATCTTATTTGGGTCAGTACCTGTATGTAAACTTTTGACCTCAACTGTATTTGTCTTTATGCCTTTCCAAACCTGTATGCTGTTTCTGGGAGACATAAAAGGACTTTTTTGGGTCACAAACTGCTTTTTAATTTATATTATAAGGGAGCCACAGTTGGAGAACCTCTCGGGACAATCAAGATGGGCTCTTGTGGTTATATTAACTTGAGTGATTATATTATACTCTTGTGATTATATTAACTAAAAGTAAAGTTATTCAAGAAATGGTTGGATTTTGCCACAATTATGACATTAAATGCCATGATGGAAAATCTCTGTTGTTGCTCACCCATTCTGTGAGGATTAGTATTAAATCTATGTATATTTTTACAGCCAATATAATACTGGCTGGAGACGTCCATGTCCTTGTCGACTGTAATTCTTTCTTTGATTTCCAGCTCCCTTGTTTGTGTCTGATTTTGAGCTGTGGTTAGATGGATGAGCTCCAGGTTTCCAGACTAGGTGATGACATTAAGGTTCAGCTAAAGTAAAGTGACTTAATGTTATATCAGGAATTCAATTCAAGGCCAGTGTTTGACATACAGTAAGTCATTGTCACCCCTGCTAAGCACTGGCTCCATTAGTGCTCATCTCCCATTATCTTATTCCTGATTCCTAGCTGGTTAATCAATTTTCACAAATACCTCTTGAAATGGTATTAGAACAGCCTTGTTTTGAACATGCTTTGAAATCCTTTTACAGCTATGAAGTTGCCAGATTATTTTGTCTGTTCATGTTTTAGTTTTAGTGGGCGTCTCATGTAGATACATCAATGCTGCTGCATCTTAAAATTATGTTGCATTTTAAAGAGAGTACAATCCTTTTCAGGAGGCATGAAAGAAAGTGGAAGAAAGGGAATATAAAACACAGCTATGATCCCCTTTCCATTGACTTCCCACTGCTTTAAAGACTTTTGTGCGATAGCGACGCTCCCTGTGAACAGATCTGACTTCCTCCTGTTTTTGTTTTAAGGCTTGAAATCTATGAAACCGAGAATCACAGAGCTTTTTGTTGTTGTTGTTGTTGTTGTTCCCTTAACTTTTTCCCTCCCTTGTTTCCCGCATGAGTTTTCCTGGGTTCATTGCTTTGTGCATTATTCAATCTGTCACTGGCAGAATAAGACAGATACAGTATTTGAGCACACTGATGCTTTGGTTGGCTTTATCTTCTTTTTTCTAGTTTATAGTCAGGAAAATACCTATCAATTGCAACTTCAAATGCTTGGTTAATGCATATTGCATGGTGAACATTTTGTGTATATATTGTGTTTTATGTCTTATATTTTGTTTTGGGTCTTTTTTTGTTTGCTTTATTTAGGTTTGTCTTGTATATTTTGTCTTGTTTTATTTTTGTTTGATGTATTGTGTTTTGTTTTTGTGTTGTGCTTTTTGTTTTAGTCTTTTTTGTTTGTTTTGTTATTTTGCTTGTTTTGATTTGTCTATGTCCTGTTTTGTTTTTGTGTTGTGCTTTTTGTTTTATCTTGTGTTTTACTTTTGTTTAGTGTCTTGGTTTGTTTTGGGTGTTGTGATTTTTGTTTTATCTTGTGTTTTTGTGTTATCTTTTGTTTTACTTTTGTTTGGTGTCTTGCTTTTTGTGTTGTATTTGTGTTTTTGTGGTTTTTTTTGTTTGTTTATCTTGTTTTCAGGTTTTGTATTATTTTGTTTTGGGTCCTTTTTGTTTGTTTTGTTATTTTTGTTTGTGTGCTTTGTTTTCTTGTTTATGTCTTATTTGTTTATGTTTTTGTTTTGTATTGTGTTTTTGTTTAATCTTGTGTTTTACTTTTGTTTGGTGTCTTGCTTTTTTGTGTTGTATTTGTGTGTTTTTTGGTTTGTCTTGTTTTCGGGTTTTGTCTTATTTTGTTTTGGGTCCTTTTTGTTTGTTTTGTTATTTTTGTTTGTGTGTTTTGTTTTCTTATGTCTTATTTGTTTGTGTTTTTGTTTTGTGTTGTGTCTTACTTTTGTTTGGTGTCTTGTCTTTTTTTTCTTTTTGATGTCTTGTGTGTTGTTTTTGTATTGTGCTTTTTGTTTTGTCTTGTGTTTTACTTTTTGTGTTTTTGTTTTGTCTTGTGTTTTACTTTTGTTTGGTGTCTTGTTTTGTTTTTGTGTTGTGTTTGTGTTTTATCTTGTGTTTTACTTGTTTGCTGTCTTGTGTTTTGTTTTTATTTTTGTTTGATGTCTCGTGTGTTGTTTTTGTATTGTGTTTTTTGTTTGTCTTTTTGGGGGTTTTGTCTGATATTTTGTTTTGGGTCTTTTGTTGTTTTTGTGTTTTGTTTTCTTGTTTATGTTTTGTTTTTGTGTTGTGTTTTTTATCTTGTGTTTTACTTTTGTTTGGTGTCTTGCTTTTTTGTGTTGTATTTGTGTGTTTTTTGGTTTGTCTTTTTTTCGGGTTTTGTCTTATATTTTGTTTTGGGTCCTTTTTGTTTGTTTTGTTATTTTTGTTTTCTTGTTTATGTCTTATGTCTTATTTTGTTTTTGTGTTTTGTTTTTGTTTGTGTTGTGTTTACTTTTTGGTGTTTTGTTTTTGTGTTGTGTTTGTGTTTTATCTGTCTTGTGTTTTACTTTTGTTTGCTGTCTTGTCTTGTTTTGTTTTTATTTTTGTTTTGATGTCTTGTGTGTTGTTTTTGTATTGTTGTTTTTGTTTTGTCTTGTGTTTTACTTTTATTTTGTGTTTTGTGTTTTTTGTTTTGTTTTATGTTTGTTTAATGTCTTGCACTATCAACTGGTCCACTTTGCACCTTTTTTTGCAGAAAAACTCCTAATCAGACTGGAAGAGACTAATTATCCACAGTTATTTATTTATTTATTTATTTTAGGAATGGGTAAATGTAAAATATGTCAATTTAAACAAAGCAGAAAATGCATGTGCCTAAGGATCTTCCTCATGTTTTCATAAATCCGAAAATCTGATTATGAGGCAGCTCTTGACATTTTAGTGTCCAATATGATTTAGGTAACACATGAACAATGTTGTTTGTGGATCCCTCTTTAGGGTTTCCAGCCTGCATAATTTCAAGCTGCAATCCTTCGAAGCATTTACTCAAATTTAATAAAGCCACTGTTCAATACACTTCTACCTTAGTTTTAGAAATGCATTACATCACAGAAGAAGAACGGAAATCTGCCTTTAACCTTGTGTTTTGTTCTCAGAGTGGGTAGCAACTGATTTCATTAAATCTCAGTAGGTGATTTTCCTCATCACAGATTCTGAACACTACGCTGGGGGCTCAGATTTGTTACACATGGAGAATTTGATTCAGCTGAAGTGATTTCGCTGGCACGTCTTGGTGGTCGTTGGTGCTGGAGAGACAATGCAGAAAGCACATTTACTTAGCTCTGTGTGTATTGGCTCGCATACTCACATCTGTGTTTGTGTATGTTGCTTAGCTGCTACCTCCACAGGTTGCTGACTCATTAAGTCACTCTTTGCTAGTGTGACCTCATGAGAGATTGCGGTTGTATCGGTGCCGGGTTGAAGTTAGGTACGTTCCCGATGAACAATCGTGATGAATATCTTTGATGGTTAATTTCATTCTTCTTGAAGTCTCATCATGGAATCAGGCAGCTCTTCTCCCGTTACTGACAGCTGACGGGAATTAAATCCCTCTGTGTGGCTGAATGCATATCAGAGTTTGTTTTTGTGTTTTAATGGTGCTAACAGCTTGTTTGAAACTGATTCTCCGCTGGAAAGTGTCTGAGCACTTGGCGTAATTATGCAACGCACGGTTGCATAATTATGGTCGGGAGTTTCCAAATGTGAATTTCCAAGCGTGGCCGATATATCGTATATTAGACTGTCACGATGGCTTTACTCTTGGCATTAAGACAGAACAGATGGAGTTGAGTTTTCATTGTTTGTGTTTTGGAGATTTAACATGCCAGATTGATGTTTATTTAGTGGTTTTGTTGCCCAATACACATTGTTAAATATTATTTTAAAAGCTTTTCCATTCTTATTCAGTCAATCAGTCATGCCATGCGGGAGAGACAGAGAATCAACACAATTTTCAGACGATTGGCATGTGGGTCTGAGATGACTTCTGTGTTTGGATGCAAAATTGAGTGTACAAAGCGTGACGCATTGGGAAAGATTCAAACTTCTGCTGAAGGCCCATTAATGATGTTTTCCAGGGTCACTGGTCATGAGTGATGCTCACCCTGTTTCAGGTGTCCCGAGTTGATTTGTTTTTGGCATTGGAGACAATTCGCCGTCTCCTGCCGTGCTTGGTTGACTTGATTGTTTCCATCCAGTTTCTCCAATCGCAAACCAACATGATTTTTTACGTGACTATTTTTGTTCTCTTGTTGTTTTTTTCAGGAGCTCTCTAGTTGTGGCTGGAACAAGAAGGAGAAACACAGTTCAGCACCCAACGCTGTGGCCTTCACACGACGCTTTAACCAGGTAAACTTTTTGCACAAATTAAGATATTTTTAATGAAATCTGAGAATGTTCTGACCCTGCATAGACAGCAACACAGGCCAAGAAAGATAGTAAGGACATTGTTAAAAAAAATGTACAGATAATGTACTCACCTCCTTGTCATCCAAGATGTTCATGTCTTTCTTTCTTCAGTCGTAAAGAAATTGTTTTTTGAGAAAAACATTTCAGGATTTCTCTCCATATAATGGATATGTATGGTGCCCCCAAGTTTGTACTTTCAAAATGCAGTTTAAACGCAGCTTCAAATGGCTCTAAACAATCCCAGCTGAGGAAGATGGGTCTTATCTAGCGAAACAATCGGTTATTTTCTAAACATATTGACAATTTATATAGTTTTTAACCCCAAATGCTCATCTTGTCTCGTCTTTGCGATGCGCATGCGTAGTCTGTGTAATCCGGGTCAATACAGTTAGGGTATGTTGAAAAACTGGGTTGTTACTTCTGCAGCGATGTAGGACAATTTTGAAGTTGGAGAAGAAAACAATATGGGAGTTTTTCAACATACCCTAATTGTATTGACCTGGTTCACACAGACTACGCATTTGAGGTTAAACAGTATATAAATTGTTAATTTGTTTAAAAAATTTCCAATCGTTTCACTAGATAAGACCCTTCTTCTTTGGCTAGGATCATTTAGAGCCCTTTGAAGCTGCATTTAAACTGCATTTTGGAAGTTCAAACTTGGGGGCACCATACATATTCATTATATGGCGAGAAATCCTAAAACCTTTTCCTCAAAAAAACATAATTTCTTCACGACTGAAGCAAAGAAAGACATGAACTTCTTGGATGACAAAGGGGTGAGTACATTATCTGTAAATTTTTGTTCTGAAAGTGAACTAGTCCTTTAAAATAGTCCATGTGACATTTAATAATACACATACTTTTTATTTAAAAAAGCAAAATTGCAAAAACATAATTTGAACATTACATTTTCAAACATTATAATCAATAGCTTTATGTTTTAATTGAAAATATACTTTTCCATTTAGAATAATACTCGAATGTGTGTGTGGTCAGCCAGTTTACTACGGCAGGAAACATGTTTATTGTTTCTGTGGCCACGTGTGTTTGAGAGTTGGTTTGTTTTAAATAAAAACGTCAAATCTTAAAAGTGGAAAATGAGGTTTCCAAAGTTGTTTGTGTTTTACGAATTGGCCATTAAAGTGTCGAAAAGTGCTGGTCCAGGTAAATGCTCGGGTCACGAGGGGTGGAGGAGTCTATAGTAGCTCAGCTTTCCAAGGGTTGGCATGCTTGCAATGCGCTGGCTGAGCATGTTTGCAAATGAGTATGTTTCTGGCCTAAATCTCTTGACTTTATTGCCTTGGATTGGCTAGGTTGGAAAATTACGTCGCCGTCAAGGTTCTTGTTAACAGAATTTGGACTCTATGCTAACACTACACACTGTGACTGTATGTCACAGTCACTCAAGTGGGAAACTAAACTTGCGTTTACATTTTGGCTCTACTGTGAGCAGGTAATGGGGATGTTTGAAGAGCTTATCGCTGCACTGAGGCCTGAGCAAAGATGTTGGATGAACACTAGGGCTGGGAAACACTGACATGATCCAGTTGGCCTTTGAAGAAATATGTGGCCTCCTCTGAGTCCGTACAAGTTTCTGTGTGCAGTTCTTGCTTCATAATTGGCAGAAGCTGACGATGTGTAACCAGAAGGGAATGATTGTTGATTAAGCTTATATGCAGTGCAGAAGTTGTTTGTGCACCTCAAAATCTCTACTTTAAGACTTAAACACACCCTCACAGACGCAGACTTTTTCTTCCCCTGATAATATGGCTAGCCCTCTGTAATAAATATGAGAATATCAGTGAGGAATTTGTGTTCTGGGGAAACTTTTCTCAATATACATCCTTAAAACGGCTGTTTAAGGAACCCACACGTACTTGCCTGCCAACACAAATGTACTTTCTGATGGATGATGCTTGGAAAGGCGAGAACAAAACGTTCTAAAAGGACTGGAACCTCATGTCACCAAACAGCTGAATTACATGTGTTTATATGTTTCAAGGATACTGTGGGGTCTGTTTGTTTTAGTAAAACCAGTAGCTTGATCTTTCAGTAGTAAGATGATCATTTGTAGATTTGCAGTCATGTAATTGTTAGCTGATTATGTTTACATTTGTCATCATGCAAGTGATGGCTTGGTTGTCATTTAAAGGGATAGTTCACCAAATAATGTGGGTAACCGAAAAACAGTAGCCAAAAAATACAGTTTTAAAAGTTGAGTAGCTTTGTATCGCTTTACTAATTATCTAGTAGTCGTTTTGTTTTCATTGTAGTTACATTAACTATTAAATTATGACAAAACTACTGTCATAAAGTTGAATGGTGACAAAACTACCATTACTTGTATCATTCTGTAGTTAGCCTGTTAGCTGATTATCAGTAGTTCTATCACCATGTAGCTGATCAGAAATACTTTTATCATCATTTAATAGTTATCCAATTATAGTAGTTTTTTTTAGTAGTTAGCTGATCATTATTGGTTTTGTCGTCATTTAATAATTAACTGTTTACCAGTTAACTGATTGTCAGTTTTTCTTTTATTTAATAGGTAGCTGATCAGTAGTTTTTTCATTTAGTAGTTAGCTGACCAGAAGGAACAAACCAATTCCTTGTGAACTATAATTTACCGCTTACTTGCCTGAATTAAATACAGTCACTATTGAGCGTCTATATGCTCATCATTCGTCTCGTGAAGTGGCTTCCATTTTGCTGTTCACTCACCGGGTTGATGCTCATGAAATGCTCCAGAACAGCCACTGCATATAACTTTTAACAAGATTCACTAAAACACCCCGAATTATATTAACATTTACTTTATAAACATCATTCCACTAATAAACATTTTCTAAATAAATATAACTAAGAAATTGAATGCGCTTTGTCAGCACGCATTTCATAATCTAGAACGACAAAAAAAGTTTTTTTTTTCTTCAAAAACGTAATTGTGATATAACATAGGCTATCAGAAATTCAATAAAAACGATGTTTTGTTTGATATATTTCAATATTTCAGAATATTACTCAGTAAATTAACATTATACAGCAAATTATTCTTCACTCTTTAGCATAAACAGCTTTATAAACCTAATAAAACTGTATGAGGTTACATTTCTGCAAAGTTGATATGACTCCTGTGCTTGAAGACATTCTACATTTATTTTGCTTATTGGTAATGTTAGTGTTGCTGCTCATGCTTTTCATAAAATATTTTTATTGTTGTAATATGAATATTAAATTTAACATGAAAGACTGCTAACATTCAACACTTTTTTTTTTAAGATGACCAAAATAAAAAATAGACAGCAAAGTGAAGTATGGACTTACTTCACTCACTTGAAGATTTTATTTTTGAACAAAAACACTTTAGTAACAGTGCACTTCTTGTATTTTTTGCACTTTCAGACCCCTCTATTTATTGATGTATAAATAAGAGTTTTGATTTGTATGCAAGGAGGGAGTGATTGTTATAAACAAAACGGTTTGTTCAGTTCAGTGGTGTTGTAATCATTGTGTCAAAACAGAAGTATAATAGTAAATAAATATCGGTTATGAATATTGGTTATCGAGCACATAATTGGTATCGGTATCGGGAATAAAAAATCAATATCGGTCGATCACTAGTAGTTTTGTACAGTAGGTTAGTCATTCAGTAGTTAGTTGACCATTTAATAGTTTTGTGCAGTAGTTTGTACATTATTCAGTAGTTTACCATTAATAGTTTTGTACAGTAGTTCAGTCATTATTCAGTAGTTAGTTGACCATTAGTAGTTTTGTACCGTAGGTTAGTCATTATTCAGTAGTTAGTTGACCATTAGTAGTTTTGTACCGTAGGTTAGTCATTCAGTAGTTAGTTGACCATTTAATAGTTTTGTGCAGTAGTTTGTACATTATTCAGTAGTTTACCATTAATAGTTTTGTACAGTAGTTCAGTCATTATTCAGTAGTTAGTTGACCATTAGTAGTTTTGTACCGTAGGTTAGTCATTATTCAGTAGTTAGTTGACCATTAGTAGTTTTGTACCGTAGGTTAGTCATTCAGTAGTTAGTTGACCATTTAATAGTTTTGTGCAGTAGTTTATACATTATTCAGTAGTTTACCATTAATAGTTTTGTACAGTAGTTCAGTCATTATTCAGTAGTTAGTTGACCATTAGTAGTTTTGTACCGTAGGTTAGTCATTATTCAGTAGTTAGTTGACCATTAGTAGTTTTGTACCGTAGGTTAGTCATTATTCAGTAGTTAGTTGACCATTAGTAGTTTTGTACAGTAGGTTAGTCATTCAGTAGTTAGTTGACCATTTAATAGTTTTGTGCTGTAGTTTATACATTATTCAGTAGTTTACCATTAATAGTTTTGTACAGTAGTTCATTCATTATTCAGTAGTTAGTTGACCATTAGTAGTTTTGTACAGTAGGTTAGTCATTTTTTAGTAGTTAGTTGACCATTAGTACTTTTGTACAGTAGGTTAGTCATTATTCAGTAGTTAGTTGACCATTTAATAGTTTTGTGCAGTAGTTTATACATTATTCAGTAGTTAGATGACTATTAATAGTTTTGTACAGTAGTTTAATCATTATTCAGTAGTCAGTTGACCATTGATAGTTTTCTACAGTAGTTTAGTCGTTATTCAATAGTTAGTTGACCATTAGTAGTTTTCTACAGTAGTTTAGTCGTTATTCAGTAGTTAGTGGACCATTAATAGTTTCGTACTGTAGTTTAGTCATTATTCAATAGTTTGTTGACCATTTAATAGTTTTGTACAGTAGTTTATACATTATTCAGTATTTAGATGACTATTAATAGTTTTGTACAGTAGATTAGTCATTAGTCATTATTCAGTAGTTAATTGACCATTTAATTTGTACAATAGGTTAGTCATTCAGACCATCTATAGTTTTGCACAGAGGTTTAGTCATTATTTAGTAGTTAGCTTTTCTCATAATTCAGTACTTAACTATTCATATGTAGATAGCTAATCATTGTGTAATTGGTTGGTAGTTACTGACTTTGTTTTTTTTTAATCAGCAGCAGATGAATTAAAGTTATTGACAGCTGCCATTTCGGCAGTTGTGTGGTTCAGTTGTCTTGTATAATTCATTGCCTTTGTGTGGAATGAAATGTTAATGTTGTTTATATGACTGTAAACACTGGTAAAGCTCGCTTTCCATAAATATACAGTCTTTTTTTCCTTTTCTCTCTGTCTAGACCTTTATGTTCACCACTTCAAAGACTCACACACAAACATTTTTGGTCTGTCATTCACAAATATGGAGTGTACTCACATTACATTTACTCATATGTACTCAATGCAGGAAACAATAGAAGCAAACTCTGGTATAAGAGTGCACTTATGCAAACACACAAATACAGACAGACCCTACAGATTACCCATAGACAGATGTTAAAAATTATGCACATATGGGTATATTTTACCAGGGGATATTTGCATAAGGTCTTTTTTGATTCAGTCCTCCCCCTACTTCAGCTTGTTCTTTTTCTTTCTTTTTTTGTCATGAAATAAGAGGAGCGCAGAGCTGAAATATTCTCTAATGGAGTATGTGGGGGAAAGTTCTGCATGGCCAGAGGCTCAAAACCAGGCTAAAAATCGATTTCCTCTTTGTGTTTAATGCTGGTGCAGGTGTGTGTAATGCAGCAGCTGGTGTGAATGTGTGCTCATGCGTGAGATGGAGTTTTTGCACTGTCTATTTCTGTTCAAGTATAAATGTCTGCGGTACCGTGCTGCCTTTTCTCTTCATTAGTCATTAGAATTAAATCCTTTCCGCTGGTTTGAGGCGTTCCGGCCTTATCCAAAGACGCCGTGATCCAATCTCACAACAAATAACAGGGGAACACACAGTAGGGGAGATGGTGAAACAATGACCTCACTGTGTGTGCGTCCCAGCATCAGACATGTGGGAAGGAATGGAGAAGGAGGGATCGCGGGAAGGAAAAGTCTGGAAAATCAACAGGAGAAATGGAAATGGGGGGCTGAGGTTGGCAGGGGTTGTAGTAGATGAAGAGTGATGTTTCAACAATCCATGTCTTCTGTTGCATAACGTCTGAAGCTTAAAATACAATGCTTCTTCTTGTCTCTTGGCTTCTAATCTCCTCTCATTCTCTTGTCTTCACTTCTTGTTTCATTCTCTTCATGTCTTATTCAGTCTTTTTTTTTTGTCTCCTCTCAGTCTTGTCTTGTGCTGTCCTGTTGTCTGTTCTCTTCCAGTTTTGTTTCATCACTTCTCGTCTCAGTTCGTCTCACCCTATTGTCTTTTCTTTTTGTATCTTGTCTTCTCATCTCCTCTCATTTTCTTTTCCTCACTTCTTGTTTCATTCTGTTCATTTCTTATTTAGTCTTTTTTTTGTCTCCTCTCAGTCTTGTCTCATGCTGTCCTGTTGTCTGTTCTCTTCCAGTTTCGTTTCATTGCTTCTCGTCTCAGTTCGTCTCACCCTTGTCTTTTCTTCTTTTCTCTTGGCTTCTCATCTCCTCTCATTCTCTTTTCTTCACTTCTTGTTTCATTCTGTTCATGTCTTATTTAGTCTTTTTTGTCTCCTCTTAGTCTTGTTTCATTCTGTCCTGTTGTCTGTTCTCTTCCAGTTTTGTTTCATCGCTTCTTGTGTCTTTTCATCGTCTTGTTCTCTTTTTTCTACTGTCTTCTCGTCTCATTTTGACTTATCTACTCTACGTGTCTCTTCTCATGTCAGTTTTTCTCAATCTTCTTCTTTTCTTCTCTTCTTGTCTCTTTTATTCTTATCTTACGGTTTTTCTTCCAGTTTCCTGTCTCATGTCCTCTCGTTCTCTTCTTTTTGCTTCTGCACGTTCTCCTCGTCTCATGTTCTCCTCTCATTCGCTTTGTATTTCTTCTCTTTCTCTTCTTGTCTCATCTAGTGTCTTCATCTTGTCTCTTCTCATTTTGTTGCTTGCCTTACAGTCTGATGTCCTCTTGATTGTATTTATTCCTTGTCTTTTCTCTTCTTTCACTGTCTTTGTGTCCCTTTTCCATGTTTGTCATCTCCTCTCATTCTCTTCAGTTCTCGTCTCTCATTTTCGTTGTCTTGTGTGTTCTCTTATATATTCTTATTTTTAGCCTGTCTCTTCTGTTCTTGTCTTGTCACTTTTGTTCCAGTTTCTAGTCTCCTCTAGTTTTCTTCTCTTCTCACACATTCTTCTCATGTCTCATGCTGTCTCATGTCAGTACCTTTCATTCTTGACTCATCTCACCTTGTCTCATCTCATCCTTTATGGTCGTGTCTTTCCATCTTCTAGTCTCATTCTCTGTTTTTTTACAGCTCTCCACTCTTTCTGTTCTTGTCTCTCTTAGTCTTTTCCACTTGTCTCTCCTTATTTTGTGTCTTCTAATTACATTTGCTCCCTGTCTCTCTTCTTTAATTTAGGGCCAAGCACCAAAGGTGCTAAGGATTTTCTTGTATCCAGTAGATTTCTTCTTTCTAGAGGACAGTCTTAACATTAATCATAGCAAGTTTGGAGTCTCTAACTTAAACTCTCTAGCACCACCGCTTGTCCAAAGTTTCACTCCTGTTTACGTTAATAACTTTTGAACCGTAAGGTCTGGAAGGAAAATTATTTTCCTCTGAATCCTTGGCTCATGCTGATTCGAATGAATTAGTTTGTAAAACCTACTTTTTTAAACTTGTCCCAGATATTTTGTCTGATCGTCCTAGACGGTATGTCTGATTTTACCAAATTTGGCTCATCTTTAGACCTTGACTATGTTGATTAGTCAAACAGCTCTCAAATACACGCAAACGATTTTGGCAAAGAGCACATGAAAAATGGATGTGAGGCTATATATCTCCGCAACAATTTGGCATATTGACACCAAACTTGGTGTGTGTTATAACAACCGTAACCTAAGGCTACCTGTACAGTTTCGGAGAGCAGCACCACCTAGTGGTCAGGAAATATGAAAAATGTCTATTATTGATTATAACACCAATTTGATTATTCAAAACCTACTTTTCACCGATTTTCACCAAATTTGGCTCAGCAAATCTTGCTGACATACTGACAAAAAGTTATGAATTTCATGTTGATACACAAAACGGTTTTCTGTTGTGTTCCTGTACTACTCCTTCTCTTGTCTCACCTAGTCTCTTTTCTTCTCTTTCAGTCTCATCTCTCTTCACTTCTCATCTCTTAATTTCTTCTTGTCTTGTCTCTTATTGTCTCACCTTTTCTTTCAGTTTTTTACACAGTCAAAACCATTCATGAGTTTATAACTACTGAAAGATGACAAAACTTCAGATGATCATTTCACGATTGTGGCTAATGGGTTCAGTAATCAGTGTGTCTTTGTTTTTATGTTTTTGTCTAATGTTAGGTGAGTTTCTGGGTGGTGAGGGAGATTCTTCATGCTCAAACTCTGAAGATCAGAGCAGAAGTTTTGAGCCTCTATATCAGAACGGCAAAGGTAAAAACACTCCATGCAGCACATGTTTACTACTTAAGTGTTTATACTAGCTGCTAACCTTCTTTCTCTCTTCTTGCAGAAACTCTGTGACATGAATAATCTTCATGCAGTGATGGCGGTAGTATCTGCTTTACAGAGCGCCCCCATCTTCAGGCTCACCAAAACCTGGGCTGTGAGTTATTTATTACACTGCTTATTAACATTTCACATATTTGAATTATTGCCAAGGCATTTTTTTGTTGTAATTATTAGTGCATTATATGCACATTTTAATCTTTATATTTTCTTTTCTTGTCTTTTTTTTGGTTCAGTCATTAACATTTTGTCCAACCCAGCTGCTATGTGTGCTAAATACTAAATGTAAGTGTTTATAGGTTGTGAAATTATCCAGGCCTTCAACTAGGGATGGCGAAAACTAAAAAATTTCTTGACCGACCACCGAGCCTCATTAGCCGGTTGAAACCGGTTAACCGATTAGTTTAAAATATGGTACGCTATTTGAAATAACAGCCATTTCGAGCCGCTCCTGCAATTTCGCAAGTCTGTCGCATCTGGCCGCGATCACACCGAACGCGTCTTTTAGTTCTAAAAACGCGAGGCGCACAGCACTGCCTTTTTTTTGTGACTTTTAATAAAAGAGCGTGCTGCGTTTTTTTTTTTTTTTTTTTTTTTGCTAAGCAACGACCAAAACAGCTGTCCTGTCAGTCAAATCAAAGGATTATAGCGTGAGCACTCTAAAATCTTAGTTTTATGCATAGACTGTTTTATGCTGTTAAGTAAACTGTCATATTAGCAGAAACCCTAAAAAATACAGCTCCGGGTTACCCACGATAGACACAAAAGGTTTCTCCTCTATTTCTTGCAGTCTCCGGACTTTTTAAGCAACCGTAAAATTCCGTCACCACAACAGAAGGCCCGCCTCTCCATTCATTCGATTGGACAATGGAAAAGAACGCGAATGACGTTGGGCGTTTTTCCGCTCAGAGTTGATTTTTTTTTCAACTTCACGCGCTCAGAGCGCTCCTGCAAAAACGCGAGGCGCAGCAGGCGGTGAAAACGCGAGGCGCCTGGGGCTTATAAGCAGCGCGTAGAACGCTCACTGCCAACAGAAAACCATTCAAAAGAGGCGCCTCCAACTGCAAAAACGCCTTCGGTGTGATCGCAGCCTCTCTCTGCCTCCCGCACACACACACACACACACACACGTCACTTTTTTTAAAATCCCCTACAGCGCGAAACATGAGTCCCGCAAACGCGGTGCCGAAGAGCTTGTTGTACTGTATGTAATCGTAGGACAAATGGCTCCTTAGTTTCAAATGGTTTGGGTACAAGGTGATCGCTTTGAAAATAAAGGCGTTTGTCTAGGTTAGAAGCTCATTTGAAACATTGCCACGGCTCATTTAAGAAAATGACAGCTCCGAAGAGACGCCGCTTTAGTTTCGGTAGTGCTAACCATAATAAAGAAAGATGATGATCATCATCACCTTATCGGTTACCACTGAAATGTAGATGTAATGTATTTCCAAATCTAAGCCCATCTTATGCGGAATGTTGCCTAATAGACTGCAACATGATAAAACCAATGGATAAAACAGGCACCTTCAGAATGCGTAAAAGACGCACCGGCACTTTTTTTTTTTAACCGACTACCGACAACTTTGACCGGTTAACGTTGATACGGTCAACCACCGGTCAAACGGTCATCGGTTAACATCCCTACCTTCAACACTCTCTCAGTTACAGTAGTTATTGATGAAGGCTGGAAACTGCAAACAAATGAATCACTGAGAGACCTTGAGCTGTTTCTTTCCAATATTTAGATTGATGAACAACAAGGAACTCTGTTTAGTTTTTCCCCTTTCAGTCTTTACTGGAATTATACCATGCATTTCATTTCTCAAATACGATACCCTCCATTTGAGCACGCTCAATAGTGGTAGTGATTTTGCTATCCCTATAATTTATTAAAGTAGAACATGTTCACTCAAGCACCATAATTGTATGCTTTCTTTCTAATGATGGAAAAGTTGTCGCTAATTATATCCTTCTGAACTAACTGCCTAAGATTTCTTTAAAGATCAACAGCCTGCGTTAAACCTAAAGCTAATACTAGGGTTTCCCAAACACACTCGTCTGTTTCTACTATAAAATAGGGCAACTATCATAAAACAGACACCTGTTCCTCAAGTTTTTACAACTTAACAGCGTGTTTGCTCACAAATCATTCTGTAAAAGAGCATCTGTGTTGCACTTGGATTGCTGATATTCATTAGCATCAGCAACTTCAGGTTTCCTTTCAAAAAAAGGAAAATCCTGTAACATTTTGTTGTCATGTGAATGCTTATGGTTGAAAATGTTAAAATTTGATGGATTTAAATCTGCTGACTTGCATATTTTCATCTCAGAACACCTTAAACCTTGCAACCACTCAGAAAACCCAACACACATGCTATTCTGAACATTTTAAAAGCCACAAGACAATGTCTTGGCAGCTACCAACAACATCCTAGTCATTTGGTGGCGACTTTTGTATGTGCACGCAGTATTTATGTGTATTTTGAAGGGGAACTATGGTTACGATGGTAAAATTGTAGGCTATCCAGCAGCTCGGTGTATCTGTCTTTTCTTTGGAAACATTGTCTTGTCTTGTCTTCAGTCACAGCCAACATCCCACTCCTCAATCCTGTCCCTAGTGTACCATTTATAGTCTTTTACATAACTGGAATATTCCTCTCCCCCGCTCTTTCTGTCAGATCTATGTTTGCCATGGCTTCTCAGTCTAGCTTTCCTCAGACATGGCCAAACGCACCCACTTCTATATATAGTGGGCTCGAAATATACTTTTGTGTGTCTATATGTGTAATTTAATAAAACATTTATTTACAATTTGAGAGAAATCCAAATAGCATCTTGTTCTTCACTGTTTCTCAGCGACATTTTGTGTAGATGAATTTCATCCAGAAGGGCTTCTGTGTACGAGCATTTGGTTCAAAGTAGATTAAGTGATTATTAAGTTTTAAATATAGATATTTTTCTTACAAAAATGCATTGATTCACTACAGGAGGCCTTTATTCTCCCCCAAGAGCCATGTGAGGCACTTTTTATTATGGACTGATTAGACAAATGCACAATGCCAACAAATGCACTGAGATCACCTTTTCTTAACAGATTAAAGGATAGTACGACAAAGATAACGCTTTCCTTAGTGGACATTCAAACTGTTTTATTGTGAATAAGATTGAGCTGAAGAATGAATGCTGTATCAGATGCAGGCAGTCACGCTTGCTTAGTCCATCTCTCTCTCTCTCTGCACATAATACAGTGAACGTTTATTACAGTAAAACAATAAGTTGTCAATTAATCAATTCAACGTTCCTTTGTTACTAGTTCTGAAATGTTTTCGAATAAGTAACCGAAGTTTGGGCTCAGCTGTTAAACTGTCAACTTGAGATTTGAAACTGGTGGCAGAAGGAAGTAGTGAGTAAATGATGGGCTAATTTTTCATTTTTGGGTGAACTAACCCTTTAATGTATTACAACATTTTGTCCCTTTACAAACTTACTGCTAAGAAGTTTTGCTGTTCTTCTGGGGACATTTGCAGTAATTTTATCCACACATGGATCTACAGACGGAATGATTTCAGAGAACTGGAGTGTGTGTGTGTGTGTGTGTGTGTGTGTGTGTGTGTGTGTGTGTGTGTGTGTGTGTGTGTGTGTGTGTGTGAATGTGAAAGAGGTCACATCAGGTGGCTCTTAATTTAGTTAGGTTTGTTTGAATTTACTGTGCAGTACTCTGGATTCCATTTCAGCGCTATCAGCTTTTCTTTTGTTTGCAGAGCTCTTAATTCAATCTTGTCTCTGTGTTCTGCCTTTGTTTCTCCCACTTTTGTTTTTGCTGAGAACATTACTGAACACCAAACATTTCAATTTTTTCCCTCTTGTTTTAGTCAGGTGGAGATATTTTACCTCGTCCCGATTTCAGTTATGTTTACAATTGGACTGCCAAGGAGTTGATAAATGGAAAACAAACAAAAATCAGCGATTACTGGAATATGATAGAGATGATGACTGCAGATACTAAAATTTGTCACTCTTGAGATCTGTTGTTAGACTGGATTGTTTACAGCCGAGTTCATTTGGATGATTTAAACCCTGATTTACTAAATGTTTGTGTCTAGAAACACATGCTGACTTGATAAAACATACAAAAAATGTTGATCTATGTCTAAATGTTTTCTGCTGAGGGTTGCAGCACTGCACGTCACAGATGGTGATTCTAATGCCAAAGTTGTATTGAACCCAGATTAAAATACATGCTGTTCAAGCCTAAAAAGGCAGTTATCAAAAGAACTTGCTCATTGTTTTTGTTACAAATGTGCTCTCTCTCTTTTTCTCGGTCTGTTTCCCACAGCTTTTGAGTCGAAAGGACAAGGCCACGTTTGAGAGGCTGGAGTATCTGATGTCTAAAGAAGACAACTATAAACGCTTGAGAGATTACATCAGCAGCCAGAGCATGACATCCTGCATTCCGTATCTGGGTATTTTTTCTTTCCTCTCTTATTTGCACACACAAAACATAACCTTATCGGGATGTCCTTTTTTGTTTTTATTTCTAAGGAAATTATGAGTAGAACAACAACAAACATCTCACGCCTTGCAGACGTTTTAAATTCTGAATCAATTAAAAATTTTAATTAAATTGTCATATTTAAGACCTTTTGTCTTAATTAGATATGCTCAAAGTTCTAGAGATGCCTTGCAGATGATTTGTACTAAACAGCCAGCTTGAGAATCAACTTCCGAACTTGTTTTATTGTTTGGGCAATTATTTCTGTGTAAATTAGAGCTGTCGAAATTAACACGTTAACGCATCCGATTAATTATATGAGTGTAATTACATTTTCTTAACTCTAATTACTAATTATTTGTTGACATTGGACAAAATGATTGTCTAGCAGAGAAAACACAGACTGCTCCCCTATGGCTGTTACAGGGACAGGTGCAATTTTTCATGAAACCCTTTCTAGTGATATCTGACAGCTGGGAGCACCGGTTTATATTGAGCTTTCGAAAATTAGTATTGTCATGGCTTTACTTTGAAGAGAAAAGCGCAAGTAAGACGAGTAAACAGAACAGTTGCATTAGCTTCAACCCTCCAGTGTCTTTCTTTATACACACACATATCCCACTATATGTTATACAACAGTTCTTTCTGGTCCTCGAATCTGATTTGCTGAGAGGAGTGCGATATTCTAGTGATATCGATACTCCAGCCATTTCACTGGTTGTATCACTTGCGGTATTTCTCACAGCGAGTGTCATGGCAGACAGATTTTGTGTCATGGAATGCAGTTTAAAGATTTTTTGGGGGGAATGTGTTTAGACTTCAAATATGTGGTGTGTTAATACAGATATTGTCTGTTTAAAAAATTTGCTTCAATATTTTTGGAGATGTGAGCTCCAGGGCATCAGTGGCCAATCAGCACTCATGGACCTGCAGAGAGCGGCCTCACCTCGGCCAGATCTTTGGGAATTTGCTGCTGGCTCTGATGTCTCTATAGTGGTTAAACATAAGATATAATTAGGTAATAATTAGGTTATAATTGGGTAAATCTAACAGGGAGTCTTTCCTCTCAGTAATCTTTTATTTGTTCCAGAGAAAATAGTTTTGGCTGAGGGCAGGATCTCATCATGTTATATTTTATGTAAATTTGCTGCTGTGTATCAGAGCGCTGCCTTTGTACTTTTGACTTAATTGACTAGCAATTTTTTTATTATGGCTGTTGTAATTAATTGTAATATTATTATTCAATTAGTTCTAATAATATTATTTACTGAGTACCATGTTGACCCAAATATAAGATGAGCTTGATTATAAGATTCAAGATGTACCTTTTGGGAAAAGGCTTTTTGAAAACCACATGTTTTGTCTTGTGTTTTATTAAGAAAAAAAAACAATTTTGTTAAACTATTTTCACACTTTTTGACATACAATAAAAATAACAGGTAGCACATCTGTATTATATAACAATTAGGCTATCCATCTCATAGTAACCTACTAAAAATTCATTAACAGTAGAAGTTAAATCTTATTGTAGTTTTAAAATCTGGGTACTGTCTTACGTTTTGAAATCACTTACAGAGGAAGTTTGGTCCCATCATCAGGCTTACATGACAGTCATGACTCTTGCCGCTGTAAGCTTTTCTTTTTATTTAGTTTTCATTAGTTTTTCTAACTTCCCGACACACATTAAATTATGTATTTCTTGGCACACTCGTTTTACGCATATTTGGCGCCACCTATTGTTGTGGGTGTGTTACTGACACGTCAAAGTCTAGACCCTGAATATAAGACGACCGTGTTTTTTCAGATGTATTTCCAAGAAAAAAAAACCATTGTCTTATATTCGAGTCAATACGGTAATATTTTATATAAATAATAGTAGTATTTAACAATAGTATAAGTTATTTTTACACAGCCAAAAAATGCATTGAGCAGCTCTGTCAACTGAAATCAGCCTTTACAGATAAAAGGATAGTATGACAAAGATATCGCTTTACTCAACAGACATACAAACTAATGTTTTATGGTGAATGAGATTGAGCTGAAGAATGAATGCTGTATCAGATGCAGGTAATCACACTCGCTCTGTCCATCTCTCTCTCATATAATACTCTACATAATACAATTAGCTTTATAGTATTACAATAAGCTTTCAATTAAGCAACTCAGTGTTTCTGCGTTACTAGTTTTAAAGTGACGTTTTCAAATTAGTAGCAGAGCTTGGGCTCAGCTGTTAAACTGTCAACTTGAGATTTGAAACTGCGGCGGCGGAAGGAAGTACTTCTGCACAAAAGACTCTTTGTTGTTGTTTCTTAAGTATTTACAGACTCATGCCCTTGAACTGTTGTATAAATGCAACATCACACTCGTAGCCGTGCGATATGGCTGTATATTGGCATGCTGTGATTACCTACGGCTGGGAAACAAAAGTTCATTATTTTAACAGCTCTAGTGTTTATTTTAGAATACTATGTCATTTTATATTATATTATATTGCGAAATGTCTGTGGCAGTGTACTTCCTTTGTAGTGAAAACTTGCTTTAGTGAAATCCCTACAAGGTTATCAAAACATCTTCACTCGTGCACTTACCCGCTTCATTATATGCATTTTGCTCAGTTCCATGCTTATAACAATTTTTATATAAGATCAGCATCTTTTATAGCAGTTATGCCCTGTTTTTGTGTTGGAATTGCGTCATCTTCTGAACGCCATCCCAGTCTTCTGTTCAGGGCTTTTAGTGCTAAGATGGGCAATGGGAAACACTCCTGAGTCACTGGATACACACATGTATTGGTTAAAGCAAAATCCTCTTCCCCTTCTTTAACTGTTTTTCTTTTATGTGTCTTTTTTTAATACTGGCAGCACAAACTGTGTCTTAAGCGAATTGGGAAACATTTCTTTCGAGTGACATAAAATGTGTGTGTGTGTTTTGACTCTTCGCTTGACTTTCATTAAATGTTTTGCAGACGTGTCTGTTTTCTCATATCTTCTTGGCACCATTCTTATGTATGTGTTTTATTGCGAAACTGTATAAGTGAGAAATCAATAATTACAATAAATTAGAGGAAGTCTGCTGTGATAGTGTGTACTCACTCCTACATACTCTGTCCTTCGCTCTGCCTCTCTCCAGTGTGTTTTATCATGTGTTGACATTAGACTGACTTAAGTTAGAAAGAAGTGGAGAATAAAAATGTGTCCTAGTTCCTCTAGGCTGTGTTCATCCAAAAATGATGAATTCTGTCGTTAATTGCTCACCTTAATGCCGTTCATCTTTAGAACACAAATTAAGATATTTTTGATGAATTCCGAGAGCTTTCTGACCTTGCATAGACAGCAACACAATTGGCATGTTCAAGACCCAGAAAGGTAGTAAGGACACTGTTAAAATAGTCCATGTTATAAAGCTACGAGAATACTTTTGGTGCACAATCTTGTTCCTTCCTGAACCAAATGAATCACTCCAAACAGGACTGGCCGCATGGTGCTTTACGTATGTCATGTTTCCGTGCGTTTGCCCTGGTGTTTTTGGTACAGGGCTGGAGGACTCCCAGGCTCTTTGGAAGGCTGAGAGGAAAATACTACTCTCTTGTACAACATGAGGTCTGAACTGTATTAAAGAACTGCCAGTCACTCTCCTTGTAAATCTGCTCAAATAAATAAAAAAAAAGAGTAAAAGGAAGATGGAGGAATTTGAGGCAGAGAACTGGAGGATCTCGTGTCCTCAGATTTGGCCCTAATACTGAAATGGTTCCTTTTGACCTGCTGGATGTTCTTTCACCCGTTACACCCTCCTACGTTTATGTGTCTGTCTGTCCATCTTGCTTTTTTATGGATTAAGTGGCTTTTCTGTAGATGATTGTGGAGCCTGTCTTTCACCTGACTGCAGTATAATTTAGGGCTGAGTGGTATGACCAAAATCTTGTGTAATGGTTATTTTATGGTACAGTAGCCGTGTATTGCAGTGTAGCTATTATTAACAGGCCAGCAATGTTTTATATACATATTACATAATCATTACGTAGTAATTTCCCTTTTTTTAAGTCTAGTTTCTTTTTAAGTAATATTGAGTGTTTCAGGGATGTTAGAGACTATCCATGTTTTTTGTTTTGCTTTGCTTTCTTGTTTTGCATTGTTGTTTTATCTTGCCTTAGTTTTGTTTTATTTTGGTGTTTGATTTATTTAGTTACTTGTTTTATCATGTTTTGGTTTTGTTGTAGCAGTAGTATAGTATTGTTTTGTTCTGTTTTGTTGTATTTTATTTAGTTTGTTTTTGCCTGTTTTGTTTTGTGTTGCATTGTGTTTCATCTTGTCTTGGTTAAGTTTGTTTTTGATTATCTTGTGTTGTGTTTGGTTTTGTTTTATATTATTTTGTCTAAGTTTTGTTGTTTTTTGTTTAATTTATTTTGTTTTGTATTGTTTTGTTGTTTCATCTTGCCTCTGTTTTGTTTGGTTTTGGTTTTTAATTTAATTTATTTAGTTGTTTTATCTTTTTTGTGATGCGTTTTGTTTTTTTGTTTTGTTTTGTTTCATTTTTTGTTTTGTTTGGTTTTTGAAACCATTTGTTTTTGTCAGTTTTTTTTCTTTTTCATTTAGTTTAGCTTTGCGTTGTTGTGTTTTATCTTTCCTTGGTTTAGTTATGTTTTTGATTTTATTTTGTTTTTATTGTTTTATCTAGTTGTGTTGTTGTTTTTTTGTTTAACCTCTTGTGTTTTATTGTTTTGTTGTTCATCTTTTTGTTTGCTTTTGGTTTTTGATTTATTTAATTGTTTTTTGTTTTGTTTTGTGTGGCTTTGGTTTTTGAATTAATTTGTTTTTGTCAGTTATTGTTTTGTTTTTTGCTTTGTTTTCCTTTAAGTTTAGTTTTTCGTTGCGCTGCTTTGTTTTATTTTGTCTTGGTTTAGTTTGGTCTTTTATTTATTTAATTGTTTATCTTGTGTTTTTTTGTTGTTTAGTTGTTGTTTTGTTTAATTTTGGCTTTTAATGTATTTTGTTGTTTTATCTTATCTTGGGTTTGTTTTTGTTGTGTTGCTTTTTGTTTTATTTTGTTTTGTTTAGTTTTTTTGTTTGTTTGGTTTTCATCTCGCCTCAGGTTTTGTTTAATTTTGTTTTGTTTTGTTTAGTTAGTTACTTGTTTTATCTTGTCTTGGTTTAGTTTTTATTGTTTGGTTTTCACTTTTGAATTAGTTTTAGTTTAGTTTTGTTTTAGTGCTGTTGTACAGCCCTAGAAAAGTACGCCAGACAGTAGTAGTCTCCTGCATCTTTCACAACCTAGCCCTCAGACCTGGCTTGCGAGATGTACCATTACGCAAATGATGTGCCTGTTCTTAGTAATTCTTTTAGTGAGTCTGATGCTAAAACTACACAGACTATGCATATAAATGACCCTAACTCATTCTCGGTGAATTCCCCCTTTGGTCTTTCTACTTCTGCTTTGACAATCAGAGATGGTAATTTGTGGTGTGTTATGAAAGCGTTCAGGTGGTGGGGTGGGCTCTGAGCATGTCCAGACAGCTTGATCCCTGTCTGAATGTGAGAAAAACTAGCTGGAAGGATATTGAGAGGAAGATGAGGTAAAGGAACAGGTCAGTGTCCAAATGGTTTGCCTGTTTTGTAATAACAGGATTTCCCTACTGAAAACACTGAACCTTCCAGCTGGATGCACTGTTGTGTGTGTGCATGTTTAGACTGAGTCTTGTGAATGCTCACTGATCTAAACCATTGTCGCTCTGGAGAGTGTACGTACTTTGAGGAAATGTCCTTAGAAGTATGATTCTGATGCGGTTTCATATTGGCCATATCTGATTGATAAATATATTTAAATCATATTGTATTTATTTAAAAAATGCAGTTTGGGTTAAGATTACATTGCAGTGTTTATAATTGGCATAATAACAACAGATGTCTGTGGTCCTCATTTAAATAAGTAATTGCATGTGTAATCTGACCTTCCTCTGGTAAACAGCTGTAACATCTTTGTTTTCCGTTGGATTGGATGCTGACAGGCGTTCTGTTCTCCCACCGGCCGCCAACAACCACAATACACACACACACACACACACACACACACACACACACACACACACGTACGTAATGCCAGCACCCCCTGCAGACACACTGTCTGGAACTCCTATCATCCCACACACTGCAAAGTTCAAAGTATATTATAATTGCTATAGTAATAGGATGTATTTTCAGTGGTAAAATTGTGAATCACTTGTAAAATTGTAAAAAAAAAAAAAAAACATTTCAGCTTAATAAAGTGAATAAATTGCATCAAACTAATAGAATTGGAGCGTGTTGTTGTAGTATTATTTAATATTAATATAATAGTAACACAATTTTTTTATTAAAGCTCGGTTTTTATTTTTAGAGTTTCTGTTTTAAATTTAATTTGTACATTTTTTTTTTTTTTAGTCATGTAATGTTTTTGTCAAGTCGTTTTCATGAAAAACATCTCAGCTAAATTAATAAATACAATCTAAATGTGATTACTCACATCGAAGTAGAACTGGATTGGTGATGTTTTAGTATTACTTACATCTTATTCATATTCATATAGTATTTTGATCATTTGAATTGTGTATTTTTCTATTTTCAATTTTCAGTTTTGGTTTTTATTTCCATTTAATGATTCTTAGTGCTTAAATTTTTTTTCAGTTAGTTGTGATTTTCAAGTTTTCTTCTAATGTTTATATTTTTCAACTTATTTAATCATTATGCATTTACATTAAAGGGGAATTTCACTTCCAGAACAAAAATTTACAGAATGTAAAGAGGTTCATGTCTTTCTTTCTTCATTTGTAAAGAAATGATGTTTCTTGAGGAAAACATTTCAGGATTTTTCTCCATATAGTGGACTTCTATGGTGCCCCGAGTTTAAACTTCCAAAAAGTAGTTTAAATGCGGCTTTGAACGATCCCGAATGCGGCTGTAAATGACCCCAGCCAAGGAAGAAGGGTCTTATTTAGTGAAACGATTGGTTATTTATTTATTTATTTTTAATTACAATTTCTATATTTTTTAACCTCAAATGCCCATCTTGTCTTGCTCTGCCTGAACTCTCCCATCTAATTTTCTCCCTCAACTTCAGCATTTCACTAGATAAGACTTTTTTTCTCAGCTGGGATCATTTATAACTCCATTTGGGATCATTTGAAGCTGCATTTAAACTGCATTTTGGAAGTTCAAACTCGGGGCACCATAGAAGTCCACTATATAGAGAGATGAAAAAACATAATTTCTTTTAGACTGAAGAAAGACAGACATGAATTTTATATTACATGATTCATTGAATCTTTTAGTGAAGTTTTTAGTACGGTTTAAATTCCAATAGCTAACAGCGTGCAATACGCCAAAACCGTACTACTTTCACAGCTGATGATTTTAGTGCTCATCAGTCTTTGTCCAACAAAAGCTTTTACGAGATAAAAAAAAAAAAAACAAGTTTATGGCCAGATTGTGACTGCACTTGTTGTCTAAGTGTGAGTATTTACTCTTCTGTGCCACGTGCGTGAAAGTGTGAAGCCTGTGATCTGTGCCCCACGGGGAGATGCACGCTGGGAAACAGACGGAAGCTTTTTAGAACGTGTTAGAGCGCAGGCCGCTCGCAAAACTTCATCTGCCTTGTCTTTCTCTCCTTTCTGAGTGCGTGCGTCTGTGTTCTCCCGATAGAATTAGATGCTTGGCTGTGAGTGATGGAGGACGTTTTGAAAGATAGTCCCACTGGGGAAGCCGGGAACAGGGAGGCATAACTTTTATGAAATACACTTTTGTGGAGCTGTAACCTAAGCACTTTATATGGAAGGAATGTCTTGCTCTTTTGTCTCCATCTCTCTCTCCCTCCCTCTGGATCTCTGTCTTTCTCTCTCTCTCTCTTTCTCGTCTCGGTCTCTCTCGCCTCCATTCGTGACTGGACGGCAGAAATGTGTTTTTCATTGTCTCTATGTGCTGTAGTCCTCCCATTTTCACATGTCTGCATACTTTTGACATGAAATCTCTGTTTCTTTCGGTCTCGAACACTCTCACACACATACTCCTGCTCATATTGCAGAAAAATCAATTGTGTAATTGAAAAACCAGCTGTGACTTCGTATATACTGTGCAGAAAGGTTTCACTCAGACTTTTGGACGCTGTTTTATTCAGTGTTGGAGCAGCGTTAAGAGTGGATTCAGAGATCATTTACACACAAAAAAAATTGTTTGTATCAAAATTACATTCAGGCATTAGTATTTGCCCCCCATAGTCTCTGACCATCAGAGACTACAGAGACGAGTATGTTTGTCTCTGTTTGTGTGTTTATGTGGGAAGTCAAGCATAAATTATACAGTTCTACAAAGGGTTTTTTTCTGGTTTTGCATGTGTTTATGAGCGAGTCAGCGGTGTAACCAAATATTGGTGATTAGACGACCAAATGAAAAAAATCAAAACTGACCCTTTTTTCTTTCATTTAACATTTGTAATAATGTGTATAATTTGTAGGGCTAGGTTTTGACACACGTTTCATGATTCGATTCAGATTAACAAGCTAGTGTATCGATTCGATTTTTGATTTGATTCGATTCAATATCAATTATTTCGGATATATATCAGGTACAGTACATGCCAAATTTTCTTGAGGGGGAAAAAAACTCAACTAATGCTGTTCTACATTATCATCTGTCACTCCACATTAAATGGCATCAAAATGACATTTATTGTTTGAGAACTGTAATAAAATGGACATAATTTAGAGAGTTTCATATTAAAAGGAACAAAGCACAAAGCTTATTACTATTAGATGTGCGCTACAATGTTCCTATCTTTAGGATATCTTTTAGGAACAGGCTAGGCTAATCGATTTTTGGGAATTAAAAATGTATATTGTTTCGTAAAAATGAGAATCAATTAAAATCGAGAAATTTATAAGCCCTAATAATTTGCTCTTTACCTCTGATTTCACATCACAAACAGGATGCAGAATTGTGATTCGTATTAGAATTTTAGGAGGTAGAATTAAAATGAATTGAAATTCTAAGTGACCCTGAAGCACAACCAGCCATAAGGGTACATTTTTTTTGAAATTGAGATTTATACATGATCCTGAAAGCTGAATAAATAAGTTTGCATTGATGTATGGTTTGTTAGGATGTGACAATATTTGGCTTAGATACAACGATTTGAAAATCTGGAATCTTGAGGGTGCAAAAAATCGAAATATTGAGAAAATTGCCTTTAAAGTTGTTCAAATAAAGTTCCTAGCATTGCATATTACTAATCAAAAATTAAGTTTAGATATTTTTACGGTAGGAAATGTACAAAATATCTTCATGGAACATGATCCTTACTTAATATCTTAATAATTTTGACCCATAAAATGTATTTTTGGCTTTTGCTACAAATATATCCGTGCTAGTTAAGACTGGTTTTGTGGTCCAGGGTCACATATAACTACAAGTGTTGTGAAAAATTCATCAAGACTTAGTAAAACCATGTCTAAGTTATACAAAATCTCTTGGCCTTCTACGGGTTTTATAGGCTTTACAAACAAATATTTATACTTATGTAGAATAAATGTATTAAATAATTCAATAAATTCCACTTCCTATTAGGCACCACCAATTCACTTAAAATTCGAACTTATGCATTAAAAGGAGGCCAATTTGTAGATTCTGGATCTTTAATTTAAAATGTAATGATTTGCTCATTTTGCTCTGGAACAACTTTATCTCTGACATCATTAAGGCCGCAGAGGCTATTGGATAATATTGACCAACCATTTTAACAAATCAGTATTTAACATCTGGTATTTAACTCCCAGTAAATGAAATCTAGTTCAGCCCTGCATTTTTGTCTCAATATCTTGTTTCTATTGAAAATGTCATATTATGAAAAAAATAACACTGAATTTAAGATTTAGTTATGAAAAATGCATACTTATTGACCTCTAAGATAGATGTTGGGGGACATGTCCCTTTTAATTTCCATGGTTGTTACAACCTTGGAGTCAAATGTATTATTCTCTCTCTTGGTATACAAAAAAAGTATACAAAAGTCAAAAGCACAATGGTACATCATTATCGGGGATGAATAGATGATTGGAAGAGTATAGCTGTTATAAATATAAATCACTGATATATAAATAACAAACGAATACTGCGGTCTTGGAGGTGAGTCCTTAAATTAACTCATACAAAAATGAACAAATATAAAACATGAAGTATATTTACAGACCAACATTAACCCCCGAATGCAGACGGGGCCTGGTGAAACAGTTCAGCCCAGTGCCAGTCCTTATTGTTACAGACACCTCCAAAGCCAGAGGCCAAAATCTGATTGCGAAGATCTTTGATTAAAAACCTGTGGTGTCATCAGTCCAGGCAATAAAGAAGATTCAGAAGGAATGGACTGCAATGGAGAAGAATGTAAGAAAGAAAAAATGAAAGCTGAAGTTGACCATGTTGTCATCCAGCTCCAGCTTTTAGTTCTTACTAGGTCGTCTTCTCTGCATTTGGATGGACCAGAGGAAGTCTGGAGAACGCTTGTCCTTCCACTCCTTTTCATGATTTTGTCGGTGTTGTACCAATGGCGACTATACTGTGCTATACTCGTCAGTCCTCATAAACATGAACATATGATTATAAATAAGTGCTGACGTGAATTATGAGTACATTCAAGCAATTTAGACTCAATCAGGTTTGGTAAGAGGGTGAGGTCCTGGGAAAAAACCTCAGTCTATTGGCCGGATCATCATACGGACTGATTTGAGCGAGTAGAACCCGCCGCCATACTCCGCCCAGAAGATCCCATCCTGGAACTTGCTGCGATACACGCCACCGGAGTACCACACGCCGTTCAGATTTGTTTGACCACACGCGTTGTACCACCAGCCGCCTTTGTGGAAATGAGCGCAGTTGCCTGGGATAGAAGAAGATGGGGAAGAGAATGCAATAAGTTGGAATGACAAAATGTTGGAATTTTATAAGCTTTCCAAGTTGTTGGAACAGATTTGAAAATAGATCTTTTAAGACTAGCCTATTATTTTTTTTTTTATTATTATTATTATTTTTTTTTGAGGAAAACATTTCAGGATTTTTCACCATAAAGTGGACTTCTATGGTGCCCCAGTTTACATGCGGCTTCAAACGATCCCAAATGCGGAGAAGGGTCTTATCTAGCAAAACGATTGGTTATTTATTTATTTATTTATTTTAATTACAATTTATATATTTACTTTTTAACCTCAAATGCTTGTCTTACCTAGCTTTTAGATAGGGTATGTTGGAAAAACCTCATTTTCTTCCTCAACTTCAAAATCGTCCTACATCACTGTTTTACCTTTTTTGTTAAGGGTGTTTGATCTTCTTTGCATGTTTACTTTGCAAACACTGGGTCGGGGAGGGAGAAAATAAGATAGGAGTTTTTCGACATACCTTAACTGTCTTGAACCAGAAAAAAACAGAGTTCAGGCAGAGCAAGACAAGACAAATGTTTGAGGTTTAAAAGTAAAAAAAATAACCAATCGTTTCGCTAGATGAGACCTTTCCTTTCTTGGTTGACATTGTTTACAACCGCATCTAGGATTGTTTAAAGCCGCATTTAGACTGCATTTTGGAAGTTCACACTCGGGGCACCATAGAAGTCCACTATATGGAGAAAAATCATGAAATGTTTTCCTCAAAAAACTGGAAGTGAATTTCTCCTTTAAAGTGATAGCAGCCAAATAATCTAATAACCTAGCTGCTGTGATGTCTATTGATCATTTAAAAAAAAGAAAAATCAATATCTTTTGTAGCTTTAAGGACTCATTAATTGATTCCTGGTTCCAGAACCAGGAATCGATGGGATTCCATTCCAAGAATGGGTTTCTCCAGCTGTTTTCGATTCTTTTTTGATTCTTGTTTTTTTTTTTTTTTTTTAGATTGGAGGAACCTAATTTTGCAATGACTGCAGGGTTTAAAGATTGTGGAAAGTAGCCTTTTTATAATATAAAGCTTCATTTGTAAACTTACGAAAACTGCTCTGATGCCCATGATGGGATCAATTCCAAACTTTGGAATCAACTCTTGATTCTCAATGCCTCAGAATCAATGAATCGATTCCTTTGGGAATCTATTTGCAGCCCTATTATTCTGTAATGTTGAATGACTATAGTCAATGGTTAACTATTAGGAAAAAATAACGATTTCCTAGAGACATCGGTAATATTGGTATCAGTGATAGTCACCTTTTTTACTAAAAAAAAAAAAGTCTAACAAATATTAAAAATATACTGATTTAATGTTGTTTTGACATTCATTTGAAGATTGAATGTGAAATTATTGTAATATAAAAGTATATTTAAAAACTTTAATGTTAGGTAGGATTAATCACAACTAATTTCAGAAAAAAATATGATTAATTAGTCCTTTTTTTAGGACAATTGACAGCACTTAAACAGGACTGAACCTGTATAGCTACGGACAGTTTGACATTTTCTTCAGCAGTTGTCCTATTGACTGGCTAGCATCTAACCTGTAAATGCGTCTTTATCCCGGTCAAGCGTTGTGAAAGGTTTTCCATTGTGGCTCGTAAGGGAGTCTCCGGCATTGCCCTGGTAGGTGCCCAGTCTCAGCTTGAAGGCCTCACTTTCAGACTCCAGATGGAAGCTGCTGTACTCTGCGTACACCTTCTTTCCAACCCAGTCCTCCAGCTCCACCAGCAATTTGTAGTCCCCTTGCTTTGCTAGATTATAGATGTTCTCCAAGCCCAGCCAGTGCTCTCCATCTATGTTCCCAAAGCCTTTCTGAGTGGGAGAAGGAGGGAGGAAACAAGAGAAACTGTAATAGAGATAGAGTATGTGACAAAGAAGTTTGATCTTCTCTCCAATGGAAATAGTTTGTCTAAGTCTTGAGCGTGTTTAGTGGATTTATGTGCGTTTCCCCAATTGTGTGCAGTTACTGTACTCATTTTTATTTCGTTCGTGTCAGTGAGGAGGATTTGAGGTATATTTCTGTAGTAGGCCATCGACTCTGGAGTTACAATTCACTCATCTGGCACTCAACTTTGACTAAATCGGTGAAGTCACACTCCCAGGACGGACTTTGCAGGGAACTTGAGAGCTACTTTGTAAAGGCATAACTGGATTTTTCCACTGATTTCAGCAGTGTACAGAGGGAAAATGGTCATTTTCGGTCCATTGCTTTTGGAAAGGGATTGAATTATGCACTTTGTTTCTACAAGCCTACTATATATCACAGCTATAGTTATTTGGTTTCCCGGACTAAAAGTAAAATGTATTTTTTGTTCAGCATTAATACTAAAGTAAATGTGTTGTGAAATTGTCAATTTCGCTTTAAGCAGGGTTCGTACAAGGTGCTTAACGTGCTTGAAGTACTTGAATTTGACTTCTTGAAATTTGAGGCCTGGATAACCCTTGGAAATAGCTAAATTCCTGTATAGCTACTTGAAAAGTGCTTGTGTTATTGAACGACAGTGTATCTATAAAGTAAGTGTTTAATTTTTTTAATATTTTTAATATCCTTTCACGCAAAATTCAAGCAAAATACAAAATACTTTTTTTCACTTATTTCAGTTAATAAAATTAGTAAAAAACTAATAAGACATAAAACTAGTGAACTAAGCCAGTAGTAGTACTGACAATGTTGTGTAAACATGGCTGAAGACACAAAAAGAGTAACAGATAAACCGAATCAATTGAGGGAGTCAATTATGCTGCAACCACTCCGATTGATTCAGACTTCTATCATTCATTACAAGCGATTCACTAGCGAAAAAAAAAAAATCTAATTCAAAGAGCCAATCAATTTTGAATTTCGACATTGCTTGTAACAATTTTAAAATGCACGGAGTGATGGGAGAAACTGAGTTTTTCTAAACAACGAATCAGTTAAACCATTGCGTCGCAAAATGATTAACTTTTTCGAATCACTCCAATTGGGATCACCTGTTGCGAATCATTTGATTAAAATCAGGACTTCAGATCGCGTAACAAATCATTTGATTTAGATTGGGACTTCGAAGCAGGTTCGTGAATCATTTGATTCAGATTGAAACTTCAGAGCACGTATTGTGAACCATTTGATTCAGTTCGGTACTTCAGAGCACGTATTGCGAATCATTTGATTCAGATCGGAACTTTGGAGCAAGTTCATGAATCATTTGATTCAGATCGAAGACTTCGAAACGGGTTTGCGAATCATTTGATTCAGATCGGAACTTCGGAGCAGGATCGTAAAACATTTGATTCAGATCGAAGCTTCGGTGCAGGTTTGCTAATTATTTGATTCAGTTCGGTACTTCAGAACACGTATTGCGAATCATTTGATTTTGATCTTCGGAGCAGGTTTGTGAATCATTTGATTCAGATCGAAGACTTCGAAGCTGGTTTGCGAATCATTTGATTCAGATCGGAACTTTGGAGCAGGTTTGTGAATCATTTGATTCAGATCGAGACTTCGGTGCAGGTTTGTGAATCATTTGATTCAGTTCGGTACTTCAGAACACGTATTGCGAATCATTTGATTTTGATCGGAACTTTGGAGCAGGTTTGTGAATCATTTGATTCAGATCGAAGACTTCGAAGCGGGTTTGCGAATCATTTGATTCAGTTCGGTACTTCAGAACACGTATTGCGAATCATTTGATTTTGATCAGAACTTTGGAGCAGGTTTGTGAATCATTTGATTCAGATCGAAGACTTCGAAGTGGGTTTGCGAATCATTTGATTCAGATCGGAACTTTGGAGCAGATTTGTGAATCATTTGATTCAGATCGAAGCTTCGGTGCAGGTTTGCGAATTATTTGATTCAGTTCGGGACTTCAGAGCACGTATTGCGAATCATTTGATTTTGATCGGAACTTTGGAGCAGGTTTGTGAATCATTTGATTCAGATCGAAGACTTCGAAGCGGGTTTGCGAATCATTTGATTCAGATCGGAACTTTGGAGCAGGTTTGTGAATCATTTGATTCAGATCGAAGCTTCGGTGCAGGTTTGCGAATTATTTGATTCAGTTCGGGACTTCAGAGCACGTATTGCGAATCATTTGATTCAGATCGGAACTTTGGAGTGGGTTCGTGAATTATTAGATTCAGATCAAGACTTCGGTGCAGGTTTGCAAATCGTTAGATTCAGTTCATCAGAACATGTATTGCAAATTTGTTTCAGATGAAAATTTAGATGTGGTTTTGTAAATATTTTTATTAAACAGTAGAAAACATCATGCCATTAAGGCAGTCGGTTACCACGGTTTTAATTTGAAAGAGAAGACATTGTTTGATAAGTGAGATCTCTGATTGAAGTCCTTGAAAATCCAAAAAGTAGTGCTTGAAAAGTCCTGGAATTTCATTTTACAGTATCTGTACGAACCCTGTTTAAGAAAGACAACGTTGTTTCTGTGGTACGTTGATTTATTTATTCGAACAGTGACGTTACTTGACCTGAAAAGCTTTGAGAACCACTGACCTACCATAAATCACTGATGAGCCTTACTGGGAAGCTCATCAGACATTCCATCTGTCTTACTAAATCACTTACAGGCTCACACGACAGGGATGTGGGGCAGTTATGTAAATGAAGACAACGTGGCTGTCTCCCTATTTCCCTGCTTCTTATCAGAAGACTAAACAGTCAGCCAAGAGAGGAAATTACTACTAGGTAACTGTCTTAGTTTTCATGCTTATTGCTCTGCAGCAAGCTCTGGTTGTTGTGTTGTGGACCTTTACCTTATAGTTATCCCAGTTTCTGAAGAAGTTGACTGAGCCATCTTTCCTTCGCTGAATAACGGTCCAGCCTCCGTTGTCTAATTTATGTTCGCACCAGGCCTGAATCAGTCTATCACTGCCCTCTGCCTTCAGCAGATACATCCCACTGGTGCTGTGTCCTGCCTGCCGCACCTGGAAACAGTCTCTGAACGGGCCTGAGGGAAAAGAATTGGTTTCTCATTTCAGTATATCATATCTGGACCAATGCAGTGACAGAATGACTATTTGCATTTACAATGTGACTCATGCATTCTGACAAGCACACAAATTAGTTCAGGTTCTACATTTGGGCCATTTTTTGCAGATATGAGTTGTAATGTTGCATTTATGTTGTGTTTACTGTACAGTTTATAGGTCAAAAGGTTTACATCCCCCTTTCAGAATCTGCAAAATGTTTATTTTTACCTAAATTAGAGGGATCACACAAAATGCATGTTGTTGTTTATTTAGTACTGACCTGAATAAGATACTTCACATAAAAGATGTTTACATATAGTCCACACGAGAAAATAAGTTAAATTTATATAAATTACCCGGTTTAAAAGTTTACATATGCTTTGTTCTAACAACTGCGTTGTTACCTGAATGATCCACAGCTGGTTTTTAGTTTATTGATAGTTGTTGAGTCCCTTTGTTTGTCCTGAACAGTTAAACTGCTTGCTATTCTTCAGAAAAATCCTTCAGGTCCCACAAATTCTTGGAATTTCCAGCATTTTTGTGTATTTGAAAACTTTTTGAATTTGAAGATCAGGGTAAATTTAACTTATTTTGTCTTCTGGGAAACATGTAAGTATTTTCTGTAGCCTCTGAAGGGCAGTACTAAATGAAAAAAAAAAATGATATTTAGACATAATAAGAAAAATACACATCTCCATTTTATTCAAAAGTTTTCACCCCTCTGCTCTTGATGTATTTTTTGTCCTTCTGGAGCATCAGTGAGCATTTGAATCTTCTGTAATAGTTGCATATGAGTCCCTCAGTTGTCTTTAGTGTGAAAAGGATCTCAAAATCATACACTCATTGTTGGAAAGGGTTCAAATACAAAAAATGCTGGAAAAACAAAAGATATGTGGGACCTGAAGGTGTTTTCTGAACAACAGCAGGCAGTTTAACTGTTCAGGACAAACAAGGGAACAACTAATGAACAACTATCACTAAACAAAAAAAAACAACAACAGCTGTGGATCATTCAGGTAAGAGCACAATATTAATAATCAAGGGGATGTAAACTTTTGAATGGGGTCATTTTTTTTAAATTCAACTATTATTTTCTTCTTGAAATATCTTATTCAGTTCAGTACTAAATAAACAATAACATGCATTTTGTATGATCCCTCTTATTTTGTTAAAATAATTAATTTAGCAGATTCTTAAAGGGGAATTAAAGTTTTTGACTCAACTGTATATATGATTAAACTTGTGCAGCTCAAGTGGGTCGATTGGAATCTTTGAAACTATTGTCCTTTTTAGATTTTTCTTCAAAAAATGCTTGTACATTAATACCTTCCCCATATTTTGTCATATTTTCATCAAGCGGTATTTTTTTCAATTAATATATTTTAATGATCGTCCTTGTGCGCATTTCTCATTCTTGATATTGACAATATCAAAAACCTGCGTTTTGTCAGTAAAAACAAGATTAAAAGATTAGTTCACTTCAGAATTCAATCTTCCTGATGATTTACTCACCCCCATGTCATCCAAGATCCTTGTCTTTCTTCCTTCAGTCGAAAAGAAATAAGGTTTTTGAAGAAAACATTCAAGGATTATAGTGGACTTCAATGGGAATCAGTAGGTTGATGGTCCAAATTGCAGTTTCAATAAAAAATTGTATTTATTTATTTATTTTTTAACCACAAATGCTCATCTTGCACTAGCTTGATGTATTATGCAGTCACGCTGGAAAGGTCACTCATGACGTAGGTGGAAGTACTGAACTAATGCAAAGTTAAACGCCCTTTAACCAAAAAACTTAAAACAACAATGTTGGACAATTTTGAAGTTGGAGAAGAGTTTTTCGTCCTGCCCTACCTTTTTGAACAAAAGCACACAGACAAGAACTAACCACGAGTGACCTTTCCAGTGTGATTACATAATGCGGGAAGTCACGGCAGTGCATCACAGAGCTAGTGCAAGGTGAGCATTTGTGGGTAAAATATATGTATATAAATATAAAAACAAATAAACATTTGTTTTGCTAGATAAGACCCTTATTGCTCAGATGGGATCGTGTAGAACTTTTTGAAGCTGCGCTAAAACTGCAATTTGGACCTTCAACCCATTGATCCCCATTGGAGTCCACTATATGGAGAAAAACCCTGGAATGTTTTCATAAAAAATTTATTTTTTTTTTGACTGAAGAATGAAGACATAAACATCTTGGATGAGATGGTTTATGGTTTCATTGTGTAGCTATTGAGGTTACGTCAATCGTGGTTCAAACCTGCAATTTTTAACACATAATATAGAAGTGAAGACACTGTTGTCTTAAGGCCTAGTCATCTCTGCCCCAGGGATCTCCCAGCACTCCAGGTTTGGCTTAAAGATAAATACCCTGCTCTGTCCTAATGAAGTTACCATGCCCAGACACCAGCTCAGGCCTTGTGCGACTCCCTCTTCCTTTGGTTATTTTCCGCTTATTTTTCTTTTTCCTCTTTATTTTGAGCTTAAGCTAAAATCATTATCAGTCATATAGGGGTGAGCCAGGGATGTAGAGAGGAAGAAAGAGAAAGAGAGATTCCCCTCTGCCAAAGTCTCTTTTGGACGGTATGGTTGGTGTGTTGTATAAGAGGAGTTTTCCTGCGTTGAGAGGAAGATCTTCAGTAGCTCTAGTTGTGCTGAAACAGCTGCGTTAACCAGCCAGGTCCCAGTGTGGCCCTGACCGCCTGTCCATGAATGACAGCCATTGAGCACATACAGACAGGCATTGTGCCGGGCGGCTTCGAGCAGCAGACGTCGATAGAGTGGGGGAGTGGGCGTTTTCACTGCTTCAGTCCAGGAGGACCCTCAAACAAAACTGCATCTTAGAGTCATCCAAGACTACTTTCTGAGCAGCTTCTGTTTTTTCAGTAATGATACATCTTCATCAGCCAAAAAAAAAGTAGTACTGTACAACCCCAGAGGTTATAAGAGTGTTTTGCTTTGGTCAGCTGCGGTTGTAATTCTCCATGTACTGGGTGAAGTGGGCTACGCTGAGCTCTCATTAGCGGTCAGTCGGGAGAAAACCGGCCCCTATTGAGTTGCCTTGGCCACATGAGAGGCTGGACTCTGGAGCCATTTGCTTCAGAAACATAGAGATTTTATCATTGTTTAAGTCTTGGGTTGAGACTGAAGATCTGCTGGATAAGCACTGGAGATTGTTTATTATGAAGTGTGGGTATGTGGGAGAGAAATGGAGTTGGAGAAAGCTACCAATGAAGGTTGTGTTTGGAGAGGTTGGTGGTTGTGATATTTATACACCTACTCAAGACTTTATCACACAAGGCTGTAGTCCAAAACCATCATCTTACACTCTCACATGTCCGCATATTTAGCCTGCCAGGCGTAGGGTCTTACAAAGTGCAAGTGCTTCTCCTGACAAAGTCAGAATTGGAAAATTGTTGATGTTTTCCATTGTGTTCTTGGAGCTTGAGTGATGAGATAAGTCAGATTTTTTTTTTCCAAAACCAAGTGAGCTGCCCACTGAAAGATTTCACTGAGAGTCATTAGCTTAGAATCATTCTGATCCCAGTTGAAATTATTTGAGAGTGTCAAAAATCATTTCAAATAAGTTGTTTATGAGGCTCTGTGACCTTAGAATGTAGCTCCCTATGTAGGCTGTATCAAGCCAGGTAGCTTTGGACGTTTTGGAACAGGGCTGCTGCCTATGTGCCTTTGCCTAAAATTACCAAATTTATGACTTTTCTTTTAAGCAATGCACTTACGTTTCATTTCTAATACAGACACACACACATTCTCCCTCTTTGTTTCATATGTCGTCCAGTGTGTGTGCAGTAAAGTGTTTTATAGTATTGCCATATGGTATTTACTGACAGTTACATGGCTGTAAAATCTGTCTTGCGGGGATGTGGTTTAAAAAATGACTGCATGAATGTGGACCATATATTTCTAAGAATAAAGAACAGAGACAGAAAACTTTAAAAAGTTAACCGAGGAGAGGTTCAGTTACAGATAATTTACTCACCCCCTTGTCATCCAATATGTTCATGTCTTTCTTTCTTAATTCATAAAGAAAGTTTTTTGAGGCAAACATTTCAGGATTTTTCTCCATATAGTGGACTTCAATGGTGCCCACGAGTTTGAACTTCCAAAATGCAGTTTAAATGCAGATTTAAAGGGCTGAGGAAGAAGGGTCTTATCTAGCAAAATGATTGGTTATTTTCCAAAATAAATTACAATTTATATACATTTTAACTTTAAATGCTTGTCTTGTCTAGCTTGTCTAGTGAGAACTCTGTGCATTCCGGGTCAATACGGTTAAGGTATGTTGAAAAACTCCCATTTAATTTTCTCCTCCGACTTTGAAATCACCCTACATCGCTGCAGAAGTACTGACCAAGTGTTTACAAAGTGAACGTGCAAAGATCATCAAACACCCTTTACAAAAAAGGTAAAACAGCAATGTAGAATGATTTTAAAGTTGGAGGAGAAAATGAGATGGGTCAATGAGATCAATGAGATGACAAGGAGGTGAGTAAATTATCTGTCAATTTTCATTCTGGAAGTCAGTTTGTCCTTTAAGATGGAAAGCTGAGTGTTGTATACTAGAAATGTTTTGCTGGTTAAGTGCTTGAGGAGGCCATATTTGATTTTGTGCATATTCTTGTTCTTATGTGTAACATCACTCGTTACTGGATGGATACATTTTGATGCATTTATGAAGGCATACAGAAGCCCAGTTCAAGCTTAGACTAACAGTTCATCCATTTCACTCTTCTCTGACCCTCTTTAATCTACTTCAGATTTTTCCGGGAGGATTGTGTGGCTGCATGTTTTCACGTGTGCACTCAGGAATCCATGAGCTCATATTTTGTTTTCATGGGCTGCCAGAGAGGATTCTGCAGGAGTGGAATGGAGGATTCTGAGATTTGTCTCAGTAACTTTTGGCATTACAACACTATACAGTCTGTTCTCGGCTGTGTGTTCATGCTTTAGAAGGATAAGGGCTCGGTGCCACTTTCATTGGAAACACGTAGTGCCACCGGGGGGAAATGCAACACCTTCAGTGGCACAGCAGTTGTACAGTATCCCATTTGTTATTTTAGTTTTCAGAAAGGTGGTCACGAGTGTGTACACTGTGCACCCTTGATGGAAACCTTTGCAGAACCCACAATGATACTGGTCCGAGAACTATTTAACAATCTATGAGACAGTGTTTCCAAGATATGGTCAAAGAGTAGGAGGATAACATTTTGGACAAGGTCATTGAGGCCCCAGTTATGTTATGCTTCTGGAGCATGTGCAATAACTGTTGGGTTGCTGTCACAACATTTTGTGTGGCATTGGAGCATAGAGTGATACCACATTTCCCCTGAAAGCCTGACATTGGACTACCAACGTAAAAACTTGACAGGTCTACATTTGTCAAGATCTTCTAGAATTAATTCACCCCCTTGTCCCTGGTCACTTACCATCCGAAGTAAGGGTGCCCTGTGGGGGTGGTGGGATTCCCAGTGGGTCAGGCGTTGGAGCATCCATTCGTGATCCTCTAGGAAAGGCTCTGTTGTTGTTGTCTCTCTGAATCTCATTGGTGAAGCGATTGTTGTTTGCTGGAATGCTCTCTGGCACCACTTGCACCAGCGGTGGAACTGCAGGCAGATCTTGACGTCCATATCCACGAAGACAACGTTCCTCCAGGGCGGCGATGAGCACAGATTGGTTGTTAACTGTTGCAGCAAGACCTGCGAAGCGTAGCTCCAGTTCTTTGTAGCGGGAGGCCAGTCGGAGCATCTCCGTGGTCACGTTCAGCACACGGTTCTCCAGTTGCGCCAGTTCCAGGGAGTTGTCCCTCTTGCGGATGATCTCATGAAGCAACTGCATGTAGAGCTGAGTCACCCGGGAATTCATGTTACGAGACTCTTTGCGCAGAAGCTTCATCTCATTTACCAAGTTCCCGTCCACGTCCGCTACTAGTTGCAGCATCTCAATCTCCCGTCGCTGCTTGGATAGGACCTCCCGCACATCAGCAATGTCCATACGCGTCACCCGGTCTTTGTCTGGCTCGGGCCCGGTGACAGAGGCGCAGATCGGCCCTGTGATCTTCTGCTGGGGCACCAGGAAAGTGTAGGAGCACTTCTTGGCATCATCAGCGGGTGCTCGCCGTTGTCGAGAATGCATGAGTGCGTTTCCTGAGTGGCTCTTGCCGAAAAAGCAGATGGAGAGGCAGAGCATGATGCCCATGCACCATGTTACGTCTCTCATGTTTGCTTCTGTTTTCACCTCACCTACTTTTGTTGTTTTCTTTCTTGTTTACCCTTGTGGTAAATCCAATGCTTTACCTAAAAGGAGAAAGAAAAGCAGCTGTCAAACATCAATCATGTACATAAAAGCACTGTAAAATGAACTTCCAGGACTTTTCAGGCACTACTTTTTGATTTTCAATGACGTCAGTCAGAGATCTCACTTATGGTTTGATGCTTTTTCATTGTTTAAGAAAAAGAAATTCAAAAAAAGATTTGCGAAACTCCAAAATGCAGCTTCAAATGGATCTAAACGATCACAGCCAAGGAAAAAAGGGTCTTATCTAGCAAAACCATCAGTTATTTTCTAAAAAAAAAAAAAAAAAAAAATACAATTTATATATGTTTTAACCTCAAATGCTCGTCTTGTCTAGCTCTGTGTTTACTCTGTGTAGAGATTAAAAAGTATATCAATTGTAAATGTTTTTAGAAAATAACTGATTGCTTCGCTAGATAGGACCCTTCTTCCTCGGTTGGGATCATTTAGAGCCCTATGAAGCTCCATTTAAACGGCATTTTGGAAGTTCAAACTCGGGGGCACAGAGACATGAACATCTTGGATGACAATTGGGTACATTATCTGTACATTTTTGTTCTGAAAGTACTCTTTTAAGGGTTTTCCTTGCCTTAAATTTCAAACAGTCAAATTTAAGTTCTTTAAGCACCTTGTACGAACCCTGTGTTTGTCTTATGCAAGCTACAGTAACATTTAGCATTTAGTTTTACTCTACTGGACACCACCTTGCAGGAGATTTAATGCCTTTAAACTTTGCCTCAGTAAGGCCATTTAGTCAACCAGAGCCACGGAATGAATTAACCTCAATAAGAATTTCCTGTTCACTAAGCCAAAGAGGATGTGACAAATAATCTGCATTGCTGACAAATAAGGAGTGAAAAAAAGGGTGAAAGAAGTTAAAAGAATAGTTATTTTATGCCAAGCATGTTCTGGTGCCATCTCCACAGTGGTGGACAACCACAAGAACTATCATTGCGCCAGACAAGACCGGTACACTCAATGTTTTAATGGAATGCTGCCCTGAAAAGTATGTGTATTAGCAGTTCAACATGGTGTACAACCTTTACCCCTTCTGTTCTCTCAGACACCCTGCTATGCTACTCAGTCTTGTCTCAGACACTTAAATCAAACACACATTGGATGCTTTACATCCTCCACTAACACATGCCCATATCCAGATGCTTCACATCCTGCACTAGCAGTTCATCACTCCTCTGATGTCATCACCATGGCATTTTATACACAAACCCATCTTCAGCGTGGACTATAACCATTCTCCCAACCTTGTACCTCCTGATCTGTAACTTACTACCCCGTTCATCCCCTCTCCAGGTTTCAGGGGATCAAATTCCTAGGTGCTCTGACATCCTGCTGTGTATCCTACTCGACAGGTTCGGTATTTAACAATCTCCCACTCTGAGTACCCCAGCATGTCTTCAGTATTTGGCTTAGCGGTACTCTCCAGGAGCTGCGCTAGGCTCCTCTAATCCTCGTATCACCTTTCCCTCCATGCTGAGCTCTGCTTTTTATCAACACCTAGATGTGCTCTCTCAGGTCCCCCTTCCTGTTTATACAGACACATATTTCAGTCAGCAATTCTGCCATCTGCCCTGCGAGACCAAAGATGTGTCTGCAGATACAGTACAGTTCTACATACACCACGCTGTGAATAACAAAGGTGAAACTATCTCTCTGCTTTAGCTCCATTGGAACACTATATTGTCTATAAGAATGTGTTTCTGACATTTTCAAGAAACAATTGACAAGACACGGAATCTCTTCCATGAGCATCTAGTTCAGTGTTAAAGGAGTAGTTCACTTCCAGAACAAAAATTTACAGAAAATGTAGTCACCTCCTTGTCATCCAAGATGTTCATGTCTTTCTTTCTTCAGTTGTAAAGAAATTGTTTTTTTGAGAAAAACATTTCAGGATTTCTCTCCATATAGTGGACTACTATGGTGCCCCAAAGTTTAAACTTTGAAAAACCAGTTTAAATGCAGTTTCAAAGGGCTCTAAACAATCCCAGCTGTGGAAGAAGAGTCTTATCTAGTGAAATGATTGGTTATTTTCTAAAACAACCTTTAGTTTTTATACTTTTTAACCTCAAACGCTCTGCGTGAACTCTGTGTATTGCAGTTCAAGACAGTTAGGGTAGGTCGAAAAACTCTCATCTCATTTTCTCCTCCAACTTCAAAATCGTCCTACATCGCTGCAGAAGTACCGACCCAGTGGTTACAAGGTAAACATGCAAAGAAGATCAAACAAACAAAAAGAGGTAAAACAGCGATGTAGGAGGATTTTAATGTTGAGGAGAAAATAAGATGGGAGTTTTTCAACATACCCTAACTGTCATGAACATTTTGTTTTTTTTTAAATAACCAATCATTTTACTAGATAAGACCTTTCTTCCTTGGCTGGGATCGTTTAGATCCCTTTGAAGCTGCATTTAAACTGCATTTTGGAAGTTCAAACTCAGGGGCACCATAGAAGTCCACTATATAGAGAGAAATCCTGAAATGTTTTCCTCAGAAAAACATAAGATCTTTACGACTGAAGAAAGAAAGACATGAACATCTTGGATGACAAGGGGGTGAGTAAATTATTTGTACATTTTTATTTTGGAAGTGAACTACTCCTTTAATTACATTGATGAATAATTTTTGTGCATTTGGTTTTAAAGAGACAGCAGCCAAATTTAGTTGCTATTGTCTGTCATTGTTGTTAATCAACCAACAAAGAACAGACAGAAAATCACTCACTGCTCTTGACTGAATCACTTTAGTACCCTAATAAAGATTAATATAAATTTATTTATATAAATACATATGTCTGCTTGAAAGAATGAAGAATGTGGTTAACAATTTGTTATAAAGAATGCATATTTAGCCTATCCATATGGCATTTCTTTGAAAAGACGACCATGTTCTTGTTTCTTTATGAGAAGTGATTTAATTTAATTTTAATATAAAGGGATGTTGCGTGTGTAAATTGGTGACTATCATGATAAAACTGTAATATCAAACCTATATAGTGAGTTTGGTCATTTTAGAGAAATGCTTAATAAATGCATTACACTGTAAATAAACCCATTAGATTTTAGCCAACTCAATCTACTGCAATTTTCGTTGACTAAAATCTTGACATTTAGTTGACTAAAACTAAAACAATTCAGATGACTAAAATGTGACTAGAACTAAATGCCATTTTAGTCAAAATGACTATGACTAAGACTAAATCAAAATTTGACCTTTGCATCCTCATTAAAAAATTTATTTACTTCCTGTCCTAGCTTTGATGATGGAAACTTTGTGTAGCTGGCAATTCTTGTTTATTGCCATATGTTGAATCGCTTGTTGTATTCCTCAACTGTAAGTCACTTTGGATAAAAGCGTCTGCCAAATGAATAAATGTAAATGTTAAGAGTGTTACTATGAAGTACAACATTTGACTTTGGAATATTTGATGAATCTGTATTTTTTTTTTTTTACTTCTTTAAGTAGCCAGGTCAGTAACTAAGCTGATTACTTACTAAAAACTCTTACAGATGATGTTTTCATGCCATTTTAAGTCTTATTTTTTGCATATAAGGATGGTTATATCTGTGTGTGAGTCATTTACATACTTTTTTAAAAATTATTCTTCCCATTAGCGCCATTATATTGTTCATTCGCAAATGCGGAATGCGCATGAACTCAAGAGGCGGGAAATACCACATGAACCAATCATAGCCAAAAATAACCAGTCATATCCAAACTTATTGTAATGGAGGCATTGCCTTCTCTGTTAAAACTCAACGGGCTCAGGGGAGCTAAGAGAGACGCGGACTCCAGTTATAACTTTACCTGTTGATGTTGCTGTTGGATAATGTTTCTTTCGAAAACTGAGTGATTTATACAATTTTTAATGTTATATTTTGTAATATTGGCATTGTTTTTTTTTTGTTTGTTTGTTTGTTTGCTTTTACTACAAATGATTTTCTCATCCAATATTTTGAGGAGGCACTCCCTCCCTTGCCTCCTTTGAGGAAACACGCCTGTTCAGTAGCCTATTTGTGTTTGAGGGTCCTAACTGGATGTAGTCAGTAACGCTTAGAGGTAGGTTTGAAAACGACTTGACTCTTTCGTTCAAAGCATAAAGTGAAATGAAAAAGCTACAGTCAAACACAGCATAATCATGGCTGAACTAATCATTCACGGTGGAGCATTTTGACACTGCAGGCTACAGACTTGGGGAAGTAAGCTGTGTGGAGTGAAGAGATTAGAAAGTGAGAAGAGTGTAAGACATGGCTTTAAGGCAAATCTGGGCTATGGTGTAAAAAGTGGGTCGCATACATAATCGTCCTTTTGGCCGGTCTGCCAAACAAGACACCTGGCCTTGAACCTGACTTCATGGGAAAAGAAGATCTTTTGCAGTCCAGAAACCTGCTGATTTGTCTTCATTTGTGTCCGCCTCTATTTTCATCACTTTCTTCCGCTCGCACTTTCAGGGACCTGACTTATTCAACCTAATTATCTTTAACTATCCACAGACACTAAGTCAACTGGATTCCCTCCTGTCATTTTTCACAATCACACAGGAAAAACAATTCAAAATATTTTGGCTTGTGCATAGTAATAGGCAGCTAACATATCCAGAACAGATGTGGGAATGTCGGTCCACGCCAAAACGCAACGGCTCAGGACATAGTGGTTCGGAATGCTAACCTGAGAGATTGAGAGGAAAACTCTTACCTTCTAATTTGCTTATTTTTCTCTCCCTCCCTTCAGCCATAAAATGGACGTCTGCGTTTGTCTCCATTACTCAGTCTCTCAACCTTTCACCATCACTAATGAATAGTAATAGACAGGCAAGGTATGTGTTTGATCATGGCTACACAAAAGATGTGCATCTCACTATAAATAATGAATCTAACACTTTCATGTAGCAACTCATGAGTAACATAGTGGTATCAAATCGATTAATCGCATTCGAAATTAAAAGTTTGTGTTTGTACTGTGTGCATTTATATGTATATCTAAATACAAACACACACATGTATATATTTAAGAAATATATAGTAAACACAGACTTATTTTGAATGTGATTAATCGCGATTAATCGATTTGACAGCACAGCGTAACATTTCTCATTTAACAGTTTTCAGTCCCTCTAGCTCATGGGTTCGATTCACAGGAAACGCACAATCTGTGTGTATTTTGAGGTGTATATTTGAAATATAAGAGTCTGCCAAATGAATAAATGTAAATATTAGCATTTTGTCAGCTGTTATAACAATTTTCATTATCATTGGTTTGCTTCTCCTCTGAGCTGTCAGAATTGACCCAAGGTCTCACAGACTGCCAGTCACACTACAGTTGTCAGTAGCTAGGACAGTCAGTTAACTAGCAAGCTTAGGTTTCATGTGGCTTTTGTCAACTTTGCTCTCCATTTGGCTGGAGCTCAGTACCACCACTGCTCTATGGTGATCCCAGTGGCTCCCTGTCCTGTCCCCACCCTTCTGAGTCATACGTCTCCACAGTCTATACAATCAACTCACTGTTCCCATGATTCATTTCATCATCCTCTGTAGCTTTGATGTGCTGTATGGACAGCTGTGACCCTCTGCTGTTCCAGCCAATTGGCTCTTCATGTGATGTTAGTAGCCATAATTCACAGAGCCTCCAGAATGGCCTCCAGACTGTTCTGATACCCCTGGGTTCCCCGGGTGTTTTTACGAAGTCAGTATCACTGTTATGATGTCACCGGCCAGTGTAGCACATGAACATTTAATCCGCTCTCTTGTTTTCATTGGGTTTGACTGTGCTAACATCAGTCATGGTGGCTGTCAAAAACTAAATCCCCGTGGTTTCTCTGCATTAGCAAGAATTTAGCTGTTCAATGGCACAGAAGTCATCAGTGATACATTTTAAAAGTTAAACTTCTTATAACTTGACATTCTGCTCCTGTGCAAGACACTGAAACAGTAGCGGGACGTTGCACAACAGGCAAAGTCGTCAGCTCATTTTTGCACAGTTAAAAAGCAAAATCAAAACACGTCCTTTTTTCCAGCTGTGCTGGTTGTATTTCTTTGAAAATATGTACTCGATAGATGTCTCTGACGTTTCAACTTTTTCAGCATCCCATTAGTGCCTAGTTTAAAGGTTTAGTTCACTTCCAGAGAAAAAAATTCCTGATAAAATGCTTATCCCCGGTCATCCAGGATGAAAAGAAATTAAGGTTTTTGAGGAAAACATTTCAGGAGTGTTCTCCATATAGTGGACTTCAATGGGGGTTTCACTGCAGCTTTAGAAGGCTTTTTACAATTCCAGCCGAGGAATCATTCTTTTGTACTTAATGTACTTTTTTTTTTTTTTTATACCAAAAATGCTTGTCTTGCACTAGCTCTGCGATGCACATCTGTCTTAATGCATTACGTAATCACATTGGAAAGGTCACGCATGGTTAGTTCTTTGTCTGTGTACTTTCTTCTGTGTACTTTTTGTACAGTTCAAAAAGGTAGAGTAGGGTGAAAAGCTCAATCACAACTTTTTTAAATCATCCCACATGGTTGTTTTTTTTGTTGTTGTTTTTTTGTTTTTTGTTTTTTTGTAAAGGCCTTTTGACTTTATTTGCATGTTTACTTTGGATACACTGGGTCAGTACTTCGGCCTACATCACGTGTGACCTTTCCAAAGTCGATCTAGTGCAAGACAAGCATTTGTGGTTAAAAAGTGTATACATTTTTAATTAAATTTAAAAAAAAATAATCTTTGAAAAATGGCTAATTGTTTCACTGAATAAGACCCTTCTTCGGCTGGGATCATGTAGAGCCAATTTGGACCTTCAACCTGTTGACTCCCATTGGAAGTTCACTATATGGAGAAAAATCCTGGAAAGTTTTCTCCAAAAACCTTCTTTTCATTTTGACGGATGACATGGGGATGGGTAAATTATCAGGATTTTTTTATTCTGGAAGTGAATTAATCCTTTAAGACGATGTGTCAAGTTTTTAATTACTTCACAAGTCAAGGTTAAAGTAGTTCACCCAGTCAAAAGAGTTTTTTATTATTATTATTATTACTGTTTTTGAGTCTCATATGTACACCAAGGCTGCTTTTATTAGACGAAAAATACAGTAAAAAATACAGTAGAAAATTATTACAATTTAGAACAATTTGTTTTAAATGTAATTATTTCTGTGATTTCAATGTCACGTGATTATTCTTGGTTTTCTTGTTTCACAATATGCCTTTTTACTGTATTTTTCATCAAATAAAGCAGCCTTGCAGAGCTGAAGAGACAAAAAGAAAAGCCTAAAATAATTTTTCCAAACTTTTGACCGGTAATGTATATCTCTGCACTGCATTCTGTTCCATTGCACTCTAATGCCTTTAGACCACAATAACACGCACTGTGTAAACACCCCTATAGAATATCATTATTGAAACAAAACTGACTTAAACAAGGTCCCTGGGTTCATTTTATAGTTCATCAAAGAAATCGGCTTTTCCTCAGTCCTGTTTTTGTCTTCTTGGTTATCCATCTTGAAAATACGCAGAAGAAGGGTATTTGCCTGGACACATTTGTTTTAGTAATAAAGTCTCACTTATTCCGTATTTTTACAGAGTGCTGCCAAAATCCTTTATTCCTCAAGAGTATTTTCATGAAGCTCAGCTCAGAGAGAGGGATTGCTACTGAGTTTTGTTTATACTTGTGTCTTGGAAGCCAGCGTTGCCAATTTTCTCTTTCACTCTTTTTTTATTGCTCCATCTTTGTCATTTAAACGTGATCACTATCTCATCGAATGTACTTAATGTCTTTACAGTAAGTGTGAGCATGTAAACCTGAAGAATCCACACTGGCCCCTTCTTGTCTGGCCTTTTTAATAACACACCATAGGGTCGATGCTGACATCAGCATCTGTTCTGTTGCATTTATGGCTTTGGCTGCATTGGAACCTTCTGAATATGCATGTAGGTGATGAAAAGACTCTTTAAAAGCCAAACTATTTCTGGTCAGTTCATCCAATCATCCAGTCAGTCAATTAAAGTTACTTGTGGCTAATTTCACTATGGCAAACGCTGCTTTCTGGCTGGCCTGCGTGTGTGCGGCGTGCTTTGGTGGGCCACCAGGAGCAGTTTTTCCTTGGCTGTGCCGGGGTTGGATCTGAGCTCAAGTCGTTAGCTCATTACCTCTCTCTTCGCTTAGCGCCCAACTCTTCATTTCAGCTTGTGGTGTCTGGCATGACATTGCTGTGACTTCCTCTGAAGTGAGTAAAAGAGTTTGAGCTCTTGTTTTTGTGGGATTTATGTCCCAAGTGTCATTAATTTCAGCATTTACTTGTTTTTTTTTTTTCAAAGGATTTGGTCAGCTGTTTCGTGTCAAACTTTGATTGGGCAGTTGAGAGTTGTTTAACTAGAAACCAGCGGGTAATTTAAGGTGTTTTCTTAAGGGTGTTTGCACTGTTGTTAAGAAAGCTTTGATTTGGGACCATAAAGTCCCATATTTTTCTTGCAAAGTTTATTAGTCAGAAAGCTCAGTGTCAGTTTGAGCAGTTTTATGAGAGAAAAGGTTATAGCTGGAAAGTTTAGACAAGGATACGAAGCGACTAAAAACGCTGTTCTCCATTGGGATCAACAAGGCGGCAGGGAAGGATGTAGAGCGTGAAAAGCTTGTAAAGATTTTTATTTTATTTGCAAAGCAAATAAATTCCAAGACAAACAGAATGGTTTTAAATAAAGCATGTTTTGACTGATCTTTACCTAAATCTGTAATCATGTTCCAGGGCTACTTCCTGTTTACATCCTAATGAATGAGTTTGTTTGTACAAGTCGGCCAATTTTAAGTTTATGTGATTAATCACTGAACTATGAAAGAAACAAGATCTGAGCTAGTCAACCCAACGACCAGTTCCATAAAATTTTAAGAGATGAGTCTGTGGTTCCATGACTCAACAAGATGTTACATTTAAAACACTCCAATTACATTGGCAGAATGGTGGTCCACAACAAACCCCGACTCTAACCGAGAATTTGTGTGATGTTGTAAAGAGGATTCATAAAAAGCCAATCTCAGAAGCCAGACAACTCTGATCCTACCTGGCACATCCAATCAGCCATGGCTGTAGTTTTAGTACATACATTTACACACAAACACATTAGTTATTTGATATAAAACTAAGGGAGGCAGCGTCTCCCCAAAATATTGGATGAGAAAAAAAAAATGTAGTACACAATATTACAAAAATATAACATTTTAAAGGGGTCTTTGGATGCACATATGATTGATATGATTCTTTAGGGTCTTAATGAGAAGTCTATAACATACTTTGTTTAAAATTTCTCAATGGTAGTGTAAGAACAGTCTTTTTACCTTGTCAAAATCAACCCTTTTTAGAGCGAGCTATTCTGTTGCATGTTCCGTTAAATGCTAATGAGCTCTGCTTGCCCCGCCCCTCTCTGCAGTGGGATGACGAGCCGTAATGTTTACTTTATCCACGTTTAGCCGTGTTTAGCTGCGAAACTTGCTAGCTAGCACATTATTAAGAGAGGCCATTTGCAAAGATGCATAAAAAAAACCTTATACTCACTTCTGCTGTGGGTGAAGCTGCATCACGAATGATTCGCACGAACATAGACGCATATGTAGATCGGGATCGGCGCTTTCCTTTCAAAAACGAAAGTAATGTTAATCTGCGTCTTCAGTGGCTCAGATTTTGGGAGTAAATGACGACTGCTGTGTTCATTATTACATCCAACAACAGGACACCTCAATCGCTCAATCTGAGACATTCTTGTCTTCCCCTGCAACTGAGTCTACACAATGGCGATCGGAGTCAGACTGTTTCAGCTCGGTGAGGGCGGGTCTAAGGTTAAGCGCTCATGTCAATCAATTATCGTGGGTATCAATTATCTCTGTCGGTGTGTCGTCAGACCGGCAAGAAGCTGAGAATGACCTGATTTTAAAAAGGGGATATTACTTTTAAAGATTAATAAAATACCACTGGGTGGATTTTTATCTTTGTGGTTGTGTACACAAACTGCCAACACACATTAATGTTCAAACAACATGTAAAAGTGAGTTTTGCATCTGATGACCCCTTTTAAAAAAAAGTGTAAAAATTGCTTGTTTTTCTAAAGAAACATTGTCCAGCGCATCTCTCTCACCTCCCTTGAGCCCACTGACTAAATCCCACCTCTTGTGTCAGTCTGAATGAACAATATAAAGGCATTAAGGAAAAAAATAATTTTAAAAAGTAAACAACTCACTCACTTAATTATAACTACTTAAGACTTAAGGTCAAAATAAGACTTAAAATGGCATGAAAACATGATCTGTGGAAGTTTTCAGTGAGTAATCAGCTTGGTGAAATTTAACGGAAATGTTCGTGTCTGTGACCAATGTTTCCCAAGCTTTGACTGATGATTTGAAAAATTCAAAAATAGTTCAAAGTTAACTATTAAAAAGAATAGCTGAACATTAGTCCACAAATAAAATGTTTAAATTGTTACTGCCTTGACACATCTGGTTGTCAGACTTTCCCAAGATGACTGCAGCTAGTCGAGTAAACACATAGACACACTTCAAAAATATTTCATAATGAGAACGAAAAAAAAAACAAAGAGGAACAACAGTTAGGGGTGACAGAGGGACAAATGAGGGACTGTAATGAATTTGTTAGTTTGCAAGAGGCAGAACAGCTGGAATCAGAAGCTTCGAGAGTAAACAGTCTGAAAAAAATACTCATTCTGCTGTTGTTCGTGAAATTTCTGCTATTGGAACAACATGACACAAGATTACTACACGAACACAAACAAGAAATGCGTCACGCGTGCCCTGGTTTTCAGCATGGTAGTAATTTAGAGCGTCGCTGAGCATTTTGAGATCAGAAAAACAGGAACCGACAACATATGACACACTCTTATTCAATCAGGAGGAAGTCCTGACAAAATTAGAAATTGGGAAGAGAGCATAAGAGCAAGGTAGGAGGTAAAAGAGGTCACAAGAGACTGGAAAACATGCCCCTAAGTTTCATTTTGTAACTCTGTCGCAAGGAAATGAATGTTGGCAGAATGGAGACCAACAGGGCATGAGGTAATGAATTTATGAAGTGGGATCTGGGCATGTGGGAACTTTAATTGATTTTGGAGCCCACAGCTGAAGAAAAGAGAGAAGCTGTTTTGTCCTAGAAAATGCAGCTTTTCACTGAACGTGGTTTGGAAGGCTCAGGCCTTCGTCCGCGTTGCCACCCACAAGCCCTTTTTAAACTCCTTCAGAAGCTTAATTTCTCTCAAAACTTGCTGTGGGAGCACGCACGTCATGAGAGTAAGAGCAGAACATTTTCTTAAGTTTGCTTGTGTAAAGCTAAATCAGCCGTGAAAGCATAAATCACACTGAACGCATAGACAAATCAACTAGAAAACCAATCACTCACAGTGAGGGATAGTTATTTGAGATGACATGAGTGTCAGTGCAATTGAACAAAGTTGAGGAGAGTCAGTGACCGATAAAAATGTTCACATTACACTCTCAGTCAACCTGTTTTCTTGATCTCACCTTTACGGCAAATCTGTTGCGTGTAAGTACGTCCCCATATTACCAAAGAAACAGTGGCAGATGCTAGAAACTCATTACCTGTTCCTGTCTGGGAAAGCGAATGAAAATTCACTTTATTCCCAAATCTCTAAATCACTCCCTCTCTCTCGTTTAACTTGGAATTTTTATTGGCCTCTGTTTTAGTGAACAAGTGATTAAGACCATGGCAGTTGCAGATGAACTTGTAGGTCAGTCTGGGTTTAGATGTCAAGAGAACATCATTTTTGGAGAAGATTGTGGCTGCTAAAATAACGGAAAAAGAAAAAGAAGGTAGCCTGAAACCCTGAAACCGTTTGTGCATTTCCAAAAAGCCAGAAGTCATCTCCACATGTTTCTAATTACGTTAGTGGAGCAGATGAGAACAAGCAATGCTTGTATTTTAAACCTGTTGAAAGGAAGACGATAAACAGAGCGCTCTTAAAAAGAGCAGCAGTGTTGGCTTTTATCTGTGTTACGTGCAAGGGTCTATTAAATCTCAATTTTCTGCAATCACTTTAGCAGAGACGACATTCAAATTTTTTTTATAGGTTATTTTTTCGATCTTTTAAGAACTTGTAAAATTAAAGTTCAGAATTTCCTAAACTGGCATGGCTGGAATTTGTGCACACGCTTTAATATTTCTTTAATGAAATGCTAATCTAGTTGTAGAATCTGCTACCAAACATTCTGCTGCCAGAAATGATTTTATAGGTGACCTATTTATGCCCCTTTTTACAAGTTTTAATGCAAGTCTGAATGTGTCTGTGAAGTTTCAGCTCAAAGTACCCCACAGATCATTTATTATATAATTTTGGAAATGCCTATTTTGTATGGAAGCAGAAACGTGCTGTTTTTGTGCATGTCTCTTTAAATGCAAATGAGCTTCTGCTCCCTGCTCCCTGCCCCCTTTTCTAGAATAGGACTCTGCTGTTTTAGCTTGTATCTAAAAACATCTGTTTGGTTTCGAATATCATTTCTATTGTGCTGAAATCACGTGTTTTAAAGCCATTTTAGTTTAAACTTCTGATATAGGGTTTTCTGAGCGCACAAATCCGAAGCACATGCACAGAAAGCAGCTGTCACACGGCATGTGAGTACTAAACTAAACTGCGCTTAAACTGTAAAATCACACACAAGTTGCAAAAACAGTCGGTTATGTCTGTAAAGGTAAACATCTGAGAAAGAAATGGCATGTTTATATAAGATTTGTGTGGCAGCTGTGTAATATACAGTAAATAAATTAATAAATCCACTGCTGTCTTGTCTCCTCTGAGGCTGGGACTCTAAATAGTGTTCTGTGCTCGTCTGTGCAGCCAATGACAGAACAGTTAGCATGCTTTCACCATGGCGTTAAAACTTGAACACCATTATCGCTTACGAAAAACAAAATGGCGGCACAGCGGGTGTAAACATGCAGATTAAGGAGTGGTAATATTATAATAAGATCCCTTCTCTATGTCACAAAGGGAACGAAATCTGAGCGGCTTGTTTTTTCACATTGGCTGAGAAAGGCTTAACAAAACAAAGTTACTGGGTTGTCCTTTTTATGTTTTCTGGGTTGGTAGATGCACCAGGGAATCATGGAAAAAGTCAGATTTTCATTTTATGTCCCCATTAAAAAAATACTTGAGAGTTCATGTGTTGCATTTTCCATTCAATGTTTTCAAATGAATGAGCTAATAGCCACAAATATGAATCTGGATGCATTTATAGAAGTTCATGACACAAACATCACAGATGAAATTCATCACCAGTACCCAGAGGAACATTCACAGCTCTAGGGCTTTATTTACTCTGCATCAGATTTGACGGTCACCTCTTTAGTTCAGATATTTCATTGTCTTTCTAACATCAGTGTCTTTCTAGTAGTTTAATTTGTTTGTCCAAAGGAAGATGCCAGTATTAATGCAGTGAGTGTGAAAGACAAAAAAAGGAAATTTAAGACATTTCACATGTGCTACAGGTGAGCCATGTGCCAACACTTCAGCACGGAATGTTCTCTGAAGAGTAATGACATGGAAATTCGTCCAGGAGAGGCTTCTTTTTCTGCGAGGGGATTTTAGCAAGCTTTATGACTCTCGGAGGAAACATAAATTTTTCTAACCTTTCGCATTTCAGCCAATTGGTTTGGTTTCACAATTATGGTATTATGGTATGATCTTCATAATGTGTCACATGATGCACGTCAAGTTAAAAAGTGCATGTCCTCTGTGAACGTCCCCTTACACTGTAGTGGCTTTCTTGACATTTGGTTTTGTTCAACTTGACATCTACTAGTGCTGTTTCTTGTGTGTCTGACAGCTGCAGGGCAGTATGTGTAACGGTGCTACAAGTCAAACTAGGTTTGTGATTAGGCTTCTGTCAAACCAGAGAGAAGTGTGTGTGCGCAACGTGAGAACGTAGAAGTTTCTCCATGAGGAAGTGGTTAGTGTAAAACGGCCTTCTGTCTTGGTAGGTTTGTTTTCTTTACAACCGTGGGTTTTTTTTATGAATAGAGTCCCTTATCCCCTAATGAACAGTGCATAGATGCTCAGTGGACCAGATTCCCAAGAGTTTCACCCAGAGGAACCGTGAGGAGCACCAGGCTACCAAGAAACATCTACAACATGCTACAATAGAATCTACAAACCACAGTCTTCAAAATAAGACAGAATCCACAAAATACAGACTTCATAGAACAAGAAAACCACAAGACACAACCCACAGAGTGGCTGACACTGTTTTAGATATCACAGTGGAAATCTCTGTGAGAGTATCGGGCTCAAAACATGCTGAGAGAGCAGCTCTTAACCAAGCAAACAAGCACACCCATCCAGATGCATCTGCATGACCTTGAAGTGGACCAAAAAACATGCATCACTTTTTCTGAAACACAAACAAGAGGCGAAATTCTGGGTAATTCTCTGCCTTTGATGTTTGTTCTACTTCCCTGCATTGGATTATGAAGGACGGCTGAAGTAATCCAATACAAACTCTCAGAACGACCCTTGACCAGACCGCTTGGCCCACCCATACCCTGGCTGAGTGCACAGGGCAGCAGCTGGAGGAATTCGTTTAGGAAAAGCAAAAGCAGAGCAGCGAACATCAAAGTAGTGGCATGTGCCAAACAAAGACGTAGGAGAACCTCTAGCTTCTGGCAGATTGAGTGATGGATATTAGACAAATTATATGAAGACAAAAACACAATAAGTGAGTGAAGAACTTGCAAATTTTACCCAGGTGTCTCCTGACCTTTGTTTTCCGTTGAGATCTTGTGGTCCACCAGTCCTTGGTGTCTTCCGTGATTCCTTATTCTCCCAGTGGCTCTCTAAAAGTCCTTAAAGCTGCACACATCTCTTGTATCCCAAGATATCAAGGCCTCCTCCTCAAAGCTGCTGTGGTTTTGGATCTCCAGCGTCCAGGACGCTGCTCAGCCCAGTAGCGATCTCCTGTCCAAGGGTTCACAGGATCTGAGCATGGCTCTGGAAGCCTTCAGCTGCTTTCTAGAGACTGAGGAACTCTCGGACAGCAACTCCAGTTTTTCACGAAGGTTGGGGGAGGGAGGGGTGGATGGAGGGGAATGGGACCTGATTTTTTTTTCCTCTCTCTCTTCCTTTTCTCCTTCTCCTTTTTAGAGGGGAGGGCCTAACCCCTCCTCTGATGTAATGACAGAATAACTCGACCCCTTCTACAATTTCACCTCCCATCAAATCTCTCATTCTTCAGGGAAGGAGGAGGAGGGGACAGCAAGCGGGGGAGAGGCATCTCTCTGAACTCAGGGAGAATAGGCTTGTGGTCTGTGTGGAGACGGAGAGGACTGCTTTTGCTTAGAGCCCAGCGGCACGGGACTCCACCGTTCCTTTCTGCAGTCTGCACTCGGTCTCGCTAAACGCACATGCTTTCGGCAGTCCTGAGAGGATGACACAAGTTCAATAGATAATGATCTTCCCACGCGTGTCTCTCAGATGTTTGTTTAAAGTGGAAGAAGGAAACTGTGGATCATTTGGACAGTGTGTGGAGCATGTGTTTGAACAATCTGCACAGTGACACCAGAATGTCCTACTCTTGTTTTCTGGTATAAATTCATAGCTGAAGTGCTGTTCGGGTGCAGTCACGAATGTTTGTGTGTTTGGCTGTCGTCAGATTTTTAGGGATAGGACACTCAAACATTAACATTTAGTCACCCAAAACATGTTATTCAAAACATCTGTGACTGACTGACTTCTGTGGAAGTCCAAGAAAAATGTGTTGTTTTTTGTCCATATAGTGAAAGTCAATGGGGCTCAGTGTTTGTTTGGACCCCATTGATTTTCATTGTATGGTCATAGGTTTAGAATAGCAAAAGGAGAGTAAATGATGACACACTTTGCAACTGTCCCTTTAAGTACCCTATGTTTGTTTGTGTTTGTGTTTGTGTTTGTGTGTTTGTGTGTGTGTGTGTGTGTGTGTGTGTGTGTGTGTGTGTGTGTGTGTGTGTGTGTGTGTGTGTGTGTGTGTGTGTGTGTGTGTGTGTGTTTTCCGTAGGTAGATGAATGGAGGTCTATAGGGATGACCCACTGCACTGAAATAAATGTAAAAATAGACTTGGTTTTGATTGTACAACCACAGGATGTAAACATATTACATGTGTTTATATGAAGCCAGTGTGATAAAATCACTTTCTAGCCTTGTCTATGTAACATTATATATAGTCTTTCAACTCCTGACCAACTGACCATGACCGTGTAATGCAGCAAACCTTCGTTTTCATATGATACAAGCAATTTCCAGAAAGAGACAGTTTATATAAAATCTATTTGCAGGAATTATGCCAGCTACGCAGTAAAGTTCATCTGAGAACAGTAGTTTTACTGAAAAAGGAGTATTTATAAGTTTACAGGAAGAACTGATTATTCTTTTATGTAAACCATTTTGCACTGAAAGGAATATTTCCCCTTAAACTGTGTCAGGTTTTCCCCATTTTTTATTTTTTTTTTCCCCTTAGGTTGTTTGTTTTAGCTCTGGTCAGTAGTAGTAGTTTTGAGTACGTGTTTGGCGTCTGCGTTTTATGTTGAGTTAGAGTGTGTGTGTGTGTGTGTGTGTGTGTGTGTGTGTGATCTGCAAAGGTGTTTAAAATAGAAGTGTGATGCCTGAATGGCTGGACTTCACCCTATTAAATGAGGTGTTAAGGAAATGGACAGACGTCTCCTGTTTGGTGGAGATTTTCTGCCATTTTGCGTTCCCACAATAATATTTAGCTTGTGCCTGAGCTTTGTCTGACATTCGCAAAGCAGCCGTCTCTCTTCAAAATCTCTTTCACTTCGCATTGCATATATTGCATTGATGATAAAATTACAACACTATTCTTCAAAAAGAAATTGAGGTCAGGAAGTTTTTTTTGACAGAAATTAATACTTTTATTTGGTAAAGATTCATTCAGTTGCTCAGACGTAAAAGAAAAAAACATTCACACTGTTACTTTCTATTCATTAAATAAATGGTGCTGAAAATCTTAACAAACCCCAAAAGTTTAAACGGTAGTATATGCAGTTGAAGTCAAAAGTTTACGTCCACCTTGCAAAATCTGCTAAATGTTAATTATTTTACCCAAATACGAGGGATCATACAAAATGCGTGTTAGTTTTTATTTAGTACTGACCTGAATAAGATATTTCACATAAAAGATGTTTACATATAGTCTACAAAAGAAAATAATAGTTGAATTTATAAAAATGACCCTGTTCAAAAGTTTACATACACATTCTTAATACTGTGTTTTTACCTGATTGATCCACAGTTTTTTGTTTAGTGATAGTTGTTCATGAGTCCCTTGTTTGTTTTAAACAATTAAACTGCCTGCTGTTCTTCTGAAAAATCCTTTAGGTCCCACAAATTCTTTGGTTTTTCAACGTTTTTGTTTATTTGAACCCTTTCCAACAATGACTGTATGATTTTGAGATCCATCTTTTCACACTGAGGACAACTGAGGGACTGATATGCAACTATTACAGAAGGTTCAAATGCTCACTGATGCTTCAGAAGGAAACACGATGCATTAAGAGCCAGGGGTGAAAACTTTTGAACAGAATGAAAATGTGTACATTTTTCTTATTTGCCTAAATATCATTTTTTTTTTTTTTCATTTAGCACTGCCCTTCAGAAGCTACAGAAGATACTTACATGTTTCCTAGAGGACAAAAAAAGTTACATTTTACCCTGATCTTTCACCCCCGGCTCTTAATGCTTGGTTTTTTTTTTTTACTTCTGAACCATCAGTGAGCATTTGAACCTTCTGTAATAGCCGTCCCTCAGTTGTCCTCAGTGTGAAAAGATGGATCTCAAAATAATACAATCATTGTTGGAAAGAGTTCAAATACACAAAAATGCTGAAAAACCAAAGAATTTGTGGGACCTGAAGGATTTTTCTGAAGAACAGCAGGCAGTTTAACTTCAAGACAAACAAGGGACTCGTGAACAACTATCACTAAACAAAGAAAAAAAAAAAAAAAAACACAGCTGTGGATCAATCAGGTAACAACAGTATTTAGAATCAAGGGGATGTAAACTTTTGAACGGGGTCATTTTTATAAATTCAACTATTATTTTCTCTTGTTGACTATGTAAACATCTTTTACGTGAAATGTCTTATTCAGGTCAGTACTAAATAAAAAAGAACATGCATTTTGTATGATCCCTCCTATGTGGATAAAATAATTAACATTTTTCAGATTCTGCAAGGTGTATGTAAACTTTTGACTTCAACTGTAATTGGAATGGAATTATGTTTTAATTATGTAATTATTATGTCAGCATAAGTTATTGTGGGGTTCAGTTTGTTTTTAGGTCAGTGTTGCTCTGCAATGTGTCTGCTAAGTGTGTGTGTGTGTGTGTGTGTGTGTGTGTGTGTGTGTGTGTGTGTGTGTGTGTGTGTGTGTGTGTGTGTGTGTGTGTGTGTGTGTGTGTGTGTGTGTGTGTGTGTGTGTGTGTGTGTGTGTGTGTGTGTGTGTCTGTGTGTGTGTGTGTGTGTGTGTTGCAGGCTGTCTAGCACAAGGCTGTAATTATTATCTTAACCCTGATTTGCTCTGAAATACACAGTGATGATAATTTAAACAGAATTTATAATGCTCTCATTCATTGTCTGTTTTAAATCAGTCTGGATTCTGGGATTGATTTGCCTCTAATTATTTTCCAAATCTTTCATTTGCCATTCCGTCATCCACATAAGTGACTTGTGTAGTTTTGTTTTTGATGATCATCACAGATGTGATGCTCTGATGTAGTGTCTGTAACGGACCGCTGCTTGTTTGCAGTCCCCAAGCTTATATTCCTAAGAACATGCTTTCACAAACACGTATCATCAATATTCACACACAGTCAGTTAAATGCTGCCAAATGTTTCTCCAGAAGCTGCACATCTTTCTTCCTAATGCAGATACTTCCTGCACATAATGTTCCTCACTAATCCAAATATTTACTCAGTATGAAATAAGCGCTGTCTCTAGATGGGCCAGAGACTAAATGGCTGTCCACCTCCCAACTGCAGACATACAAGAATAGATCAAAGAAATAAGAAATAAATAGATTTAGTCGTAAAAAATATGTTTGTGTTTATTTATTTTTAACTCGATTTTGTAACCAAAAACGTTTTTTCAACGTTCTTGTGTATTTTGCAGGTATATATCTGTCTGATTTGACCTACATTGATTCGGCGTATCCCTCCACCGGCAGCATTCTGGAAAATGAACATCGTTCCAACCTCATGAACAACATTCTGAGAATTATCTCAGACCTGCAGAGATCTGTTGAATATGGTGCGTATCACATTTGTGTGTTTGTCTACTTTGGCAAATGAACGAAAGTAACTGTGAATTCATTTCGCCGCTCTGTCTCAGATATCCCAGTATTACAGCATGTCCAGAAGTATCTCAACTCTGTTCGCTACATTGAGGAGTTACAGAAGTTTGTGGAGGATGACAATTATAAGTGAGCAGGAGCTGTTTTGTTTTTTATATTACAAACAACACTACCAGTCAAAAGTTTGGAAATGCTTTTGAAAGAAGTTTCTTATGCTCATCAAGGCTGCGTTTGTTTGATGGAAAATGCTGTAAAACCAGTAATATTATTACAATATATTTATTTAATTGTCAGGATTTATTTAATTTATTTATTTCATCTAATTTATTTAATTTATTTAATTTCAGGATTTCTCTCCATATAATGGACTTCTATGGTGCCCCCGAGTTTGAACTTCCAAAATGCAGCTTCAAATGGCTCTAAATGATCTCAGCCGAGGAAAAAAGGGTCTTATCTAGCAAAACAATTGGTTATTTTCTAAAATAAAATTACAATTTATCTACTTTTTAACCTCAAATGCTCATCTTGTCTAGCTCTGTGTGTACTCTGTGTAGAGATTAAAAAGTATATAAATTATAAATGTTTTTAGAAAATAACCGATCATTTCGCTATATAAGACCCTTCTTCTTCAGCTGGGATCGTTTAGAGCCCTTTAAAGCTGCATTTAAACTGCATTTTGGAAATTCAAACTCGGGGCACCATAGAAGTCCATTATATGGAGAGAAATCCTGAAATGTTTTCCTCAAAAAATATAATTTCCTTATGACTGAAGAAAGAAAGACATTCACATCTTGGATGACAAGGGAGTGAGTACATTATCTGTAAATTTTTGTTCTGTAAGTGAACTACTCCTTTAAAGGATAACTGTTGCCAAAATGCAACCTGGGCTGTTTTTTTTTTACTGTAAACGAGACAAACTTATATCTAAAAGCATAATTACGACAAACGAGCCGTTTTTGAGATTGACCATGATTTAGCTTTGTGGTCAGTGGCCGATGAATGGGAGTACTAGGGGCATACATTTGAGCGCATCAAAATCGATATTTTTACAACACTAAGAAGGCTCGACACACCATGACACTTTGCTCGAAGTATCGCCTGGGTCTCTACACATGAACTCGAGCATTGAGAACATTGTTTGTGTACACACAGTTTACTAAAAAGAAAGGTTTTGAACAACTCACTTTCACTGTTTGAGTTTCCGCTCGCGGCCGTCTTGCCAGTCAAGAGGTGTCGATCTCCGAATGCGAGGATGGATAGCTCCTAAAGCATATTTCCATATAAATGCACGGCTAATTCGTTGATTTGTTGCAAGTGAAAAACAATATTAAACTTCTAGTTGTAAAAAGAGCCTCATATAAGCCTAATATTTCGTCCTATGGAGTCCATTCATTCGCATTCGGAGATCGAAAAACCAAACAGTGAAAGTGAGTTGTTCAAAAACTTTCTTTTTAGTAAACTCTGTGTACACAAACAATGTTCTCAATGCTCGAGACCCAGGCGATACTTCGAGCAAAGTGTCATGGTGTGTCGAGCCGCCTTAGTGTTGTAAGAATATTGATTTTGATGTGCTCAAATGTATGCCCCTAGTACTCCCATTCACCGGCCATTGACCACAAAACTAAATCACGGTCAATCTCAAAAACGGCTCGTTTGTCGTAATTATGCTTTTAGATATAAGTCTCGTTTACAGTAAAAAAAACAGCCCAAGTTGCATTTTGGCAATAGTTATCCTTTAAGTGTTCAATTTTGGCTTAATCAAATACAGCCTTGGTGAGTTAAACACATTGAAAAACATTTAAGAATCGTAATTATTCCAAACTTCTGACTGGTGGTGTATATTATATTTATTATTTTAGTGTAAATGTTTTAAGTGTAAATGGTACTGATGTTTGATATACGTATCAGGTTGTCCCTAAAGATTGAGCCACCAGCTACCAGCACACCTCGCACCACTGCCTCTAGAGAAGACCTCACAGGTGAGAAACGCATGCGGCCCACACACACACTAACGCTAAGCAGGCCTCATGCCGAGTTGTTATCCTAACCAGACGCAGCCGTGATGTGACAACATTTGGATTTTATTGATATTGCGTCATGCTGGGTTTGCTCCGGCCACAGTGAAGTTTAATTGGTTCGGTTTTGCTCTCCCCAAAGCTGTATATGAAACACCTCCAATGTCACATGTTCTTGTTAATGATTAGTGTGTTTGCGTTTGTGTGATTTAGGTCCAGACACATCTGCGTCACCGTTATGTGGTCGTCGTGGTAATGTTGCCGAGGGTGCCCTGCCTAAAGTCCCGCCGACGCCACCCTCGCCCCGGAACCTCATCACTTACGGACACAGGAAGTGCCACAGCCTCGGCTACAAGTGCGTTTGATTCATATCCTCCATTCATTTGTGTACATCACCCACTCTTTTGTACCTGAGTTTATTTTGTTTACTTAAGCACCTTTAGTCATTCTTGAGTTTATAGACTATAGTCTGAGTGGGCGCCATGTGCAAAAAATGAAAACAAGGCTTTCAGGAAGATACAGATTGTCTTAAAGTCCATTATCATCTTTTTTTTTTTTTTTTTACTGAGAATTTGTGGAAACATTTGGCACTTAACATATATACTATATAAAATATATACTAATAATTACAAAGATATACATTTCAGAAAAATGGTTAGTGAAATTTATTTATTTATTCATTTATTTTTTAAATGATGTTTCATTTCCAAATAGTCAGTGAATGTAGGTGCTTTTGTAAACTTGTAAAATTGATTGTGAGTCTCAGGAGTATGAGCTATTTATTTTATATGAAATAGTCCAAAAACAACATTATTTTATTGTATTTTATTTTATTCTATTCTATTCTATTCTATTCTATTTTATTTTTCATTTAATTTTAGTATTTTTCTATTTTGTTTAAACATTTACAAAAAATTTATGTTCATCTTGAGAGTCCCAGTTTTAAGAAATGTTGCAAATATTTCTTAGCAAATTTTTGATAAAAAAAGTGAAATATTTATACAATAAACAATTATATATTGATATAACAATTTATTTAATATCAATTTATCGGGCTGTCAAAATGATGATGTTGTTTATTGTTATTTATTTTAAATAAGATGATTATTAGATGAGGTTTAATTCAGAAATACTCACTGAAATAAGATGCTTTAAAAAATATATAAACTTAAAAAAATTAATAGTTGTATGAGCATTTTTCTATATGGAAAAAAAATCCAGAAAAAAAAAACTTTTATTTTATTTATTTATTTATTTTATTTTATTTTATTTACATTTATTTTATTTAAATATTAAATTTACAAAAATATCAGATGTTCATCTTGAAAGTCCCAGTTTTAAGGAATGCATTTTATTTGATATTTACATATATTTGTTATAATTTTTGTAATTGTATTTCATTTATTTTATATTAAATTTTGTATTTTTTATTTATTTTATTTTATATTTACATTTTTTTTGTTATTTATTTTATTTTATTATTTGATTTCATTTTATATTTGCATTTTTATTTTTAATTGAATTGAATTTAATTTATTTCATTTTATTAAAAATTTACCAAAAATTAGATGTTCATCTCGAGAGTCCCAGTTTTAAGGAATGTATTTAATTTTTTTAATTAAATTTCAATTTTAAAAATAATTAGATGTTTTTCTTAATAGTCACAGTTGTAAGAAGTGTTATTTTTATTTTATATTCACATTTTTATTTATTTATTTTTAATTGTATTTATTTCATTTCATATTTACATTTTCATTTTTTATTTGTTTTTTTTTTATTTATTTTTTATTTTATTTTTCATTTCATTATTTGATTTCATTTCATTTCATTTCATTTTAGTTCAAATTGACCAAAAATGAGATGTTCATCTTGAGAGTCCCAGGATTAAAGAATGTGTTATTATTTTATCTTAAGAGTCCCAATTTTTATGAACGTTATAATTTTTTCTTTGCAAATTATTGCAAATCATTATATTTTAAATAAAAAACCTAATTATTAAAAATACTTTTGCTACAATTTAATTAATATCAATTCAATAGACTGTCAAAATTATGATGTTAGTCAAAAATGTCAAGACCTAAGTTGGAATAGGCCAAAATTATATTTATGTACGATATTATTTTCAAGTCCCATGTATTTTCAGTGTTTTGTCTGACACCATAGCAGCAGCAATACAATTTGCCATTGACTGAAACTTCTTGTTCCTCACAGTCTCGTTTTCATTCAGTCTATAACATTTAATGACCTGTTTGTCCTGTCTTTCACCTCATCGCTTTGCTAGCTCCCTGAAGAAGGATCTGCCTTATACTTTATCTATAGCTCTACATGCTCTATATGTGATAATATTTCAGTTTCTAGACAGATTTATAACTGTTAATTAAGAAAACATTTCTATCTCTAACTTGACTTCATCTTTTTCCTCTGTGTGATACAGTTTTATCCACAAAACGAACACGGTGGAGTTTAAAAGCGCTACGTTCCCCAACGCCGGATCCAGACACCTGCTGGACGACAGCGTTCTGGAAAGTCACACACCCACACGAGGACAGGCGGAGAGCTCAACACTGTCTAGCGGCATTTCACTGGGTATAACACACAAAAACACACACAAAACTACTGGATCATGGACTGGATCATTCTTTCCTATCAACGTATGTCATGATTTTTTGATTTCAGGAAGCAGTGAAGGGTCAGAGCTCAGTGAGGAGATGTCTTGGCCTGCCTTTGAGAGGTGAGTCTTCCAAAACATTCACACTTGCAAACACAGTCAAGGACAATTACATGTGCACATACATGACCACATGCGTGAGTACATATGGACACAGCATGCCATCATGGAACATGCTGGAATCTAACATAAGCCTCCCCATTCCCCACCAACCCTCCTGAACAGAGACAACGCTCCAAACGCTTCTCTTCATCATCATTATTATCATTAACTTAACACAGTCACTTTTCTCTAATACAGCTTCTGATAATGCATTGCCAATCTCAAGTGTGCGATAAACCTGCTTTGAGACTTTAGTTTCCCATAATTGAACACCTGCACTAAAACAAGCTTCAGCATGTGAATGTAAAAAGACCTTTGCACTAGAAAGTGTGTGTTTTTTGGCACAGAAGAGTGAGTTCTGTGACCCTCAGCTGGCTGTGCTTTCTTCTGACCCCAAATGATCATCATATTCCCTCATTAGTGCTCTACCGCTATTGTAGCTAATGAGCTAAACTTCCTATAGCAGGAATAGAGTATGAAAGAGTCATTTGTGATGGCCGCTGCCTACCATGCTGCATCAGGTGTACACAAACGCATCAGTGTACCCTAAATGCTTGTCGAAGACTTTTTCTTTGTCTCCTTCTGTGTTTTAAAGAAGTCTAGTTAATATATAAAAAAATAGGAATTTAATAAATTATAAGTAATCATATTTTAGTCAATAATGTATGATAATGTGACCATTTTGAGGTTATCAAAATAGCTAATTTGCTAGTTTAGTATTAATTTTATTTGATTTTTAGTCCATTTTGTACTTGTTAATGGATATGCACAATTTCTGTTTTTAAATGGTTTTAAGTAAAATAATATGGTATTCATTTAATTTATTATTTTTTGTTCATTTTGTACTTGTTAATGGATAATGCACCATTTCTGTTTTTAAATAGTTTTGAGAAAAATATGGTATTAATTTAATTTCATTTTTTAGTTCATTTTGTACTTATTAATGGATAATGCACGATTTCTGTTTTTAAATATTTTTGAGTAAAAATATATTAATTTTATTTCATTTTTTGTCCATTTTGTACTTAATAATGGATATGCACAATTTCTGTTTTAAATAGTTTTAAGTAAAAATAATATGGTATTAATTTTATTTCATTTTTTGATCATTTTGTACTTATTAATAGATAATGCACAATTTCTGTTTTTAAATGGTTTTAAGTAAAATAATGTGGTATTAATTTAATTAATTTTTTTGTTAATTTTGTACTTATTAATTGATAATGCACAATTTCTGTTTTTAAATATCTCTGCACAATTTCTGTTTTTAAATAGTTTTGAGAAAAATATGGTATTAATTTCATTTAATTTTTTAGTTCATTTTGTACTTATTAATGGATAATGCACAATTTCTGTTTTTAAATATTTTTGAGTAAAAATATTAATTTTATTTCATTTTTTGTCAATTTTGTACTTAATAATGGATATGCACCATTTCTGTTTTTAAATAGTTTGAAGTAAAAAATATTATGGTATTCACTTAATTAATTTTTTTTGTTCATTTTGTACTTATTAATGGGTAATGCACAGTTTCTGTTTCTTAATATTTCTGCACAATTTCTGTTTTTAAATAGTTTTGAGAAAAATATGGTATTAATTTAATTATTTTTTTAGTCCATTTTGTACTTATTAATGGATAATGCACAATTTCTGTTTTTAAATATTTTTGAGTAAAAATATATTAATTTTATTTCATTTTTTAGTCTATTTTATACTTATTACTGTAGCTCAATTTCTGTTTTTAAATAGTTTTGAGTAAAACATATGGTATTCAATATATGTTTTTTCTCCATTTTGTACGTATTAATAGATAATGCACAGTTTCTGTTTTTAAATATCTCTGCACAATTTCTGTTTTTAAATAGTTTTGAGAAAAATAGGGTATTAATTTCATTTCATTTTTTAGTTCATTTTGTACTTATTAATGGATAATGCACAATTTCTGTTTTTAAATGTTTTTGAGTAAAAATATATTAATTTTATTTCATTTTTTGTCCATTTTGTACTTAATGGATATGCACCATTTCTGTTGTTAAATAGTTTTAAGTAAAAAATATGGTATTCATTTAATTAAATTTTTTTTGTTCATTTTGTAATTATTAATGGATAATGCACAATTTCTGTTTTTAAATATTTTTGAGTAAAAATATATTAATTTTATTTCCTTTTTTGTCCATTTTGTACTTAATAATGGATATGCACCATTTCTGTTTTTAAATAGTTTGAAGTAAAAAATAATATGGTATTCACTTAATTAATTTTTTTTGTTCATTTTGTACTTATTAATGGGTAATGCACAGTTTCTGTTTCTTAATATTTCTGCAAAATTTCTGTTTTTAAATAGTTTTGAGAAAAATATAGTATTTAATTACTTTTTAGTCCATTTTGTACTTAATAATGGATAATGCACAATTTCTGTTTTTAAATAGTTTTGAGACAAAAATATGGCATTAATTTAATTTATTTTTTTACTCCATTTTGTTCATTTTGAGTACAAATGTGCTTGTTTATTTATTTTAAAATGATTCTGGTTTAACAGAATTCTGTGAATATTTATGATCAAGTATTTACAATACCGTTCAACTGTTGTTGAAAGAAATCTCTTTTTGGATCCAAAAAAACAGTAATATTTTGAAATATTATTACAATTTAAAATAAATGTTTTGTATTTTAATATTTAGAGATTTGATTCCTGTTATGCAAAGCATAACATTCTTCAGAAAATATTGTAATGCATTATTATATAAATATTTATTATAATTTATTATATATTATAAAAATATATATTTGATACATTTTTTCAGGATTCTTTGATTTTTATTTTGTTATATTTTATTTTTTAGCCATTTGTAACTAGTGGGATATTGTACAGTCTGCCAGTCATTTTCGCAAAATAAGCACTTGCCATCTTTGTCACTTTCATTTTACTATAATAGCTCATCGACTATATGTGACCCTGGACCACAAAACCAGTCATAAGGTTAAATTTGACAAAACTGAGATTTATACATCATATGAAAGCTCAATAAATAAGCTTTCTATTGATGTATGGTTTGTTAGGATAGGACAATATAATTGGCCCGAGATACATCTATTTGAAATCAGAAATCTGAGGATGCAAAAAAATCAAAAAGACTGAGAAAATCACCTTTAAAGTTGTCCAAATTAGGTTCTTAACAATGCATATTACAAATCAAAAATTACATTTTGATATGTTTAGAGTAGGAATTTTACAAAAAATCTTCATGGAACATGAACTTTACTTAATTTCTTAATGATTTTTGGCATGAAAAATCTAAAATTTTGACCAATGCAATGTATTTTTGGCTATTGCTACAAATATACCCCAGCGACTTAAGACTGGTTTTGTGGTCCAGGGTCACATATACTATCCATTAAATGTATTGACACTATTGGTCACTGGCCACCCTGCTTTTAGGCATCCATCCCATTTGGTGTGCCAACTGTTTGTTCAGACTTGTTAGCCAGAGTCTATAGACCACAGAAGGAGACTAAGAAAAGTCCAGGCTGCAGAGCTCTAGCACGGCCTGTACTGTGTGTTATGTGTGAGGGCTGTGACTGACCACTGCCCCGCTATGACTGACACTCTACAGGACTCGATTCTACCACTCTCTGGGCCCCATCAGCAGAGTGGGCCGCATTTCCTGCAGAGGAGCACTCAGGCCCAGCAGGTAACTCAACAACCCTCCAACCCCCGCCGGGTCTCTCTCTATCTGACTTACCCTGAACAACTGGGGAACTATCGCCGTCACAGTGTGCAGTGTGTGTTTTCTTGCTGTGGAATTAGGTGGAGGGCTTTTCTGAATCACGCATGTGATGTTGACTCTTATGCTGCAGTCGTGGCTTGTTGCTTCTAATCAAAACCAGCTAAGCCACTGAAGCATCTCTTCTGATTGCTCTTGCTTTCTGTTCTCCAAACACACACACACGGCTCCTCTCACCTCTGCTGTAAAAGTGGTGCTTGCTGCAATGTTAAAGAGAGAAACATCATGGGAAAACTAAATGTTCCTCTTTCGAAATATCTTTCGTTTAAACGGCTAATGTTGATTGTGTTGCAACTGGGAATTTCATGTGAGGGCAAAAGATTTCATATGCAGATGTTGCGTCAGGTTTAGTCATCCTCAAGAAATAGTTCTAAAATTTACATTTGCAGAAAGTTCACACACCCTCGAGCAATCCTAGATTTAGATGAGATTGTTTCTTTGCTGGAGAAATTTAGCATTACATCACTCGCTCACCAATGGGTCCTTTGCAGTGAATGCGTGTGGTCAGAATGAGAGTCAAACAGCTGAATAATCCACACCACTTCTGTCCATCAGTTAATGTCTTGTGAAGTGAAAAACTGCATGTTTGTAAGAAAAAAAAAACATCAAGGCATTTTAACTTCAAACCATCACTTTTGGTCAAAATATGAGTCTATAATCCACGAAAGTCCTTCGCATGTTATCCTCTAACACCAAAATCCATGAACAAGACAAGTTTTTAAGAACTGTTTTAGCTTGTAAACGTTGTTTGCTCTGTGCATATTTCTCTCCTGATTCATACAAGATCACTTTTTTTCACTGCGAAAACAAGTATTATGAATAGAGTACTTTTTTAGCTGAATTTTTTTTTTTTTTTTTTTTTTTTTTTTAGCTGAAAGCAATGGTTTGAAGTTAGAATTATGTTTATTACAAACTTACAGCTTATGGATTTTGGTGTTTTTATCAGCTGTTTAGACTCTTATTCTGATGGCACCCATTCACTGCAATTGAGCAAGTGATTTAAGGCTAAATTTCTCAATCTTTTCCTGGGGTCGACCTTTGTGTTTTTCAGGGCCGATACTGATTATACAAATCAAGTAGACCCTTAACCAATATTTTGAACCGATATACAGTATTCAACATTTGAAGTGGATCAAGAAAATTCATTAAAGGGTGTTGTTTTTGTTTTATAACTACTTTGATGAAAGGTTTTGATCCACTTCATATGTTGACTACTGTATATGTCTGGTGTAAAAATTTTAATTAATGACCAAATTTGCAATAGCAAAAAAATTCTTTACATTTTTTTTATTTATTTTTTTCTAAATATTATATTACCAGCAAATCAGTTGTGAAAATTACTGATACCAATAACTATAAAAATGCTTAATATCGATGCCAATAATTGGTCCGCCTCTAATCTTTTCCGATAAAAAAAAACAAGATAAACTTATCTTGGATTGCCTGAAGATGAGTGCATTTTAGCACATTTTCAGTTTGCAAAGTTGTGAAAATGACTGATACTGATAACTATAAAGATGCTTAATATCAATACCGATAATTAGCCAGGCCAATAATCGGTCCACCCCTGAAAAAAAACAAACTGATATTTGAGTACATTTTTAGCACATTTTTAGTTTTTAAATCGGTAGTGAAAATGGCTGATACCAGTAATCCAAAAAAAAGCTTAATATCGATGCTAATAATCAACCAGGCCAATAATCGGTCTGCCCCTAATCTTTTCCGATAAAATTAACTTGCCTTGGTCCACCCCTAATCCTTTTTGATTAAAAAAAAAATAAACTCATCTTGGATTTCCTGAGGATGAGTGCATTTTTAGCATATTTTTAGTTTGCAAATCGGTTGTGAAAATAGCAGATAACGATAACCTATAAAGATGCTTAAAATCGATGCCTATGACCGCCTAGCCCGATTATCAGTCCACCTCCAATCTTTTCTGATAAAAAATAAATAAAAATAATTATCTTGGATTGCGTAAGGATGAGTGCATTTTAGCACATTTTTAGTTTGCAAATCGGTTGTGAAAATGACTGATACTGATAGTCCTAAAAATGTTTAATGCTGATGCTTATGATCGGCCATGCCAATGATTAGTCCTCCCGTAATCTTTTCCGATAAACAAAAATAAACTCACTCTGGATGGCATCAGGATGAATGCATTTTAACACATTTTTAGTTTGCAAATCGGTTGTGAAAATGGCCAATACCGATAACCCTAAAAATGCTCAATATCGTTGCCAATAATTGGTCCGCCCCTAATCTTTTCTGATTAAAAAGAAAAAAAAAAACATTTTGAATGGCTGGAGGATGAGTGCATTTTTTGCACATTTTTACTTTGCGAATCGGTTGTAAAAAATGACCGATACCGATAATTATAAAAATGCTTAATAACGATGCCGATAATCTGACAGGCCGATAATTTGTCCAGCCCTAATCTTTTCAGATAAAAAAAAAAAAAAAACTCATCTTGGATGGTATGTGGATGAGTGCATTTTTATCACATTTTTAGTTTGCAAATCGGTTGTGAAAATGACCGATACCGATAATTATAAAGATACGTAATATCGTTGCCAATAATCGGTCCACCCCTAATCTTTTCTGATAAAAAAAAAAATAATGAACTCATCTTGGATGGCATAAAGATGAGTGCATTTTTAACACATTTTTAGTTTGCAAATCAGTAGTGAAAATGACCAATACCGATAATTATGAAGATGCTTAATATCGATGCCAATAATCTTTTCTGATAAAAAAAAAAAAAAACTTATCTTGGATGGCTTGAGGAGAATAAGTGCATTTTTAGTTTTTGTTGAAGTATTCCTTTAATGTTGACTTGAAGTTGAGATTGATTTGTGACAGCTGTATCCACCCATAACTTTTCTGATAAAAAATAAACTCATCTTGGATGGCCTAAGGATGAGTACATTTTTAGTACATTTTTAGTTTTTGGTGTATTCCTTATCAAACAAGTAGCTTATCAAACAAAAATAATATATAGGACATGACTAGAGTTTTTTTTTTTCATCAGCTGTTGACTGGATTGTGAAAAGTGAGTGTTTGCAAACAGCAGTAGAGGCAGATTGCCTAAACTGCTTCACAGCCTTGCATACCTCAGCAGAAAAAAATAGTTGACATTTGATTACAAGATCAGTAAATTATGCACAGATGAGCCCATCACACACAGTTCTTAGTGTTCTTGTGTTCAAAAACAACTACATTGTAATTGAAACAATAAAAAGAGGTCTTGTGATGTTTTTTGTGTACATTAACAGATTAAAAAAAAAATGAATAGTGCAGGAGGATAACTGCCAGATGTTCAACAAATAAATAGACTACATAGCTATAACCTCAAATGCAGACCTGCAGATTATGTAAATAATAAAGGGAACATTGCTCACAGCAGATGATTTGAAGTCTGACAGTAAATGTCTTGAAATTGAATGTTGAATGTTGTGAATTTGTTACACAGGCAGTGCTCTGATGGCCCCAGCGGTGCTTTAAAGAGGGAAAATTTTATTTCAGGACTTAACCTCTCAGACAGGGGTTTACCATGCTGAGAGTACTGCACGTCAAAGCACAGCACGCCAAACCCTTGCAGAGAGCAAAATTTATGTCTTTTCAAACACTGTTACAACAAAGGTACAGATATTTAAAAAAAAGTAATGAGTTCAGTAATGAAGCACATATGGTGCTCATGGTTAACAGATGACCACCCACTTTTGCATATCAACAATTTTTTTGGTATTGTTATGCAGCTCACATCTGTAGAAATTACCCATTCATCATAACATAGGTCATCTACATACAGTCTTAAAGGTGCAGTAGTCATTTACTATATAACGGGGCATTTACTATATACATGAAAACCTTCATTAAGTGGACTTTAAAATGCCACAAAAGTGTATTTAAATGCAGTATGCTAGTATACAGTAGTATTAATGCTTTAAGTTTAAAGGTCTTTTGAGATTGTACTGTAAATGAAACTAAACCAAAGCTAATTCAGTCAGACTGAATGATGAGGTGAAATAATCTTAAAGTATATAAGAGGAATGTTTTGTGGCTCTGAAATGTCTGTAGACAACATTTGTAGGCGGTGGAGTTGCTTTGTTTCTCTACTTGTGAAAAGAGAATGCTTTTGGCAGTATACAGTAGCAGGGAAAAACAAGAGAAGCAAAAAATACATATAACTGAAGTAAACACATAGTGCACAGATTAAAAAAAAAGTCATGATTTATTCACCCCGATTTCAAAAAAAATTATTTCTTATTTTTTTATTTATTGATGAAATGCTGAATTTTCAGCATCGTTACTCCAATCTTCAGTATCACATGATCCTTCAGAAATCTTTCTAATATGTGACCCTGGACTACAAAACCAGCCAAAAATACACTGTATGGGTCAAAATGATCTATTTTTCTTTTATGCCAAAAATCATTAAAGGATATCAAGTAAAGATCATGTTCCATTAAGATGCTTTGTAAATTTCCTACTGTAAATATGTCAAAACTTCATTTTTAATTAGTAGTATGCATTGCAAAGAACTTCATTTAAACAACTTTACAGGCGATTTTCTCAGTATTTAGATTTTTTTTTTTTTTTTTATTCTTTTGCACCCTCAGATTCCAGATTTTAAAATAGTTGTATCTCGGGCAAATAAATTAATAGAAACCAAAAATACATATAACCGAAGTAAACAAATAGTTCAAAAACAAAAAAAAAATCATGATTTATTCACCCTCATTAAAAAAAAAAAAAAGTCATACAGTGGCTTTGTATAAGAAAAAGATTGAAATTTAAGCTAATATTCAATGAGAATCTTGACTTCTGCTTACAAAATATGTATTTTTAAATGAACTATCCCTTTAAGACAGATATTATTTAATATTACCTTTTCGGTTTTTCCACAGTTCACTCATTTGCTTTCTTTTTCTCTCAAACATTCTCACTTTCTTTACATTATAACTCTGGGGTGTGTTTTTTTGAAATATATTCATTTGATCTGTGAGGTTGTGTGTATTTTTAAAAAGTGTTGCATGTCCCATGTGTCAGTTAAAACTGTGTGTGTGTGTAGCTCTGCAGAGTCGGAAGAGCTGGCGGTGCATCTGTACCCAGGAGCCGTCACAGTTCAGGGGGTCTTACGCAGGAAAACAGTTCTCAAGGAGGGCAAGAAACCTACGGTGAGAGACACTGCTTCAACTCTTCATCTGTCTTCTGTACATCAACTCTTCCTGTGATCTCACATGCCCACCTTTCCTTTCTAAAATGGTGCCAAATGCAAATAATAAACTGCAGCTAGCCAACCAAAATAGGTGAAACTCTGAATCACTTAAACCAATCCGTCGCAAAATGATTCACTGTTTTGAAGCTCTCCAATCGGATTGTGTATTACAAATCATTTTATTTAGATTGGGACTTCGGAACAGGTTCGTGAATCATTTTACTTAGACCGGGACTTCAAATCGCACATGGCAAATCATTTGATTTGCATTGTAACTTTGCATATTGTCAATCATTTGATCCAGATCGGGACTTTGCATATTGCAAATCGTTTGATTTAGATCATAACGGGTTCATGAATCATTTCACAAATTGAATGATTCAAATCAAATGATTTGTGATATGCGCAATTTGAAGTCCCGATTTAAGCCAAATGATTTGCAAATCATTATTCAGATCGAAACTTCAGAGCATGGGTCGCGAATCATTTAATTTAGATCAGAACTTTGGAGCACATTCAGAAACCTTCTGCTTTACTGTAGATTGGAACTTCGGAGTGCGGATCGCAAATCATAGATTGGGACTTCAAATTGGGTAACATGAATCACTTGATTTAGATCGGAACTTTGCGTATTGTGAATCGTTTGATTCACATTGGGGCTTTGTGTATGTTTTGATTTGGATTGAAACAGGTTTGTGAATCAATCCACGAACTGAAGTGCAGATCGCAAATCATTTGATTCAGGATGGGACTTCGGAACAGGCCCTGATCTAAGTCAAATGATTCATGAATCTTTATTCAGATCGTGGATCGTTTGATTTAGATTGGAACTTTGAAGCAGGTTCGCAAATCTTTTGCTTCAGATCAGAACTTCGGAGCGCAAATTATTTGATTTAGATCGGGACTTTAAATCAAGTATTGCAATTCATTTCACTTAGATCTGGACTTCAAATCGCACATCGCAAATCATTTGATTTGGATTGGAACTTTGCATATTGTGAACCATTTGATTCAGATCGGGACTTCGCATATCACAAATCATTTGATTTAGATCAAAATGAGTTTGTGAATCATTTTACAAAATGATGATTCAAATCAAATGATTCAAATCAATTTGAAGTCCAGATTTAAGTCAAATGATTTGCAAATTATTATTCAGATAGAAACTTCAGAGCATGGGTCACGAATCATTTGATTTAGATCGGAACTTTGGAGCACATTCACAAACCTTCTGCTTTACTGTACAGTCCTGGCCAAAAGTTTTGAGAATGACACAAATATTAGTTTTCACAAAGTTTGCTGCTAAACTGCTTTTAGATCTTTGTTTCAGTTGTGTCTGTGATGTACTGAAATATAATTACAAGCAGTTCATACGCTTCAAAGGCTTTTATCAACAATTACATAACATTTATGCAAAGAGTCAGTATTTGCAGTGTTGGCCCTTCTTTTTCAGGACCTATGCAATTCGACTGGGCATGCTCTCAATCAACTTCTGGGCCAAATCCTGACTGAAAGCAACCCATTCTTTCATAATCAATTCTTGGAGTTTGTCAGAATTAGTGGGTTTTTGTTTGTCCACCCGCCTCTTGAGGATTGACCACAAGTTCTCAATGGGATTAAGATCTGGGGAGTTTCCAGACCGTGGACCCAAAATGTCAACGTTTTGGTCCCCGAGCCACTTAGTTATCACTTTTGCCTTATGGCACGGTGCTCCATCGTGCTGGAAAATGCATTGTTCTTCACCAAACTGTTGTTGGATTGTTGGAAGAAGTTGCTGTTGGAGGGTGTTTTGGTGCCATTCTTTATTCATGGCTGTATTTTTGGGCAAAATTGTGAGTGAGCCCACTCCCTTGGATGAGAAGCAACCCCACACATGAATTGTCTCAGGATGCTTTACTGTTAGCATGACACAGGACTGATGGTAGCGCTCACCTTTTCTTCTCCGGGCAAGCCTTTTTCCAGATGCCCCAAACAATCAGAAAGAGGCTTCATCTGAGAATATGACTTTGTCCCAGTCCTCAGCAGTCCATTCGCCATACTTTTTGCAGAAGATCAATCTGTCCCTGATGTTTTTTTTTTTTTTTTGGAGAGAAGTGGCTTCTTTGCTGCCCTTCTTGACACCAAGCCATCTTCCAAAAGTCTTGGCCTCACTGTGCGTGCAGATGCGCTCACACCTGCCTGCTGCCATTCCTGAGCAAGCTCTGCACTGGTGGCACTCCGATCCCGCAGCTGAATCCTCTTTAGGAGACGATCCTGGCGCTTGCTGGACTTTCTTGGACGCCCTGAAGCCTTCTTAACAATGCAGTGGAAAGTTTTTTTTCGGGATTAAGTTAATTTTCATGGCAAAGAAGGAATATGCAATTCATCTGATCACTCTTCATAACATTCTGGAGTATATGCAAATTGCTATTATAAAAACTTAAGCAGCAACTTTTCCTATTTCCAATATTTATGTAATTCTCAACTTTTGGCCACGACTGTAGATTGGAACTTCGGAGTGCGGATCGCAAATCATGGATTGGGACTTCAAATCCTGTAACATGAATCACTTGATTTACTTTGCGTATTGTGAATCACTTGATTCACATTGGGGGATTGTGTATGTTTTGATTTAGATTGAAACGGGTTTGTGAATCAATCCACGAATTGAAATGCGGATCGCAAATCATTTGATTCAGGATGGGGCCCTGATCTAAGTCAAATGATTCATGAATCTTTATTCAGATCGTGGATCGTTTGATTTAGATTGGAACTTTGAAGCAGGTTCGCAAATCTTTTGCTTCAGATCAGAACTTCGGAGCACAAATTATTTGATTCAGATCGGGATCACGTATTGCAATCCATTTCACTTAGATTGGGACTTCAAATCGCAAATCATTTGATTTGGATTGGAACTTTGCATATTGTGAACCATTTGATTCAGATCGGGACTCTGCGTATCACAAATCATCATGGATCGTAACGGTTTGTGAATCATTTCACAAATTGAATGATTCAAATCAAATGACTTGCGATATGCGATTTGAAGTCCCAATCTAAGTCAAATGATCATGAAAATGAAACTTAGGAGCATGGGTCACGAATCAAAAAAAATGTTTTTTTTTTTTTTTACCCAGACATTTAAATATAACATTGTAGAGCAGTAATTACAATACCGTGATACCGTGAAACCGTGATATTTTTATCCAAGGTTATCATACCGTCAGAATCTTATACCGGCCCATGCCTACCACAGACCTTAGTCAGGTCATATTAATTTTAGACAGGAATAATGCTGTAAGTAATAGGTTACAGTGCATTCAATGAATTGCACTGTTGTTTAACATACATTTTCAAACTGATAATTTTTTTTTTCTCATGGACTATTTTAACTATGTCCTTTCTGGACCTTGAGAATAAACTAATAACTTTAATCAAAAAAACCATCTGTGAACATGTAAATCACTTTTTCAAAGCAGTATTTATCAGGATGGTAAAGAATTTGAATTCATACCTGACAAACCCACATCTTTTCCTCAGCGTAGTTCGTCTCTCTTCCGTTGTGCAGCTACAGCACATGCAAAGGTCCATCCTCCTACATGGTAAAGCTGACAATGTTTTTTTTTTTTTTTGTAGAAACCACTCAGTTATATTAAGTCCATGATGCTACATACGTTTTTTAAGTAATGTGAACAAGGGTGTAGAGAGTAAAACTAACAACTGTGAAAGTTCTTTTTTTTTTTTTTTTTTTTACTTTTTCTTCTTGGAATTGCGAGTTAAGTCAGAATTGTGAGATATAAACTCGTAATTCTGAAAACATCAGTCTTTTTTCCCTCAAAATTGGACTTTGCAACTCGCAATTAGGAAATGAGTAAAAGTCTAAATTGCGAGAAATAAACTCGAAACTCTTATTTCTCAGAATTGCGACTTTATTTCTTAGAATTGTGACTTTGTCTCACAAGTCTGACTTAATAACATGCAACGGCGAGTTTGTAATTCACAATTCTGAGAAAAAAGTCTGAATTGTGAAATGTAAACTCCCATTAACGAGAGAAAAAATTCTGAATTGTGAGATAAACATTTTGCAATTACCTTTTTACATTTTTTTATTAAGTGTACTTTGTAGTTTTGTAGTTTGGTTTTGATCACATTTGACTTTTTTTTTTTTTAACAAATCAAACTAATTTGGATCTGTTGGGTCACTACTTGAAGTCCAATGTAAAATCAAAACCAGTTGGGTTCTTTTCTCTGTCTGCACTTTTCCATCTCTGTGGTTATGTGTCTTCCCCTCTGCCCTCTCATCATAATCTGCTCTTTTATCTTTTGCTCTAGTCTCTCTTAACTGTCAGTCATTTCTCCATTAGCCCCATCAAACCCAGCGGTTTCCTCAGAAAAGAGTGTGTGAAGAGAGCCAAGGCAGTAAAAGATACTGCGTTGGAGTCCAGTAATGGGAGCTGAGAGGCCTTTTAAAACCCACATCTCCAGCACATATTTGATCTGCTACTAAATCTGCCTATCTCTGTCTTTCTAGACCGTTTACTCAAACATGCACACACTGGATAACTACATGTTTGTACAGTTTGGGCTCTGTTTTCTTGCATAAGTGTATAATTAAGTGAGTGTATCATTTGGTTAATCTTGATCGATACGTTCAAATTTCATCTTGGCCTTCTATTTTGTTTTGCGTTTGCTCAGGAAATGTGTTTCACACACAAGCTCGATACATTATGCTTAGCTGACATTAAGGGTATTTTGTACTTAAATTTCAACCATGCAAATAAAGCACACTTAGGCTTCCTAGTGTGCCAGTGGTGTTTGTGGTGGACATCTGAAATTTAAAATGCCGCACAAGTTTAATTTAACCAAGTTGAGTGGGTGATAAATGTCTGTGGTCAATATGTTTGTTACTTCTCTCCACAAGCTCTGAGAAAAATGCACTAGTGTGGGCTTGTAAGCTTTGTTGTGCGCTTCAGTGTTTGGACTAATGTTTTGTCTCTCTTGGTCTTTCTTGTATTGTCTGTAGGTGGCAGCGTGGACTAAGTATTGGGTGGCTCTTTGTGGTACTCAGCTTTACTATTATACTGCCAAGTCCCTGAAGGCCACAGAGAGAAAACATGTGAGTCTTTCTCACTATTACAGATACCAACACACATTAGACACACAAACATATTCTTGCTTATTCTGGCAAAAAAAAAAAAAGCCACCTTGAAGGAGCTTAACGAAGATTTCTATTTCTGTGACTATTAAGATTTGTTTTTGTTTTGTTTTTTTGAGTTGTTTGTAGAATTTTAAAGAAATTAACATTAGTGTAATGTGATTTTTGATTCTTAGTATTAATAATAACTGTTTCAAATTAAATTTCAAATTTCAAATTAAATTTTCAAATTTCAAATTAAAGACATTTCTATAAGAATTGTAATGTCAGTAAACGTCTTAGTATTCTTAGTTCTTAGTATTAATAATAACTGTTATTATTTATTTTTTTGGATTAATTTTCTAAATAAATTTATTTATGTATTTAGAAATAAATTTAAATTAATTTCTAAATAAAATGTAATGCCATTTAATTTAATTTCCTTAAAAATGTTTATATTTAATAAAAATTAGATTAGAAACATGCCATATTTTTACTCCTATTTTTGGTTATTTTATTTTCAATAATAATAATAATAATAATAAATTATAAATATAATTTCAAATTAAATACATTTCTAAAAAATAATTGTAATGCCATTAAATGTAATTTGGAGGCATTTTATTATTAACAGTAATGATAATAAATTATAATTTATAAATATAATAAATTATAATAAGCTTGATCAATTTATTATATTTTATATAATATTTTGTCAGTATAATAATAATAAATTATAAATATAATTTCAAATTAAAGACATTTCTATAAGAATTGTAATGTCAGTAAACTTCTTAGTATTCTTAGTTCTTAGTATTAATAATAACTGTTATTATTTATTTTTTTGGATTAATTTTATTTTATTAAAATATTAAAGTGCCTAATACATTTATACGTTCACTGCTATTTGTAAGCTTTAGTATCGCGATACAACCGTAGTACCGGTATACCGTGCAACCCTATAGCGGTGCATTTGTGAAATTAAAAATGGCTGATTTTAGCAGGGTTAGTTTAAAATATTCTTCATACAGTCCATGGGTGGTCCATCTGAAGCTGATGAATTGATGACACTCATCATGTGAGAGGAAGACAGCATCAGTGTGTCCTGCAGCCCGATGCGTCATCACATAATGGCTTCAGTATGACACTGATGGGAGAATGTTTATTCTAATACCGTCTAACAGGAGAGTTTGGGACAGACGGGATCTTGTGCAACAGGAACAGTTATGCTGAATGGACTCAAACAGATAGAAAACCATGAGCAGTGTATGTAGGGATGTTTCAGTCCAGGAGGTGTAAAGAAAGGGAGGACGAGTTGTAAGAGCCAGGAAGACTGATTAATCAGGCTTCAGTGCTGAATGAGGACAGCTGTTTGCAGTCATAGGATAATGAAATGAATGACGACATCAGCTATCACACATTAGCAGTGTTAATGAGAAGCACATGGCGCTATCAAATACACATACACTGACAGACGTTTACACACGCGCAGCTACTTGCTTACGCTGGCACATGGTCATATGCGTTCATGATTCTGCACAAGAACGAAGCCAAGCTGTATATGTGTATATTTATATTAATATTAATGTTTAATTAAATTTTATTTATATTAATTCCATTTAATATAATAATAATAACAATAATAATTAAAATAAATTAACTTCTATAAGAGTTATAATGCCATTTAATATAATTGGCATATAAATGTTTATATTAAATAAAAATTAGAACATTTAATATTTTGACCCTAATTTTGAGGGTTTTTTTTCTCAGTATAGTAACAATTGTATAGTAGTAGTAATAATCATAATAAATTATAAATCTGATCTATTATAATAAATTCTAAGTTTAATAATATGACCCTAATTTTGAGTTATTTTATTCTCTGTAAAATAATAATAATACATTTTAAATCTAACAAATTATACATTTATTAAATAAATTATGAATGTAATTTCAAATTGTGTATTTCAAATGTTGTAATGGTATTAAATTTAAATTTTAATAATAATAACAACGGTAATTAAAATTGTATATTGTCAATATAAATTAATTTCTAAATAAAATGTAATGCCATTTAATTTAATTTCCTTAAATGTTTATATTTAATAAAAATTTGATTAGAAACATGCCATATTTTTACTCCTATTTTTGGTTATTTTATTTTCAATAGTAATAATAATAATAATAATAAATTATAAATATAATTTCAAATGAAATACATTTCTAAAAAATAATTGTAATGCCATTAAATGTAATTTGGAGGCATTTTATTATTAACAGTAATGATAATAAATTATAATTTATAAATATAATAAATTATAATAAGCTTGATCAATTTATTATATTTTATATAATATTTTGTCAGTATAATAATAATAAATTGTAAATATAATTTCAAATTAAAGACATTTCTATAAGAATTGTAATGTAAGTAAACATAATTTGGAGGCATTTTAATTTAAAAAAATAATAACAACAACAACAACAATCATTTTAATAATAATAATAATAAAAATAGTTATTATTATTAATATTATTATAATTTATAAATATAATCAATTATAATAAGTCTGAGCATTTTAATAATAATTATTATTAATTGTTTTTTATTATTATTAAATGCCAAAAAATATATAAAAAAAATGAATAGGGACTTTTTAATATGTTGACTGTAATTTTCATTTTTAATATTAACAATTTATTAATTTCTATAAAAATTAAATGCTATTTTAATTTAAATTTAAGATGTTTTTTTTATTTAGAAACATTTTAATATTCTGACAACAGTGTTTAGATTTTATTAGAAATAATAATAATAATAATAATAATAATAATAATAATAATAATAATATAATAACAATAATCATTTAAATAATAATATTAATGAATTAATTTTAATGTATAAATATAATAAATTCTAATAAGTTTGAGCTTTTCAATAATAATTATTATTATTTTTCTATTATTATTAATTGTTTTTTATTATTATTAAATGCCAAAAAATATATTTAAAAAAATGATGAGGCACTTTTTAATATTTTGACTGTAATTTTCATTTTTCAGGTGATAATTATATTTCAAGTTAAATAAAAAAATATATATATAATTTGTAAATGTAATACAATATAAAATGTTTGAGCATTTTAATTTTAATTTTTATTATAAATTATTATTACACAAATTGCAATGACAAAAATGTTTACATACAAAAAATGGTAAAGCACTTTTTAATATGTTGACTGTAATTTTCATTTTTAATAATAATAATTTATTCGTTTCTATTAAAAATGTAATGCTATTCATATAATTTAAATTTAAGATGTTTTTTATGTAGAAACATTTTAATATTCTGACAACAGTGTTCAGATTTTATTAGAAATAATAATAATAATAGTATTTCAAATTAATTAAATTTATTTCTTATCAATTGTAATGCCATTTATATCATTTGTAATTACCAAAAAGAAAAACCCTGCGCACTATCCGCACTTCCTAAATGTGTTAAAAATTTATGTTGGACCTGTGTTTTGTTTTTTTGTTTGTTTTTTTTTTTGGGGGGGGGGGTAGTTTTTCCTACGCACCTATCGATTACTTACAGGCGTGCAAGGGGTAATTGTTAATATATTTAAAAAAAATAATAATACAATTTTGTATTTTTCACAGTTCAAGTCTACCGCCAGCAAAAGTGTTTCTGTTCTGGGCTTGATGGCTATGATGGCAGACGACCCAGAGCATCCCGACGTCTTCCTGCTGACCGACTCTGAGCATGGTGAGACAGCCAATCTCAAGCCTCATACTCGGATAGCAACCAATCACAAGTCTTGATTAAAGAGAGGTGGCCTATCAGCCTTTCAGAAAAATAAAGGCCATTGTAAACGACCTGCTCAATCGATACTGAGAAACGATTTACTGTTCATGAGTATATGGTAATGAATGCAACTTTCTGCAATTATTTTGTGTGCCTGCAGGAAACTCGTATAAGTTCCAGGCAGGGAACAGAATGAACGCTCTGCTGTGGTTCAAACATTTGAGTGCAGCTTGTCAAAGCAACAGGCAACAGGTGAGTGTGTGTTTGTATGTGTATGTGTCTGTGTTGATTTATTCAGCTCAGAGCGTTATTTAACTCAAAGTTTTCTTTGTCGAGAAAATGCATCACAAAAGCCATTCAGTGCCCTTCGGTGTGCACTTAATGTTCAGGGCGTTTCCGTCTTAGTGCTGCATTTTAGAGCTAAAATTTAGATGTTAATTGCTCCTCAGGAGATGCTGTTTTGTTGAAATCCTTTGGGTTCAATAAATGTGGGAACATTTTGCTCTAACCTTCTGTTTCGAAGCAGAAAATCACAGACAGTGTTTCAGTGGGATCTATTAAATTAAAAGCATTTCACATAATGGCTTTTTGAATACTGTTGTTCCCAAATACATGGGTCAGAATGACCTACAAAACCAAGTTCCATCAGCAGGTGTTTAGAGGTCTAAGCAGGGACACTGCCCTCTAGTGCTTGACTTCCTATCAAGTGCAGTGTAAATATATATTTATATATCGATGTGTGTGTACACTGCCATTCAAAAGTTTAGGAACAGTAGGGTTTTAAAAAATATATGTATTTTTATGCTCATCAAGGCTGTGTTTGTTTGAATAAAAATACAGAAAAAACAGAAATATTGTGAAATATTATTGCAATTTAGAATAGTGGCTTTCTGTATATATATTGTTTAAAATGTAATTTATTCTTATGATGCAAAGCTGAATTTTTAGCATCATTACTCCAGTATTCAGTGTCACATGATCCTTCAAAAATCATTCTAATATACTGATTTATTATCAATGATGGAAACAGTTGTGCTACTTAATATTTGTTTGCACCCTGTGATACTTTTTACGGGATTTTTTTTTTATTAATAAAATGTTTAAAAAAACAGCATTTATTTAAAATATAAATCTTACAATTCAAAGTGTGGGGTCAGTCATTTTTGAATTTGAAGAACAGGGTAAATTTAACTTATTTTGTCTTCTGGAAAACATGTAAGTATCTTCTGTCACCTCTGAAGGGCAGTACTAAATGGGAAAAAAAAAGATATTTAGGCAAAATAAAACAAATGTACACATCTCGATTCTGTTCAAAAGTTTTCACACCCAGCTCCTAATGCATGGTTTTTCCTTCTGGAGCATCAGTGAGCAACCTTCTGTAATAGTTGCATATGAGTCCCTCAGTTGTCCTCAGTGTAAAAAGATGGATCTCAAAATCATACAGTTATTGTTGGAAAGGGTTCAAATACACAAAAATGTTGGGAAACCAAAGAAATGGTGGGACCTGAAGGATTTTTTTTTTTTTTTTTTTGGAAGAACAGCAAGGGACTCATCAACAACTATCACAGCTATATTTTGCAGATTCTGCAAGAGGGGTGTAAACATTTGACCTCAACTGTGTTATAAAAATTGTGTTATTAATACGCATTATTTAAATGTTACCATTAAAATGTATTATTTTATAGTTTTAATAATTACATTTACAGACACTACTTGTTAGTTCTAATCGTAAAGGTTGCATTTTTGTGTTTGTAAGATATTTTAAGACTTGGACCTTTGCTGGGATAGACATTTAGTGAATAAACCTCATGGAACTTTATCTACAAACTTTCTCCAGAGTGTTCACCATCTGAAACAGATGGCTCGCAGATCAGTACATGACCTTGTGAAATCATACATCTCACTTTCAGATTTTTTCATTGTCACTTTCTCTTTTTCCATTTCAGGTCCCAGCGAATCTAATGTCCTTCGAATGAGTGAGACCAGGGGCGAATCAAACACATGGAGAGCTCTTGAGCAGCTGGACAGAGGGAATATGAAGATCGCTGGGGAATGAGGATGAAAATAAAAAGAGCAAATGACTCGTGTTTTGTGTGCGTTGGAGCTTTTCCACTGCCATCACCCAGCCTGAACCCCACAGCAAACTCCTCGAGCACCACTGCCTTAACAAGCAGAGTGTGAGTGTGTATGTATGAAAGAGATGCGTCAAGACGCCCCCCAGCACCAACGGTGTCCCTTCTGCTGGTTTGACCTGATTCCTTCTTTCTTTAACATTTTATTTACACTTCCATCATCTTCCATCCGATTCCCAGCAAGCAAGGAACTTGGATTCTTCTTGGGCTCTTCTCGAAGGACTCTTCATGGAGTTTGTTTACACCTTCTTTACCTTGTTTGATGCTTGAGTTTTATGTACTAACAGGTTGTAAATCTAATCAGCACTCCTCCTTCCTTCTCCACTCGCATCAAGATTGCGTCTTCACACACTCGAGTTAGGCTAACGCAAGCACGACACAAGATTTTCCACAAACCGCAGGAAATGGAAGTCCTTAATTTATCCAAACGCAACTCCAACCAGAAAGGGCTCCGATACTCAATGAATTCCAGATGAAGAGAACCTCTTCGTCTTAATGTCTCCTTCAGAGTTTTCTATTTGACTTCTGTGCTCTTTTATGAATTCTCTACCCTTCTTTTTAGCTCATATCAACACGAACACACACACAAACCTGTTTGTTTTGCTAGAATGCACCTGAGATGTTCAAAACGAAGGTGTGTAGGAAGAACAGGTTGAGAGTGGAAGAGCTCATCAAGCGGGAACAACAAGATGTTTGAAGCCACTCCTTTATGGTAAGACTCTAACAGCTTCAAAACATCTGCAATAAGCACACCGGTTCAATCGAACAGCAAAATATTCATTTGTTCGCTTTCGGATTCGCAGTACGAGTCGTCTGTGAAGACGCACGTACATAAACACACTTTTCAAGCTGTGAATGTTGGTGGGCGCAGACGTCGGTTGGTTTACATCTTCAAACTTGTATTTAGTCGCATTATATTTCGTGTGAATGATGGGAATCGGAGCAGGAGATGAGGAGCATCAATGGCCCACTGCTATTTTTATGTCTTTTGCTTTAATGTGGTTTTATTTTATTATTTTATTTCAGTATTACTGGGATAGTTGCACGTTTTAATTGTCTGTTACATTAACATGTTATGTTATGACTGTCATTTTCGTTTTGAAAGGAACACCACCTTGGCTTCAGTTTTCTTCTTGTTGAGCCATTAAGGTTTTCGTTTGTTCCTTTAGAGAACAGCTTTATCAGTTTCTAGTGGGAACAAGAGTTGTCTGTTAAGCTCAGAACAAACGGTTGGCGTTCTGCGGCGTAACGGAGGCCAGGATGATTAGATAGGCCCATCTTTCGATTTGACTAGATGCTTGCGGTGTATTTTTCCAGGCTCAGCTGTGTGAAACGATGCATCTCATTTCAAACACTCAGAGAGTAGATCTTGAGTAATAACGGACATGAATCCAACTTTGCTTGGATGATGATTGCAGGAAACTTCTTCCAGAGTGTTGAAGTGCTGCGGCTCCTTTTTTCTTTGCTTTGCCGAGAATATTAAACCAAACTGACATGAAAAAACGGTAATGGAGGAATTGGCAACTGGTTTATACTCTGGTCTGACTTCAATAACAAGTTATCGCCATTTCCTTTGCATGGGATTTGAGTGAAGATGATTGGAGGTTTAGGATGGAAAACTTGTCTTCTAAAACAATATTTTTCTAAGGTATCTTTAACCTAGCCGTCCAGCACAAGCAAAACTGAGACGTTTGAGAAATGCTGGTTAGCTGATCTTGGGTAGGTTTTTCTTTTTTTGTTTGTTTACATGCGTTTGTTGTTCTGAGCCTTTAATATCAGGTATTAGCACTTTGGGTTGAAAAAGCTCTGAGAAGCTCTGCCACATTAAAAAAAGCTATGGAGGTCAATCAGCAAAATGAGTCGCTCGAAAAGCTGTCGACAAAGTGTTTACATGATAAATGAACATGAATGTTGTTTTGGTTCAAGCTGTGAAAGTCCCATGAGGCTGTTGTGAAAGCACAGGCAGAGAAGTTTCAGAAGATCTTGACCAATCACATGAACTTGGCACCGTGGATTAAATGAGAAAGGTGTCGAAATGGGATTTTTTTTCTTAGTGGAACATCACGCCAGACTTTTACTGATATGAGTTATGCATCTTGACAAGTCTCCAGCCTTTTCCAGCGGGGACTTGGACCAAAGTAAATATGATACTGTTGGTTCTTATGGGTTTATTTCTCTAAAATGGTTGATGTTATGGAATAGTAAGAGACAGAATAACGTGATTAAGCTGCCTCTGTTATCTAATACACTTTTGGACCTTTTCAGGATTGTTTTTGCTCTGGTTGTTTATTATTTCACACTACATCTGTTTCTGTCTCTCTTTTTTGTATACAATAATGAAATGGTTTTAATGAAAATGTCCATGACATTTATTTCATAGATGCTTTTCCTCTTAAAATGTTATTTTTTTGTTGCTGGTTTGTCTTGTTTTCCTTTACAGTTGATGTTCAGACTTTTCAGTGAAATTCTCTATATCTCCAATGTACTTTGTACTATTGCGTATGATACCATACATAAGCGTGAGATTGACAGATGGACTTCTCATCTTCTCTGCCACATTCTTTGGCTGTTTGAACTTCACCCCATCACTTGTTTATGTGGTGGTGTATTACATCAGACTGATATGGATTTGTAGTGAGTTGTTTAAGAAATGAATTTGCTTGTGTGTGTGTGTGTGCGTGTGTGTCTCACTCTGTGCCATCCTGTGTCACCTGCTCCCACCCACCTTGTATCCTCCCTGTCTGACCCCACACCGGCTGGGACCGATGGCCCAGGGTAGCGCTATGACCTTTGACCTGAGAGATGTGCTCCTGGGTTCCAGACAGGACAAAACTAATAAACACTTTTGGTTGTATGTTTTTTAATCCAGTGGTCCCGGTGTCTTCTTTTGGATGAGGATGTGTATTCGGAATTGACCCTCTTTAGTTCCAAACAGTGCCGCTCTCACACCACGCGTGTTTTTACGCAGTGAAAAACACATTGTGGAAAAAAGAGGATACTGAAAACACGGCAACAGACAAGAAAGAGCAGGTTACTTGGATATGAAACAAGGTCTTAGCTTTAAAATCTTGTCATTTGTTTAAAAAATTCAGACAATAATTACCGTTTTGTGGCTCTTTAATGTGTGACAGATCACTGTACTGCCTTGTTAGATTGACACCAATGACGCCAATACACAATTTTTCAAGTTGAAGTCCATCGAAGTTAATCTACCCTCCTGCCTGATTATTTTGAAAGACAAAATTGTGTATTTGGTGTTACTAGTGATATCGAAAAACTCACAGTACGATAATATCGCAATATAAAGTCCACGATACAATATTTATTGCGATAATTAAAAAAAAGACTTTAAAATGTACAAAATTTTCTTTTTTTTTTCCATCTAATGCATTTTGAGAGCTCAAAATTAAGAGCACTAACCCATGTTCTTAACTAAGGAAACAAGTCAGAAAAAAGTTTTGAATTGTCTGCACCTGAACTTTAAAGGGGACTCAACTCTCTTTTTAAATGTGATATACTGTCTCAGTCTAAATAACATTCACACTGGTGTTTAAGAAGCTAAACAAATTAGAATATAATAATAACAATTTTATATTATTGTTATTCCTGAACTTAATAGCCATATATTGTAGATCTGCAAAACGATTAGTTGTGATTAATCGATTCAAAACAAACGTTTATGTTTGCATACTATAATATGCATACTACACAGTACACACATATAGTATGCAAACAAACTTTTATTATGAATCGATTAATCGTGTACACAGTACACACATACAGTATGCAAACAAATTTTTTGAATCGATTAACTGCGAATAAACGTATACACAGTACACGCATACAGTATGCAAACTTAATTTAAATCGATTAATCACAACTAATCATATACATGGTATACACACACATATATGCAAACATAAACCAATCATCTTTTCTTATTTACTTAAAGCAAGAAATAAATATGAATGACGGAAAGACGCCAATACACAATTTTTCAAGTTTAAGTCTATCGAAGTTAATCTACTCTCCTGTCTGATTTGTTTGTACGACAAAATGGTGTATTCGGTGTTACTAGTGATGTAACAATATCAAAATCTCACAATATGATAATATCGCAATATTAAGTCCATGATACAATATTTATTGCAATCATTTAAAAAAGACAAATGAGGACTTAAAAAATAAGTTAAATTATTCTATCTAATGCACTCTGAGAGCTCAAAATTAAGAGTGCTAACCATGTTCTTAACTATAGAAACAAGTCAAAAGAAAGTTTTGAATTGACTTGTACCTGAACTTTAAAGGTGACTCAACCCTCTTTTTAAATGTGATATACTGTCTCAGTCTAAATTACATTTACACTGGTGTTCAAGAAGCTAAACAAATTAGAATATAATAATAATAACAAAATTTTATATTATTGTTATTCCTATGACAGTAATAGCTATATATTGTAGAGCTGCAAAACGATTAGTCATGATTAATCGATTCAGAATGCTTGCATACTACACAGTACACGCACACATAAAGTATGCAAACAAACTTATTTTGAATCGATTAATCACGACTAATCATACACAGTACACACAAGTATGCAAACAAACTTTTATTTTGAATCGATTAATCACGACTAATCATATGCACCGTACACAAAGTATGCAAACAAACTTTTATTTTGAATCGATTAATCGCGACTAATCATATACACAGTACACACACGTAAAGTATGCAAACAAACTTATTTTGAATCGATTAATCATGACTAATCATATACACAGTACACACACATAGTATGCAAATAAACATTTAATTTGAATCGATTAATCGTGACTAATCGTATATACAGTACACACACAAAGTATGCAAACAAACTTTTATTTTGAATCGATTAATCATGACTAATCATATACACAGTACACACACATAGTATGCAAACAAACATTTAATTTGAATCGATTAATCGTGACTAATCGTATATACAGTACACACACACACAAAGTATGCAAACAAACTTTTATTTTGAATCGATTAATCATGACTAATCATATACACAGTACACACACATAGTATGCAAACAAACATTTAATTTGAATCGATTAATCATGACTAATCGTATATACAGTACACACACACACACACACACACACACAGTATGCAAACAAACTTTTATTTTGAATCGATTAATCATGACTAATCATATACACAGTACACACACATAGTATGCAAACAAACTTTTATTTTGAATCGATTAATCATGACTAATCGTATATACAGTACACACACAGTATGCAAAAAACCTTATTTTAAATTGAAAATTTTGCAGCTCTAATATATTGTAAAAACTGCACTGTAAAATAAATGAAAATTAATATTTAATATATATTATTTTTGATTTACACTGGGCATTACGATTGGTCAGATCGCCTGTCAATAAAGCTGTTTGTGAACAGTCAATTGCATGTGAATGTAACTACAACAAGGCTTTTTGTCAATACTTTAGTTAATATAGTTAACATCTATAATATTCGGTTTAGTGTTAGTGTTTAAACTCCGTAGTCTCTACTGTTAAAGTAGAATAAGTGATTCTTTATAAATCTGCATCTAGATGTGCTGCTCTACTTTTAAATGCATGCTCCTTTGTTCTGTCAGTGGGGTATTTTTAGCTGCATTTACAGTGTACAGCAAAATGTACTGTTCAAAGAAATATACATGGGGAGGAGGAGGAAGACAGAATGTTTTGATGTCCTTTTGTTTAAAAAGGGTACATTTTACACAGAAACAGGTTAATGCTACAAGAGGGTGGTGACTTTATCTGTCAAGGACAAATCCAAGTGTAATGGAGTTTTTTTTTTTTGAGAATTAAAAAAAAAGAAAAAAATATGTGCATGCTACTGTAATGCAGTGTTGGGAAGGTTACTTCAGAAATGTACAATAATATTATATTATTGTTATTCCTATGAACATAATAGCCATATATTTTAGAGATGCAAAACGATTAGTCACGATTAATCGATTTAAAACAAAAGTTTATGTGTGCATACTATACTATGGATACTACACAGTACACACACATAAAACATGCAAACACAAACTTTTATTTTGAATCGATTAATCACGACTAATCGTATACACAGTATACACACACAGTATGCAAACAAACTTTTAATTTGAATCGATTATTTGTGACTAATTGCACACACATACAGTATGCAAACATAAAATTCTATTTGAATCGATTAATTGCGACTAATGCATGGTACACACACACATACAGTGTGCAAACATACATTATTTTGAATCAGTTAATCACCACTAATTGTATACACAGTACACACACATACAGTATGCAAACAAACTTTTGAATAGATTAATTGCAACTAATCGTATAGTACACACACACACACACACACACACACACACACACACACACACACACACACACCTAGCACATTAGCCTATTCAAAATGTAGTAATTGTTTCAGTTACTTAATTTAGGTAATGTAACTAATTACATTTGATTACTTTTGATAGATTACAGTTACATTTATTAAATTACATAATGCCGGTACATGTAACTATAGAGACTCCCCAACAATGTTGTCATGTTATGTTCAAGCTCGACAGCTCTGTTCAACTTTGTTGCATTTCAGACAATGAAGCAGGAAGAAAGTAATGAATGAAGGTTTGGAAAAGCATGACTCATAAGGGTGAGTAATTGACCACAGAATTTTTGTTTTTGGATAAAGGGGAGTAAGGGATAGTTCACCCAAAAATTAAAGTTCTGTCATCATTTACTTATGCTGTTCCAAACTATTTTTGTTTGTTTGTTTGTTTGTTTGTTTGTTTGTTTGTTTGTTTTTTCGAATGGCAGCAGTGACAGCAACTGGTTACTGAACATTCTTCAAAAAATTTTGTTCATCAGAAGAAACAAACTCAGGTTTGAAGTAAATGATGACAGAATTTTCGATTAATCATAGACAGAATTTTCATATTTTGGGTGAACTATTACTTTAAAGGAAAAGCAAGTCATATTTAGGACATCATCAGAGTCTTAAGTAGCATGGGTATATTCGTAGCAATAGCCAAAAATACATTGTATGGGTCAAAATTATTGATTTTTCTTATATGCTAAAAATCATTAGGATATTAAGTAAAGATCATGTTCCATTAAGATTGTTTAATAATTTCCTACCTTAAATATATCAAAAATGTATTTTTGATTAGTAATATGCATTGCAAAGAACGTCATTCGGACAACTTTGAAGACAATTTTCTCAATAATCAGATTTTTTTGCACCATCAGATTCCAGATTTTCAAATAGTTGTATTTCGGCCAAATATTGTCCTATCATAACAAACCATACATTAATAGGATGCTTATGTATTCAGCTTTCAGATGACTTTTGCGGTCCAGGGTCACATGTAACCATCCATTTCCATTTTTCACTCATATTTATAATCAAGTTCCACATAACAATAATATAAGGAATGTTATCTACCATATTTTCCACGTAAACGTGGCTGCGGCCATTTGTACGATTTATAGGTCTTCCTTCTGGTTTTATTAACGTCCAGCTATTTTTAGCTGTACAAAACAGCTCGTTTTGCTGCTTGATATTGGAAATTGGTGTGTATTACAATGTTATTGTAATGTATTAACCTAATTATGAACACACTGATTTGTAGTGCAAACAGTTCTATCCTTTACTGCACGTTGTTATTCTTCTCCCGGAAGTCTCACCCATACGCGTTAAAGAACGATATAGATTGATGTTATTATAATTTCATATGGACTTTTATTCACAGACAGTAATGGAGCTCTAGTCTACAGTAGTACTGTGTGATACTCCCCCCTGCTGTTCACCAGCTTTAAGACACACAGACAAGAAGAAAATGTATAAATGCAGCCTAAATATGTATACATATTTACACGTGTATATAAATTTCATGCTATACAAACTATTCTGTACATTAAAACTTATGAGTTTGAATTTGTATACGCTTATAGTATGCCTATAGAAATACTGTTGCGTTAATTCGAAATTTGTGACATTTGAAACACCTACCAGAATTCTTACTGGGAAAAAACTGTTGTAAAAAGCGTTTATGTTAATTCTCTTATATTCCCCCACACACGCATGAACACTAAAAGACCGTGTTCACTTTAAGACGCGAAGGGTTTGCTGGTGTGAATGTGTGTGTCTTGAGTGTGTTCGCGCAGTCAGGAAGAGCCACACACAAACAGAGCCAGCAGCAGCAGTGGCAGTAATGAATGGAGCTTGACCCACAGGCGGCTGGATATTGACGATAAACGTGTCTTGAAAGCGAGCAACTGGCCGTCGGGGTTTTTCTGTTGAAATGTTTCGGTAGTAGCGCAAGGGTGAGTCGATGCCTTTAAATGTCACGGTTTCACTGTTAGCCTGTTAGCCGTGCCGATACGCTGTGACTAAAAACTAGGACTTCAACTCGCTAACAGCAACTGCAGACACTCATATATAGAGGTACACCTACGGTGAGCTCACAGCTGTGTCGCTGAATTATATCAGTGGTTATTTTATCGCTGTAATGTGAAGAAAACGAGGGAATTGTAAGCTAGCTGGCTAACGGTCGTTAGCACTCTCGCTTATAAAATACACTGAATGCCGCGAGAGCTTAATTTGACACACACTCCTATTCATTTTGAACGGTTAAACAAGTTGTTTTTATGTCAGTCGTTTTTTATATTTGTGTAAATGTAATAAAAGTCAGTATTAGATGTGTTTAAATACATGACAGCAGTGGTCTAGTCAGTCGAACGGAACCTTACTAACCGTTTTAAATGTAATAGCGTGTCTATTTGCATGGATAACTTTACACTTTAACCTGTTTTTATAGTAGGTGTGATAAATGTGTGTTAACGTGTAGCTGGAGTTCATATGAATGGCTGATTGTGTATCATTAGTGCCTGCGTGGCCAGGATATGCTGCAGGCGGTCCACCCAGTTATATGATGAATGTACACTTGCTCACCTGCATGTTTCTGATGTGGAGATACATGACAAACCGGTCACTTGACAAAAAACTAAAAATCTGCAGAGATCTAGAACAATCTAGGATGCTGTGTGAAGCAGAGCTTCATTTACATATTTTGTGTGTGACTGCTCTTCTGTGTTAGAGGTTCATGCAAGAATATTTCCAGAGTTTGCCAGATGGGTGTTGCCAAGAAGACCACTGTGCTCCTCATGGAGGTGTGAGATCTCTGGAGTGCTTCTACACTGTTGTCTGGACCAGTGTGTGCACTCTTATATTTTTAAGGTCCTCAGAAGTAGAAATCATCACAGTTTGGCAAACTTCTATAGAGGGTTTGCACTTCAGTCATGGTTGCGCAGATGCACGGCCATATTGGCGATACTTGAATATAAGCAACGGCATGGATTGATGTTAATGTACTACTGAATACTTGTTTCTGTTAATTTATGCTGTTTAAATAATGGTAAAAACGTGTGGAAGCTGGTAAATCATAAATAGAAGGTTTTAGTATGCAGTTACGGCCGCAATATTTTGACAAATTAAACTTAATAGGTGGTAAAGAGACATGCAAGCAGTATTAAGATATCAGCCTAATATTTCACCTACCTGACCGGAAATAAGAACAAACACAAATTTAGTCAAGATGTGTTGTGTAAAATGAAATCATGTACAGCATAGTAGAGACTTATAAATGAAATAATATGTATACAAACCTTTATTTTGTTGAACAAGTGCACCAAATTAGCGTTGCTGTGAACCACTCTTTCTTGTAACGTTAGAGGAAGCAAAAAGCCCACGCTCTAACTGTAACTCCACAGCTGGGTTGTTTCATCAGAGACAGGTTCAACCCAGTGGTTGGGTAAAAAAATGTAATAACCCAATAAAAATGACTCAGCAGCTTAGTTACTGTAAAAACCAACCAGCACCTGCGTAAAAAAATATTAAAAATGACCCAACAAGCTAAACCCAGCATTTGGGTTTAAAAAAAAAAAAAAACAAGAGTGCAGAAAAACTACCCAACACCTGGGTAAAAATATTAAAAACAACCCAATTAAAATGACCCAGTAGGCTGTAGAAATGCGTCATCACATTCTGCTGATTTATTTATTTGTTCAAATAAATGCTTTCTGTTTATCAGATAATTGAATAAATGTGTGTTTTCATAAAAGCATACGCAGCGCGATTGATTTCGGTTTTGATAATAATAAAAATTTCTTAATAATAGTTAAGGACTAGGATTTTTTTTTAGCAGCACATCAGCATGTTAGAATGATTTCTGTAGGATCATGTGACACTGAAGACTGAAGTAATAATGCTGAAACTTCAGCATTGCATCATAGGAATAAATCACATTGTAAAACATATTCAAATAGAAAACAGTTGTTTAAAATTGTAAAAATATTTTACAATATTACTGCATATTTGATTAAATAAATGGAGTCTTGGTGAGCATGTGAGACCAAACTGGTAAACAATCAGCTTTCACTTGTCTCTTCTCACATACTCTGGTCCAGAATGACATTAGCACAAACAGTGAAAAGTTGAGTTGGACTAAATATCGGCACTGATACCTGGAAATTACACAGCTATAATGAAACTCCATGACAGATAACTTGACATTGGTGATGTATTGAAATAAACAGAATACGCAACAACAACAACCAGTGCATCAAACAAAACCCATATATGTAACCCTGGTCTTAAGTAGCACAGGTATATTTGTTGCAAATGTATATTTTATGCCAAAAGTCATTAGGATATTAAGTAAAGATCATGTTTCATGAAGATATTTTGTAAATTTTCTTACCGTAACACATTTTTTGATTAGTAATATGCATTTCTAAGAACTTACATTTTTTATTTTTTTAATGAGCACTTGTCACGTGACTCCAGTCAAAAGAAATGTATGTTTTTGCTCTTCACAAAGGCGTCAGAGAGAATCGATGCAGCTCAATATAGCATTAGAAAAAAAAATAGTTTGATGTAATGTTCTATAATCAAAGCAATGTATTTGTTGATGTCTGCCAAAAGTCTGCCTTTATGCTGTTGTCATGAGTGGGCTGCTCCTACATACTAGATATAAGAGAGTAGAGCAGTAGTAAAAGTATTTGTGTGTTTAGTCGAAGTCTTTGGAGTGGCAGCGCTCTCAAACCCAGATAAGCCCCAGGCTGAGATCAGGAAGTGCTGAGCGAGTGTCGGGCTGTGTTTGCCAGGGCTCAGCACCACAGTGTGTTTGAGCTGGGATTTTGCTGCTTCTGTTTGGACGGCTTTTTTTTACTTTTTAATGTAGGCCCTGAAAGCTGTCAGGATTGATGCGTGTGTTTGAGGCTGTTCATATTGATTGCTGGCTTTTGTTATGTTTTTTTGAGCTGTGGAGATAAAGGTTTTTGTCTTTGAGTGTATGTTTGAATAAATCTTTCATTTGTACCGAAATGTTGTAATGGCCTCTGTTTGTTGACAGAGTGTCGATCTAATACAGGTGCATCTCAATAAATTAGAGTGTTGTGGAAAAGGTCATTTATTTCAGGTATTCAACTCTAATTGTGAAATCCATTGGAATCCAGGGTTTAATAGGGCCTTAAAATGTGTTAAACCTTTCATAAATTGCAGTTGAATTGTTTCATAATTTCAATTAATTAGCTTTTTGATTGATGTTTTTTAATTTAAACATTAAAAGAGTCTAGAAAAATTAAAATGGAAAGAACGGAATCCAAAAAAATGAAGACGAAAAAAAACAAAAACAGATTTCATAGGGCCCTTTCAAACATTGTTAGAAAAAATATTTAAAAAAAAGTATCAGTTTCCAAGCATAAGTTTAATTTTAAAATATGAAATAGATTTTAAAAATTAAAAAAAAAAAAATTATTTGTTTGATCAAATTAATTTATAGAATTGCATTTGTTTTTTTGTTTTTTTACATAATCAAGTGCCAAATAAAAAAAGTACTTTTTGTATTCACATCTATATTATTTTTTAAAGTTTAGTGACTTAAAGTTAAAGGGCATAATTAAAAATAAAATCTTAAATGCATTTTTAACAAAGTATTAAGTTGTATTTATTTATTTTACATAATTAGTAAAATATATATATTTTTGGGTGACATTATTTGTAATATTTTCAAATATTTATAACCTTTCAAATTGTTTTATGTTAAAAAGTAAAAAAATAATAAAATACTAACAATCAAAGATTATGCCAAAATATTTAATAGGGTTTTCTGGTAACGCTTTACATTTGTTAACATTAGTTCATGTGTTAACTAACATAAACAATGTTTATTTATTACCACCTATTAATCTTTGTTAAAGTTAGTCAATAAAAGTACAGTCGCTCATTGTGTGTTGATGTTAGTTCACATTGCATAACTAATGTTAACACAAACAACCTGTGATTTTAATAATGCGTTAGTAATTATTAAATGCATTAGTCATTCTCGGGTCATGTTGACTAATGTAGTTAACTAATAAACCTTATTGTAAAGTGTTACCGGTTTTCTTTTCAAGAATCAAATTACTTTAATGATATCAGGACAGCTTTATCTTCCAAAAACATAAAAGGGAATTTTAATCCAGAAGTTAAAAACTTCATCTTATAAAAGTTGTATTCAAATCATTGTACATATAAATTGCATTTTTAATGTGTCTTTCGAGAATCAAACAGATCTAGACTGCTTTGACCCACCTAGTTTAGCTGGAACTATTGATGTGCCTGAAGCTTTGTATACTTATCTTTTTTTTTTTTTTTTTCTACCTTAGGGAGTTTGAGATTGCCCTCAGAGATGCTACAGAAACCAGACTCGCCAAGAAAGTGACAAACCAGACACACCTGAGTAGACAGGTAGCCGCCCCACCCTCTACACAACACCAGGCTGGACTCCAAACCATATATTAGGAGGATTTGAGTTGGCGTGCGTGAGAGATTTTCACGATAAACACGAGCGGAACTAACACAGACACAACCGGGTACGTCTTATATAACCAAGGAAGCTCTCCTGCATCAGTGAGTGCTCTTATGTCAAGTGCTCTGATTTTATTCTACGCCTGTCAGCATCATGTCTGTCTGTGTTGACTCACGACAGTCAGCAGTATAATATAAATCTCAGCGATGGCTCGTGATTGATTTATTTTGAGTCGAAAATTGTGAAAAAAAGTTGACCCCAAAATTAAAATTGGCTTACATTCGGTCTTAGCACATCATAAATGTAGATGAGTGTCTATCTTCATCTAAATAGATTTAGAGAAATGTAAAAATAATATAATTTATTCACCAATTGATCATTTGTAGCGAATGGGTGTCATCAGAATTAAAGCTGCATAACAATTGCGATTAAATTAATTAAAAATAAAAGTTTATGTTCGCATACTATGTGTGTGTGTGCTGTGTATATTTGTGTATATATTTATATATATACATATTAGGGCTGTGCGATTAATTGAAATCATATCGAAATCGCGATGTGAACATGCACGATTTCTAAATCGCCTTACAGCGCGATTTTTTGCACACACTCGACTTGACTGATACTTTTCCCGCAGCATGCTATTTGAACCGATCACAACACAGCGCACCTAAACAGAAAGCAAGAACATGCCAACGTTCATGCTTGAAACCAGAAATGGTAATGGTGGTTTGGTTTTCTTAGCAGAAAGCAGCTAGACTCTGCCAGTGCTCTAATTGTTTTTTATGTGGGACACTGTGGTCTGGGTTGTTGTTTTTTCAAACACACGCACATACGCACACACATACTTACTTTTTGCCATAGGTCTGTTCTAAAGACATTTTGTTCTACCTTTACTAGGCAGGGCTCGAAATTGTGAACGTTTTGGTCGCATGTGCTCCCAAAATCTGCGTGATTTATATAAATTATATTTGGGAGCATTCATGCGAGTGCGAGAAACTGTTGTGGTCCGACTTGGTTTCATTTCTTTACAAAACTTTCGCTAGCCTAACTACTGCACAGACTGCTGTGAGCTGATACAGTGACAGGTTCGCCATTCTCTCTTTCGATTGTGAAAAATAAAAGCTCTCCACAAACCGCTTTTGAAGAAATATAATATATTTCGTGCTATAGCGTACATTCTGTCAGATTCAATTCTGGCGCCTCCATGTTCATATACTGTACAACACTGCATTCATCCACATCAGATGATAACTCAGCGGCAGAGTTCCACTCACACAGGGGTGTAATTTCCACTGGGGACATGCTTTTCAAAATCTGGTTTGTGTCCTCCCATATTTCAAATGGTTTTGTTATAAAAATCTCTTTTATTGTAGAATGCACGCTCCGCGCCGTTGAGAGTCTCGCACGATCGTTAAAACAAAACCAAAAGTAAAACGCAGACGCGCATTCAAAAGCAATTTTAATATCCCGCGTTTAGAGAGCGGCAACTCAATGCGCGCAAATTAGGCTACATAAAATATCTAGGCAGTTATTAGTATGTGGGCTTTAATAAGTTGTGTAGTTGTCTATAGTTCTGTATCATGCTTGAAAAATTCAGTCTCTATTTGCACTTTGATTATTGAAAGAGTAGCTTACTTTGATCATGTGCTTGTAAAACATCTGCTGTCAGAATCAGTCATGAAGAATCAACATCAGTGCATTACTAAAAAGAAATTGGGTGTGCCTACATTTTTTTTTGGTGCTCCTAACTTTTTTCACCTGCTAGGTGATTTTTTTCCCCGCCTTCTGTTTTAGAGACATGTTACAGGTATTTAATAAAGATCTAATTGTTTTCTTTAAAAAAAAAATGTTTTAGATTCACACTGTAAAACATGTCTGTGTCAAAATCGTGATTAAAATCGAAATCGCAATACTGTTCAAGAAAATCGTGATAGGTTTCTTTTGTCCATATCGCACAGCCCTAATACATATACATATACACAGTGAGGTCAATAAGTATTTGATCACCCTGTTATTTTGCAAGTTCTCTTACTTAGAAATAATGGAGGGGTCTACAATTTTCAGCATAGGTGCATTTCCACTGTGAGAGACAGAATCTAAAAATAAAAATCCGGAAATCACATTGTATGATTTTTTTTTTTTTAACAATTTATTTGTGAATTACTGTGTCAAATAAGTATTTGATCACTTGAGTCAAAAAATTTATATTTGATACAGAAGCCATTGTTAACAATTACAGAGGTCAAACGGTTCCTGTAGTTCTTCACCAGGTTTGCACACACTGCAGGAGGGATTTTGGCCCACTCCTCCATACAAATCTTCTCTATATCTGTCCGGTTTCGGGGCTGTCGCTGAGCAGCATGGAGTTTCAGCTCCCTCCAAAGATTTTCTATTGGATTTAGGTCTGGAGACTGGCTAGGCCACTCCAGAACCTTGATATGCTTCTCACGGAGCCACTCCTTGGTTTTCCTGGCTGTGTGCTTTGGGTCATTGCCATGTTGGAAGACCCAGCCACGACCCATCTTTAATGCTCTGACTGAGGAAAGGAGGTTTTTGCCCAATATGTCACAACACATGGCCCCGTTCATCCTCTCCTTAATACAGTGCTGTCGTCCTGTCCCCAGTGCAGAAAAACACCCACAGAGCATGATGCTTCCAGCCCCATGCTTCACTGTAGGTATGGTATTATTGGGATGATACTCATCATTCTTCTTCCTCCAAACACAGCGAATGGAGTTAAGACCAAAAAGTTCTATTTTGGTCTCATCTGACCACAGGACTTTCTCCCATGAGAAAGCTAGCTGAACTTCTGCGTTGCTTGCGTTTGCTGCGTTGATGCTTGAAACGCAGGTAACGCTTGAAAAGTTGACGTATCCAACGCACACAATGCACCGCAGAGCCTCTGACGGACTCAACCATGGACTTTACATGTAATCTTGCTGCAACTGACGCTGACGTTTGGGGCGGTGTGAACGCACCATTAGACTTTGGCTGATTGTTGGGTGCACAGTTGTCTTTATGACAGCTAGCGACCTCAAACAGGTGCTACAAATTTAGAATCATGAGCAGAGTGTAGCTGGACTATTTAATAGCAAAAATAACAGGTCTTTGAGGGTCAGAAATCTGGCTGATAAGCAAGTGATCAAATACTTATTTGACACCAGTAATTCACAAATAAATTTTTAAAAAACCCTACAATGTGATTTACGGATTTTTATTTTTAGATTCTGTCTCTCACAGTGGAAATGCACCTATGCTGACCCCTCCATGATTTCTAAGTAAGAGAACTTGCAAAATCACAGGGTGATCAAATACTTATTGACCTCACTGTATGTGTAATATAAATTATACATGTTTATATGCAGATATATATACATAATACATATACACAGTACACACACATGCATATAGTATGCAAACAAAATTTACTTTTGAATCGATTAATCGTGACTAATTGTTTTGCAGCTCTAGTCAGAATGAGAGTCCAAACAGCTAATAAAAACATCACAATTCATGTCATCATCAATTAATGTCTTGTGAAGTGAAAAGCATTACATCACATACTCACCAATGGATCATTTGCAGTGAATGGGTGCCATCAGAATGAGAGTCCAAACAGCTGATAAAAACATCACAATAATCCACAAATGATCCACATGACTCCAATCCATCAATAAATGTTTTGTAATGTAAAAAGCATTACATCAATTGCTCACCAATGGATCATTTGCAGTGAATGGGTGCCGTCAACAAACACACAGCTTTTCACTTCACAAGACGTTAACTGATGGACTGGAGTCCTGTGGATTATTGTGATGTTTTTATTGGCTGTGTGGGCTCTCATTTAAATGGCACCCATTAATTACAAAGGATCCATTGGTGAACACGTGATGTAATGCTAAATTTCTTCAAATCTGTTCTAATGAACAAACAAACTTATCTACATCTATGCCACTGAATAAATTTTTTTTAAGAAGTTATTGCAGCTTTTTTTCTCAGAAATGCGTGAAATAAACTTGCGATTCTGACTTTTTTCTCTGAATTTGTATATACAAACTTACAATTCTGACTTTTTTTCTCTCAGAATTGCGTGATACGAACTCACAAACCTGACTTTTCTCAGAATTGCGAGTTTAAATCTCTTTTCTCAGAACATATCAGTCTTTTTTTTCCCCTCAAAATTGGACTTTATAGCTCACAATGGCAAGTTTATATCTCACAATTCTGAGAAAAAAATTGTGAGATATAAACTTGCAATTGTGAGTTATAAAGTAAACTCAAGTTTTTATAAGTTTATATCTCAGAATTCTGACTTTATAACATGCAGTTGCAAGTTTATATCTCACAATTATGACTTTTTCTCCGAATTGTGAGATATAAACTCAGTTTTATAAGTTTCTATCTCATAATTCTGATTTTATACCACACAATTGAGTTTATATCTCACAATTCGGAGAAAAAAATCAAGATTTGTGAGATAAAAAGTCGCAATGACCTTTTATTAAAATTTTTTATTCATTGGTGGAAATGAGCTTCCATACGAGGCTGAATAATACATTTTCTGCAATTTTCAACTATTCCTGTAAAATGACGTCTCTCTTTCTTCTCGCAGGAAGTGTCATCTGTCCTCAATCTTTTATATTCTGGTGGTTCGAGCCGTTCCTGTCCTGCCTGACCTGTGGTGGTGTTGGTCAGACAGCGGGCAGTGCCATGCCTCAGGCGTAAGTGCGTGTCTCCTGGCAGACTCAGGCGTGGTGGGCCGCCGGTGAGCGTCTGGCTGCAGGAGGTGATGAAGCTGAAGCAGCGTGTGGTGGTGCTGTGCGCTGTGCTCTTTCTCCTCGGCCTGGCTAAGGTCTTCCTGCTGGATGGAGGGGAGGGATCGGCCGCCAGCCGCCGCGACCTCCGGGCCTTCCGCAAGATGGAGGCCAGCCTGGCCCTGGCCAAAGGAGCTCGCCTCACGCACACCTTGCAGTCGCCCTGGGAAGTGGCCGCCCAGTGGGTGGGTCCACGGGAGGTGTACCCAGACGAGACGCCCGAGCTAGCTGCCGTGCTGAATGCCCTGGCCACCGCTCGTGTGGAGAGGGCTGACGTGGGCTACAAAGGCACCCAGCTGAAAGCCCTCCTGGTCCTCGACGGAGGACAGAAAGTTGTATTCAAACCTAAGAGGTGAGAAGAAGGATGATTAAAATGAGGAACGAAAGAGAGAGAAAGTAACGAGAATGTGAATAAGGTTAAAATTAAAGGAGTGAGTGATTTAGAAAGAGAGAGAGTGAGGGGAAGAGTGACTGAGTAAATCAGAGAACGGAAAAGCCGGTGACTGAAATAGAAAAAGAAGTGAATGAATAAGAGATTTAATAAAAAATCGTTTTTATTTGTACAGCGCCTGAGCGTGCATCACAATGTGTGGCAAAGAAAGAGCATAACAATAAAATACACAGACAAAACAATATAAACAGGAAGCAATAGAAAATCTGACCCTGGACCACAAAACCAGTCATTAGGGTCAAATTTTTTCGAAAATGAGATGTATACATCATCTGAAAGCTGAATAAATAAGCTTTTTTTATTGACAATATTTGAAAATCTGCATTCTGAGGGTGCCAAAAAAAATCTAAATATTGAGAAAATCGCCTTTAAAGTTATCCAAATTAACTTCTTAGGAATGCATATTACTAATCAGAAGTTAAGTTTTGATATATTTAAAGTAGGACATTTACAAAATATCTTCATGGAACATGATCTTTAATTATCCTAATGATTTTTTTTGCCTAAAATAAAAATCAATCATTTTGACCCATAGAATGTATTTTTGGTTATTGCTACAAGTATACCTGTGCTTCTTAAGTCTTAAACTTAAGTTTTGTGGTCCAGGGTCACAAACGTGGCACACTTTTCATAACTAAAACAAATGCAGACCTGGGTTTACGAGCAGTGGACCTGAATGACCTACTGACCATTTGGCCAAATCTTAAAGTAATTTATTTATTTGGATTTGTCTGGCTTAAGATATTGCTGATGAGGTTCAATTTGTTAACATTAGTTAGAAGCATTTGTTATCATGAACTAACAATGAACAAAGCATTTACAGCATTTATCAAACTAGGTTAATGTACTTTTGTACATATACCATACAAACTGCATTCCAAAAAATTTTATGATCAAAAATTAGGTAAAAAAAAAAAACAGATATATTGTGAAATATTATTACAATTTGAAACAACTATTTTCCGTTTTTATTTATTTAAAAATGGAGTTTATTCCTGTGATGCAAAGCTGTGATTTTCGTTATTACTACACGATCCTTCAGAAATCATTCTAATATGCTGATTTGCCACTCAAGAAACATTTATTATTGTTGATGTTGAAAGCTGTTGTGATGCTAATTAATATATTTGTGTGAAGTGTGATGTTTTGATGACTATAAAGTTAAAAGAACAACATTTACAACATAGAATTTGTTTGTAACATAACAAGTAACAACGTTTTTTACTGTCATTTTCAGCAATTTAATCTATTCTTTATGAAATTTACCAAACTTACTGAACAGTAGTGTATACAAATATAATGTGTATATATAGTGTGTAATTTCTTTCTTTTAAGTTAAATGAAAATTCTGTCATTAATGATTAAATTAGTTCCAAGACTTTTGAAGACTGACACAGAAGAGAACAAATTGTACACACAAACGTATTCTTGTAGCTTTATAACATTACTGTTGAACCATTAATGTCACATGGACTTTTTTATTGATGTCTTGAATACCTTTCTGGGCCTTGAACGTGTCAGTTGCGTTGCTGTCTATGCAGGGTCAGAAAGCTCTCGGATTTGATCAAAAATATCTTAATTTGTGTTCTGAAGATTAATTAAGGTTTTATGGGTTTGGAACAACATGAGGGTGAGTAATTAATGACAAAATTGTCATTTTTTCGGTGAACTAATCATTTAATTAACAAACAGTAATTAAAATAAACTAGTATATTTATGAATTAGCATAAACCTATATTAAGACGTGTTGTAAAAGTTTTTTTCAGAAGTGCTACCAGGATATTTCTGGTATAAAATAGGACGCAAAGCTGATCTGTCATTACTTCAGGTGAGTTGAGCTGTCTGCTCTTCTCTGAGCCTATTAGAGTTATCATGGATCTACAGAGTGAGGAAGCTCTCCTGGTGTCCTTAATCTCAAAGGTCACTGATCAAACACACCTTATCTCTGATGACTTCACATCCAGACTGAACTTTTTCAATCCATCTGCACTGAACATTTTGGTTCCAAAACTCCAAATTGGGCGTGTCACATTATTGTGTCATTTGAAGTCAGGGTTCCTCAAATCTTGCCCTGGGGGGCCAATGCGCTGAAGAGTTTAGCTCCAACCCTGATCAAACTCACCTACCTGTGATTTGTGATTTATGGGTTAGAGCTAAACTCTGCAGGAAAGTGGATCTCATGGGCCAGAATTGAGGATCCTTGTTCTAAGTGGTTTTACTTTTTGAGTGTTTAATGCTTGAGGCCTGCATTTCGCAAAAGCAAGATTTAGATGTTAAGTATACACTGCTGTTCAAAAGTTTGGGATCAGTAAAATGTTCAATGTTTTTAAACAAGTCCCATATGTTAATCAAAGTTTCATATTTGATTAAAAATACAGAATATTTTGAAATATTTTTGCCTTTTAAAATAACAGTTTTCTTTTTATCATACTTTAAACTATAATTTATTTCTGTGATGTAAAGCTGAATTTTCATCAGCCACTACTCCAGTCCTTCAGAAAGCATTCTAATATGCTGATTTATTATCAATGTTGGAAACAATTGTGCTGCTTAATATTTTTTAGAACCTGATGTTTTTTTTTTTTCAGGATTGTTTGACAATAAAAAGTTAAAAAGAACAGCATTTATTCAAACAATACAAGTCTTTACTATGACTTTCTATCAATTTAACACATCCTTGCTGAATAAAAGTATTAATTTCTATAAAGAAAAAAAATACTGACCCCAAACTTTGAACGGTAGTGTATAATGTTACAAAATATTTCTATTTTGAATAAATGCTGTTCTTATTATTACAGGTTACAAAAAAAAATAAGCAGCACAACTGTTTCCAACATTAGAATGATTTTTGAAGGATCATGTGATACTGAAGACTAGAGTAATGATGCTAAAAAAAAATTCAATTTTGCATCACAATTATAAATTCTGTTAAAAGTATATTAAAATAGAAAACCACTTTAAAATTGCAGTAATATTTTACAATATTACAGTTTTTTACTGCATTTTAAATCAAATAAACACAGCCTTGATGAGCAGAAGAAACTTCTCTAAAACAATCTTACTGATCCTAAACCTTTGAACACCAGTGTAATGCATTTCAGCCAATTTTTGTCTTAAAATAAGCTTGCGTGTCAGTAGTTTCAAAATGAATAAAGTAATAAATGTTGTCTGCACATTTATCTTGACAAAATGTTGCAGTACTTTCAACCTCAGTAACGTCAATAACAGTAAATTCTGGGTAGAAAAATGTTATTTCAAGTTTCCGAGCAGCGAATTCGGCTTGGACACGGTATTTTTGTTTATACTTTATTATATGTGGGTTTATATATTGAATTTTCTATAAGCTACCCAATAACAATCTGTGTTGAAAAATGGGTCTTGCATTAATGGGTGTTGTGTGTGTTGAAAACTGTCAAGGTATCAGGTTTGGTTTATATTCAAACTCAAATAATCTAGTATTTGCTCACTACATCCTGCTGTTTAATAAGGAACAAGGAAGTGGTCTAGGAGTGTGTGTGCATTTATATGAGAGGGAGGTTGACTAGTTAAGCTAATGACCCTAAGTGTACAGTCTCCACACTAAATGTGAAAATGCTGTGTGACACCACAGAATCACAGCAAGTCAGAACATATCTGATGTGCAGTATACTGTAATTTCGACCAATGAAAATTCACTTCAGGTCTGTACATACAATGCGACACCACAGAAATTGAAACCAAGAGACCAGCGAAATGATGTTGCAGCAGATTAAGACAAACGCATTTGTGCACAAGAGAAAGCCTTAATTGCTAGCACACTTTGTATCTGCCTGAATTAATTTAATCTGTGTGTCATGTTTTGCTTTGTCCGTCTCTCATATGTCTGTATCTTCTTTATCGTCTCATTATTAGGTACACTAGAGATTATGTGGTCGAAGGAGAGCCATACGCAGGGTATGATCGGCATAATGCAGAAATCGCTGCTTTCCACTTGGACAGGTAATCCAACTCAATTCGCAACAATAACTCAATTGTGCATTTCTCCAACTGTGGGCAGCATTTTTAAGTGACAATTGCCTTGTTTTACATTGTTTCCTTCACACATTATGTCTAATATTTAATCTCAAACTCTTGATTTAAAAACAAAGTCTTTCAAAAATTAGTATACTTGTTTATTATTAGGTGAAAAATTGGAAGATTGAACTGAGAAATGGTAATTTAGGGTTGGGCGATTAAGCAATAACATTAATTATCACAATAATTTGACTAATTAATTATATCATTAATGTAGACATGTATTAAATGTATTAAAGGAGTAATGGAATACAACTTCAGTATTTTTTATTAAGCTGTAGCATTTGTGCATTTATACTAAATGTATTTAGACTAGTGATTTTCATACAAATACCTAGAAACCATAAAGTTAAATTTTTACCATAATTCTGTGCTATATGTGGTTTTAACTGGTTATAATGATCTAAATCTAAATGTATGCTACTATGGAAGACCAATAGTTAATTTTAATAAAACTCAAACAGTCAGAATCATTCAATTTTACCATATAAAGATGAGGTTGTTACAATTTTTACAGATGATACTGTTGTTGATAATGAGCCTAAATTTACATCTGCACCCAACTCAAGCTACAGTCAAATGTGCATTTCTAAGAGACAAAAAAAATGTCAAATTGCAAACTGTGCTGAAGATACACGTCATCAAAGTCAGTAACACACACCCGTTTCATGATTTGAAACAATATCACTTATTGGAACATGCAGAAACTAAGAAGTTGATTTTTCTATTAGGGTTCATATTTTGTTAAAGAAAAATGACTGGAAAAGTGTAAGGCATTTAAAAACATGAATTATTTGTCATGTTCTGACCATACTGAGTAGTTAACAGTCTGGTTTCTACAACTTTTACTTAAAACAGAAATCTGCCTTTATACTTGAAAGAAATAAAGATTTATTTATCATGATAATTCTTAACATCAGCTGATATTAAAAATTATCGTGATCATTTTTTGGGCCACATCACCTAGCCCTAGCGTAAAGCATATAATGTATTGTTTTTGTATGATGGATTTTCATAGTTTAAGAATAAACGTCTTGACTTAGGGTAAGGGTACAGCAATAAAATCTATAAATGAAAGACTTTTGTAGTTGTTAAAGAAGGCATAGTAAAGAAAATGTTACAAATTTTTTAATTTGACCTCAAATGTTTTTATCAAAACTAAAACATTAACCTTTTTGTTTGTTAAATGAAGGTCACAAGTTTACATCCCCCTTTCAGAATGCAAAATGTCAATTATTTTACCAAAATAAAAGCAAACATACAAAATGCATGCTATTGTTTATTTAGTACTGACCTGAATAAGATATTTCACATAAAAGATGTTTACATATAGTCCACAAGAGAAAATAGTTGTCCCTTCTTTGTCCACAACAGTTAAACTGCCTGCTGTTCTTCAGAAAAGATCCTTCAGGTCCTGCAAATTCTTTGTTTTGTTTTTTTTTTTGTTTTTTTTTAACCCTTTCCAACAATGACTGTATAATTCAGTCCATCTTTTCACACCGAGGAAAACTGAGGAACTGCAAACTATTACAGAAGGTTCAAATGCTCATTGATACTCCAGAAGGAAAAACCATGCATTAAGAGCCGGGGGTGAAATCTTTTTAAAATGTAAAGGTCAGGGTAAATTTAACTTATTTTGTCTTCAGGGAAACATGTAACTACCCTCCATAGTCTTAGGCCAGTACTAAATGAAAAAATATGATATTTAGGCAAAATAAGAAAAATGGGGGGTCACGTGATGCTAAGGAGTTGAAAGGACGTGAAAGACCGAGCTCCCAAATGATAGTCTCTATTTAATCTGAAAACAACGCTGAATAAGCTTATATTCGACGACTTCGAGCACGTATAATTCGCCTTTAAATTCTGCAATGGATCTTCGTTCCAAGCTAAAGAAAGATCCTCAGAAAACCTACGAACTTGTCGAAGGTGAAACAACAAAAGATGGCGCCGGATCGAAGAACTCAAATGAAACTGAAAGTGAAGGGAATCGGGAAGGCGACATGTTTGCGGTTCTTCTTAAAGAAATTCAGGAAGGCAACAACATCCTCTCGTAAAAGATAGACTCTAAAACAGCAGATTTGCAAACGTCTATAGAAAACTTGCATTCGACGGTGAGCAGCCTTCTTGGAAGAGTAATGGAGGCCGAACAACGCATTGGTGACACCGAGGACGAAGTACGTCGGATTGACGGCCTTATGAAAGTGATCAGGCAAGAGAATGAGACACTAAAAGGTAAAGTGGAATACCTTGAAAACTACAGCAGACGCAGCAACATACGTATAGTTGGTATGAAGGAAGGCAGCGAAGGAAGCGACCCCGTTAAATTCTTCAGCGAGTGGCTGCCTAACGTTTTAGGCGCACAACACTTCTCTGGACAGCTGGATATAGAGCGGGCTCATCGTATTTTGAACCCCGTGCCGAATCCTGATAAACCTCCAAGACCCATTCTGGTCCGATTACTCCGCTATCAAGATCGGGAAAAAATCCTGCGACTCGCCAAACAGAAGGGAGAACTAACTATGGACGGAAAAAGAATTAGTATCTTTCCCGACATGAGTCCGGATCTTGCTAAGAGGCGCAAACAGATGATCCCAGCTCTGAAGGCATTTAAGGAACGGAAGGTCTCTTGCTACCTGGTCCATCCTGCTCGCATTAAGATCCTAATAGAAGACGGGAAATTCCGGTTCTTTGAGACACCCGGCGAGGCATTCAAATATCTGGAGGGCCAGGATAAAACCTGAACGAACTATTCGGACTGTTGTGTTCCCAAGGACTACTGCTATTCCATTTTAAAATAACAGTACTTATTCCACTGAAGGTACGCGACTATCTGCCCTCTGCTTTATGTGTATTTTGTTTATCAGAAGGAAACTGAAAAATTACCGAAGTCAATCTATATTGAAACTAGCCTAACTTTTATAATTCAGTGTTGTAGTTAGAGTTAGGGAGCTCGGCTGGCAGCAGGTTTTGATTGTTCAGGATGATAAAGGAGCGAACGTGTTTTTCCGTAGAATTTGTTTATTTGTTTGCCGGCGTTGTTCTAAGCCGACAGCTGAGCAGAGCAAAGTTTAAGTGTTCTTACCTGTTTTTTTTCCCTTTTCTTTTCTTTTCTTTTCTTTTCTTTGTTTTCTTTTCTTTTCTTTTCTTTCTTTTTTCTCCGGGAGATACAGGGTTCTCTATGTTTTTCTTTTTCCAAAATATCCGCAAAAAAGGATTGTAAACACTTTAGCAGCCACATGAATAGCCCATTAAAGTTTGTAACGTTTAACGTAAATGGCTTGCATAGCCCAATAAAAAGGAAGAGGGGTATATACATATCTTAAAAAACAGAACGCAGATATAGTGTTTTTACAAGAAACACACTTAACAGCTCATGAACATCAAAAACTCAAGAGAGAGTGGGTTGGACAGGTTTTTGCATCCTCATTTAATTCAAAATCAAGGGGAACTGCCATATTAATTAATAAAAATGTTCCGTTTAGATTGTTAAAGACGGTCAGTGACCCTTTGGGAAGATATATATTAGTACAAGGCTTTATATATTCAGAAACGTGGACTTTTTTAAATATATACGCGCCAAACTATGATGACCATTTGTTTATGCAAACTATTTTTCTTATGATTGCCCAGACACCAGGTTGGAGTTTGGTAGGTGGGGATTTTAATTTCTGTATGGATTCGGTCCTGGATAGATCTTCACTTAGACCACAACCTCCAACTAAAGCATCTAAACTTTCTAAGACTTATATGAAAGATTTAAAATTAGTCGATATATGGAGGCAGGTCCATCCTAGTGATAGGGATTACTCTTTTTACTCCCACCCCCATAATACACATACAAGAATAGATTATTTTTTGTTACCTATCCAACTTGCACATCGGGTGCTAACAATTGACTACCTTCCCCGCTTACTAAGCGATCACTCCCCATTGGTTATGTCCATATCCATGCCTGACAAAATAAGAGGCACTTATAGGTGGAGATTCAAACCCACACTCCTTAATCAAGATGATTTTGTTACTTTTATCAGAGAACAAATTAATATTTTTACCCTTACAAATAAACCCTCTTGTACAAATAAATTTATTTTGTGGGAAACATTAAAGGCCTACATTAGAGGACAATGTATTGCATATACCAAAGGGTTAGCAAAGCAAAGGAATAGTAAACTGGAAAATCCCGAAGCTGAAATAACTGATCTTGAAAAAATGTATCAAAAAAAACCTTCTAAATGCTTATATAGAAATTTACTTAATAAGAAAAGGGAATATAATACCCTGAATACATATCAAGCAGAGAGGACCATAACAAGGTCACGGCAACGTTACTATGAACTTGGGGAGAAATCACATAAGGTGCTGGCATGGCAACTTAAAACAGATGAAAACAAACAAATAATAAATTCGATAGACACTGGCAATAATATTACTTATAACCCTATAGAGATAAATAGAGCATTTAGAGAGTTTTATATAGAACTGTACTCCTCTCAAGTGAGGGACGATATGTCCGAAATGGAAAAATTTATCTCTACTGTTGACCTGCCATCCTTAACTGAAGAAAATAGTCATAGTTTGGATAGACCATTCTCCATTACAGAACTAAATGAAGCAATACAGTCATTACCATCTAATAAATCTCCAGGAGAGGATGGCTTTCCCCCTGAGTTTTATAAAACATTTAAAGATATGCTCACACCATATTTAATGGATGTTTTAGACCAAGCTAGGAATGACGGGTGCTTCCCGGAGTCATTTTCTAATGCTATCATTTCAGTTATTTACAAAAAGGGGAAAGACCCATTACAGTGTGGTTCTTATAGACCAATATCTCTTCTTAATGCGGATTACAAAATAGTAACTAAAATGATAACCAGGAGACTAGAAAATTATTTACCTTTGCTTGTGAAACCAGATCAAACAGGTTTTATACGTAATAGATTATCCTCAGATAACTTAGGACGATTCTTTAATATAATACACTTTGCTAATACCAATCGGACACCTGGAGTTGCCATCTCTCTTGATGCCGAAAAGGCATTTGACCGCGTTGAATGGTCGTACTTATTTCGTGTGCTTGAAATATTTGGATTTGGTGAAAAATTTATTGATTTGATTCAATCTCTCTATAAATCTCCCAGAGCTAAAATTATTACAAATGGAGTAATCTCTGCCCCATTTCCTCTGTTTAGAGGATGCAGGCAGGGCTGCCCACTTAGCCCAGCCCTCTTTGTATTAGCAATTGAACCACTGGCAGAAGCCATTAGAATTAGTTCTAATATTAAAGGATTTGATATTGGCTCTGAAATACATAAAATATCACTCTTTGCTGATGATATTCTTTTATTTTTAACCAATCCGACAGATTCTCTTACACATCTGCAAAAACTTTTACATTCATACAGTCAGTTCTCTGGTTATAAGGTCAACTTTGATAAAAGTGAAATATTGCCTTTATCTACATTTGAATATGAAACCGTCAGTGACAAACTTCCCTTTAAATTTTCACCTGCTGGCATTAAATATCTTGGCATTTATGTAGATGGGGATTTGAAAAATCTTTATAAGCTTAACTTACTTAAAACCTTGGAGAAAGTGAGGGGTGATCTGGATCATTGGATGGACCTGCCTATTACATTACTGGGGAGGATTAATGTCATTAAGATGAATATCTTGCCTAAATTCTTATATATATTTCAATCTCTCCCAATCCATATTCCACAAACTTTTTTTTCTTCCCTTAATAGTTTGATCAGACGTTTTATATGGCGTGGTAAAACACCCAGACTAATATACAGACTTGATAAATTGACTTTAGAGTATAATCAAGGGGGATTAAAATTACCAAACTTTAAAATGTACTGGTGGGCAGCACATTCAAGATATCTGGCCCAAATATTTGGAAGTGAGCCCACCCCCTCATGGCTTAAAATAGAATTATGTGAATTAAAAGAGAAAGACCCCACAGATATTTTATATAAATGGGATGAGAAATTGATAAAAAAAATCAGAAACCCAATGATTATTCATACAGTCAGTTTGTGGGTAAGGATGCAACAGACATTTGGACAGAAAGGGACTCTTTCCCCTAAAACACCATTATGGAACAATAGATTGCTCCCAAAATGTTTCCAGGATAAGCATTTTAAATTATGGGCTGATAATGGAATTTCTCATCTACAACAGTGTTTTGAGGATGAAATACTGATGTCTTTTGAGCAGCTAAAATCCAAATACAATTTAGATAATAAGGAGTTTTTTAGGTACTTGCAATTGCGAGACTTTCTAAGAGTTAAAACCCAACTGGAACTACCTAGTTTAACACAACTGGAGCAATATGTATACTCAAGTCAACCGCTATACAAAATAATCTCTAGAATATATAACTCTCTTATGATAAATAAACCACTGCCTGAATTAGATAAATCTAAAGTGAGATGGGAACAAGACTTGGACATTAGCATTGAAGGAAAAACATGGGGTGAACTGTGTCAAAATGGTGTTACATCATACTTGAACTCTAGATATAGAATGATTCAGTTTAACTTCCTTCATCAGATGTATATCACACCATCAAAGCTTCATAAGTTTAACAAAAAAAATTCACCTCTTTGCTTTCGATGTGGTGTGGAGGAAGGAACTTTTTTGCATTCCACATGGACTTGCCCTCTCATTCAGGGATTTTGGCAAAAAGTATGTCATTTTATTTCTGATATCCATGGAGTAAGTTTTCCACCAGACCCAGAAGTATGTTTATTGGGTAATTACACCAATTCCAATATTAAACAAGACTATGCCATAAGACTCACAGAAATTCTGCTAATAATTGCTAAGAAGTGCATTGCAATTAAGTGGAAATCTGATACTGTTATCCCTATAAATTTATGGTTATCTGAGGTTAATAACTGTGTACCACTGGAAAAAATAACATACTGGTTAAGAAAAAAAAGTAAAGTATTTAATAAAACTTGGCAACCCTTTTTCCGCTATATGGAAGAAACTTCAATAGACCGGATGGATTCTCTTTTCGAGTGAGGCTTTATACCGTATTTACGGTATCCTGTATCATCCCATTGTACTGTATTGTGTGTTTTTTTTTTTTTTTTTTTTTGTATGGACTAATCTCTGTCCTATTTGTGCAATAATCTGTGTAAGATTTTTGTTCGTTTTCTTCTGTTTATGTAACAGTTCAAAAGCTAAAATAAAATATTCAAAAAAAAATAAGAAAAATGTACACATCTCCATTTTGTTCAGAAGTTTTCACCCCCCAGATCTTAACACATTGTTTTTCCATCTGGGGCATTTGAACCTTCTGTAATAGTTGCATATGAGTCCCTCAGTTGTGTGTTGAAAAGTTGGATTTCATACAGTCATACAGTCATTGTTGGAAAGGGTTCAACAAGCTGGTGTAGCAGTTTGAGCCTTTTTCAACATTCCTGCTGTCAGGACTTTCATTTTGATCTTAAGCACAACTACTTGTATATTGTGTCTTGCTTTTCACTAAAGCGTCTTGCCAGGCGATGTGTCTTGTTTCCATTGGCTACTGTGAACTCACTCTCATGTCCCTCCAAACCCATATGCAGTTAATTTATTGTGGGACACAGAAAGTTGTTCATTCAGCTCTTTTCCATACAGGTTCATTGTGACGATGGCTGCTAAGCTCCAGAAATGAGAAAACTAACACCATTGGTTGGAGTATCATAAAAGTAGTCTTTGTGATTGATGCCCCATGTTCTTGTTTCTCTGAAGGAGTGTTGAATCTTTGTGCAAAGAACTGATTTTAAATTGAAGCCCTGTGGTCTTCCACAAGAAAAATAACTGCATGAAGGTTTGGAACAACATGAGAGTAAAAAACTGTTTTTGGTTGAACAATCCCTTAAGGCCTTAGATTGACTTCGGCATGCATGGACACAGCTGACAGGCCTGCGATTGGTTACAGTGCTAAACCTGTACAGAAATAAAAATAGACTACTGTTCAAATGTTTGCTTCTCTCTTGAATTGTCTATTAATTAAAGCAGCGGTTCTCAATTCCAGTCCTTGCGTACCCCCGCTTTGCATATTTTGCATGTCTCTCTTGGTTAACACACATGATTCAGATCATTAGCTCGTTAGACGTGAGCTCTGTGCGTGAACTCTTCCGATTGACATAAACCCTACGTGGATCCTCAGCACGGAAAATCCGTTGAAGTTTACTTCACTTTGGAACATTAATTCACGGATTTGCTCTGCACCATTGCCTAAAGCGTCTTCACACACAGACGAAACTTACTAGAGAAGCGTGAAGTGTGACACATACCTCTAACAAAATAAATACAATTTAAATTCACGTCTTGCACGCTTCAATGCCCTTTGAATGGAACATATACATTCGCTTCGAACTGGAATCATGGCAGAATATCCTGTGATGTCCACTTCGCAGGGCACTTAGAGTCGAATGGAACAAATGTCTGAAGTGATAAGAGAAACATACAAAATGTGCAGATGCTCGGACTGGAAATGAGAACCACTTCATTAAAGAATCCTGAACAACAACAGAATAACCGTTTTCAACACTGATTAAAAAAAAGAAAATCAGCATATGGTTTCTGTAGGATTATGTGATATTGATGCAGCTTTGCAATCTTAGGAATATATTACATTTTAACATATATCAAAATAGAAACCAGTTATTTTGAATTGTAATAATATTTCATGTTATTACTGTTTTTACAGTATTTTTGATCAAATGCAGTTGACGTCAAAAGTTTACATACACCTTGCAGAATCTGCTAAATTTTAATTATTTTACCAAAATAAGAAGGAATCATACAAAATGCATGTTTTTTTTTTTTTAGTACTGACCTGAATAAGATATTTCACCTAAAAGAAATTTACATATAGTCCACAAGAGAAAATATAATAATGGTTGAATTTATAAAAATGACCCCACTCAAAAGTTCACACCCCCTTGATTCTTAATACTGTGTTGAATTCTCCACAGCAGTTTTTTATTTTATTTTATTTTATTTATTTTTTTCTGTTTCTGAGTCCCTTGTTTGTCCTGAACTTGTTTGTGCCCACTGCTCTTCAGAAAAATCCTTCAGGTCCCACAAATTCTTTGGTTTTTCCATCTTTTCACACTGAGGACAACTGAAGGACTCTGTAACTATTACAGAAGGTTTAAAGACTCATTGGTGCTCCTGAAGGAAACACAATGCATTATTAACCAGGGGTGTACATTTTTGAACAGAATGAAGATGTGGACATTTTTCTTATTTTGCTTAAATATCTCTTTTAACATGTTTCCCAAAAGACAAAATATGTTAAATTTAACCTTATCTTCAACTTCATAAAGTTTTCTCTTTCTAAAGCATCAGTGAGTGTTTGAACCTTCTGTAATAGTTGCATTTGAGTCCCTCAGTTGTCCTCATTGTGAAAAGATAGATCTCAAAATCATACAGTCATTGTTGGAAAGGGTTCAAATGCACACAAATGTTTAAAAACCAAAACATTTGTGGGACCTGAAGAACAGGACAAACTGTTCAGGACAAACAAGGGACTTATGAACAACTATCACTAAACAGAGAAAAAAAATAAAATGAATGGGGTAATTTTTATAAATTCAACTATTATTTTCTCTTGTGGACTATATGTAAACGTCTTTTATGTGAAATATCTTTTTTAGGTCAGTACTAAATAAAAAATAATTTGCATTTTGCATGATCCTCTTATTTTGGTAAAAAAAACAGGTGTGTGTAAACTTTTGACCTCAACTGTAAATGCAGCTTTGGTAAGTATAAGAGATGTATTTCAAACATTAAAATAAATATATGCTATATATTAAAATAAATTTTGAACAGTATTGTATTTTAAAGATCCATTCAATTATGCGAAAAAAACAAAATGTTGAGAAAATTGAGAAAGTTCTTATCAATGCATATTACTAACCATAAATAAAGTTTTCATATATTTATGGTAGGAAAGTTACAAAATATCGTCATGGAACACGATCTTTACTTAATATCCTAATGATTTTTGGCATAAAAGAAAAATCGATAATTTTGACCCATACAGGGTATTAATGGCTATTTCTACAAATATACCCGTGCTACTTAAAAATATTTTTGGAACATTTCATAATATTAGTATACTTTTTAAATAACAGCTGTCAGTAGAATAAAATAATTGAGTAATTTCATTATTATCACTCCTTGCAGAATGATAGTTAACAGTAATAATGCACTAAAGTAATATTTTTATTCTATAATATTTTTCTTTTAACTTTTCTATGAATTTTCACATCCAACTGGTGGTCCCAGACCTAAGTTCAAAATCCCCTGCTCTAGTTGACATTATGCACAATTTGTTCACTAAAAATTCCTAATTGTAATCTAGATCAATGTATGATTCATTATGTCATTGAAACACTAACACATGCAGCGCAGCGTCCTGCACGGGTCCTGTTTGGTACATTCGCACTTGCAGGGAAACCTGCCAGATTATTGCAGATCCATTTTGACATATTGGATTGTCCCATCCATTGCTGTGGTTATCACTATGTCAGTCATAGGAGGGTGACTCATGGAACAGTATTTTAGCAGATTCATTCTGCATTTTAAATGCGGTTGTCTTTACTGAAACTGCAGCATATACGTAGCTGTTGGTGGTCCTAGCAGAATGAAAGATCAATTTTTTTTATTTTTTTTTATTGTGAATATATTATATACAGAAGGCAAGGAAAGAGCACTTCCTTTATAATTAAGCTGCCAGTCTCTTGGCTACGATGCTCAATGCAGTCTTCTGACTACAGAGCGTGAACACAAATAAGCATGAGACAGTTTGAAAGCATTTGCCTATCAGCGGATATGGAATTTAGTCAAAATAGTCTTGACTCAGGTCTACAGTTTAACCATGCTTATTGATTCCTGACCTACACCCACATTGCAAATGGCAACGTAAATATTATTCCACCTGTTAAATCAAATATTAGCGGTTTACCCATCAGGTATCCACCTGCGTACAGGACTCAAAAAAAACTGATGATATTAGCTGGCATTCATACCTCTGTTGATAGCCAAGTGTATATTGATGTGTCATGAGGTTCTCAATGTCTTCCTGCAGGATCCTAGGTTTTAGGAGAGCGCCCCTGGTGGTGGGGAGGTTCATGAATCTACGTACGGAGATCAAGCCAGTAGCTACAGATCAACTGCTGAGCACTTTTCTGATGCACGGTCAGTTTCACCTTGTCATTCTTCGATTACACTTTCTGTCTGATAAGATGATCTCTCCATTTGCCTTTTCTATGACATTCATCTTGCCTCACTAATGTTGTTCCGTACTGTTCCAGCACTGAAAAGACGTAACACTTAATCACAGTAGCAGCACTATTGCTTGCCATGTTTAAATATTGAGCATGTATTAATTAGTATATGTGACCAGACAGAAAACTATGGAGCAAGTCTTACACAGACAGACTTATGATTGCTGGCGTAAAGTCTGGTTCACTTTGGAGCTTTTTCTAGCCCAAAACTGCTTTCTTATACAGCAGACCGTCTGACCAACATGTAAAACAACTAATCACAGTTTTGATTTGATTGGTTCTGAAAGAACCAGAAACCAATAACCAACCATCATGCACATGAAGTGGCATTATGTATAATTTGTGGTGAATAAAATCAAATCCAATCTCTTGAATTTGAGAAATAATCAGTTTTCCTATTCTTAAAAATAAGCAATTTGCTTAGAACATTGTTTAATCATATAGTCAATAAGATTTATCAGTGTATGAATCAAACTCATTGAGACTGCAGACACACAGATTTCCCATGCATTATTTTATTTTTTCCATGTATACTAACATGGAAAGATAAATGCTGTTCTTCTGAACTTTCATCAAAGAAGCCTAAAAAAAATTCTACTCCGCTGTTTTCAACATAATAATGATAAATGTTTTTTAACAGCAAATCAGAATATTAGAATGATGCTGAAGGATCATGTGACTAAAGTAATGATGCTGAAAATTCAGTGTTGAAATCACAGGAATAAATTACACTTTTATATTCAAATAGAAATTTTAAATAGTAAAAATATTTCAGAACTTTACTGTTTTTGCGGTACTTTGGATAAATTAAATGCAGGCTTGGTGAGCAGAAGAGAAAACATTAAAAACTCCCACAGACCCAATCACAAGCACGCAGTCATGATGCCACACCCCTATTATAGCATCATACAACTCACTTAAACCAGACCCAATCCAAACTTAATAGAAAAACACCACTCACATTTTGGCATTTTAGTTTATCTTCTCAAGGGACAATACTATAAAAATTAAACTTGGATATATTTAGTAGTCAATGTGCAACTTGTATAGCAGTATATTTTACTGTCCCCTGAAAATTACTCAGCACACAGCCATTATTGTCAAAATAGCTGGCAACAAAAGTGAGTACACCCTAAATGAACTTGTCCAAAGTGTCAATATATTGTGTTAGCACCATTGTTATCTGGCACTGCCTTAATCATCATGGGCATGGATTTGACCAGAGCTGCACAGTAGGGGTGGGAATCTTTTACCATCTCACGATTCAATTCGATTCCGATTCTTGAGGCCACGATTCGATTCAAAATCGATTTTCGATTCAAAAAGATTTTCGATTCAAAATGATTCGATTTTATTCATAATGATTTCTAATTGGGTTTCTGATCATGATCTACTCTCATATGCTTTGCTATACAGAATGACAAACGGAGACATTAAAGTGGCTTTTTCACATTTATTAAGTTAAATTCTCAGGGAAGTGCCTTTTATCAAAAACATTGTCTGGTTCTCAATTGCTACTCATTAGTAGCTAGCTATAAAATAAGTTGGAACAAAAATAAAGTGCTTCTTCATAATACAAAATTGTTGAAAATAGATGCATTTCCCAGGAAAGTTGCAGTTTACCACAAATATCATGTAGAACACAACCGGAGAAGACAAAAAAAACAATATATTTTAATTTTAATAATAATTTAATTTTAATATTTTAATAATATTTCTCAGTCAGATTCAGTAACTTAAAGAATAACAAGTTATGAAAATAAAGTGCTTCTTTCAAAATGAAAAGCAAGCTATAGACAGAGTTATTTTTTTGCTCTCTCGGAGTTGGCAGGGAGTTTCGTGAAGCACTGCACTGTGCGATGGTCTGCAGCTGGCGGCTGACTCCGCTCCGTGTCGCTGAGCTCCGGGTGATGCCTAGTAATATGAGCACGCGCATATGTTGTGCTGCCGAAGTACTTGGTCTTAGTTTTGCAAAGCTTGCGCACTGTGTGTGTCATGTCCAGCGCAGTGCTTCCAGGCATTCGGTAAAAACCGAAATGCCGCCAAACTTTAGCTTTAAGTAAAGACGGGGCTGATTGGATCTTCCTCTCATCCATATTTACTTCCTCTTTGTTTTAGTGATTTGCCGCGCACGCTTGCGTTCAAAAACCGGCTGCGTGGTGACGTCGGTATAGGCTAGTTACAAAAATGGAGGCGAACAGCCAGCTGATTTTATTTATTTATTAAATCGATTCTTGGACATTTCAGATCGATTCTGAATCGTTGCAAATGAGAATCTAGATTTTTCTGTGAATCGATTTTTTGGCACACCCCTACTGCACAGGTTGTTGCTGCTCTTCCACTCCTCTATAATGACATCACGGAGCTGCTGGATGTTAGACACATGGTGCTTCTCCACCTTCCGCTTGAGGATGCCCCACAGGAGCTTAATAGGGTTCAGGTCTGGAGACATACTTGGCCACCCCATCACCGTCACCTTCAGCTTCCTCAGCAAGGCAGTTGTCATCTTGGTGGTGTGTTTGGGGTCGTTATCATGTTGGAAAACTGCCATTTGACCTAGTTTCTGGAGGGAAGGTATCATGAAACAATCCATGTTTCCCTCAATAAACTGCAGCTCCCCAGTACCAGCAGCACTCATGCAGCCCCAGAACATGATGCTACCACCACCATGCTTGACTGTAGGCAAGACACAATTTTCTTGGTATTCCTCACCAGGGCATCGCCACACGTGCTGGACACCATCTGAGCCAAACAAATTTATCCTATAGTCTCATCAGACCACAGGACATGGTTCTAGTAATTCGTGCTCTTGGACAGGTTGTCTTCAGAAAACTTTGCAGACTTTCTTGTGAGACAGCTTCAGATGAGACTTCCTTCTTGAACGACGCCCATGCAAACCGACTTGTTGCAGTGTGCAATGTATGGTCTGAGCACTGACAAGCTGACCTTCTACTTCTGCGACCTTTAAAGCAATATTGGCAGAACTCGTGCATCTGTTTTTTAAAGCCAGGTTTTGCACCTGATGCACAGAATGAGTGCTTAACTTCGCTGATTGACCCTCGCAAGGCCTGTTCCAAATGGAACCCATCTTGGAAAACTGTATGTCCCTGTATGATCCTGACCATTGTAGTGTAACTTGGTTTCAGGTTGTTACTGAACCTCTAATAGACTTGACCATCTTTGTGGAGAGCAACAATTCTAATTCTCAAATCCTCAGAGAGTTCCTCATGTTGAACATCCAGTCGTCAGTATGAGAGAATTGTACTTAAAGCACCAAATTTAAACTGCTTTAATACAAGATACACATCTTTGTATGATCCTGTCAAGCAGACAAAAACATGAACATGATGACTAGGACATGTGGCTTTGCATGGTTAAACAACAGTTTTTATCACTTAGGGTGTACTCACTTTTGTTGCCAGCTATTTTGACAATAATGGCTGTATGTTGAGGAATTTTTAGAGGACAGTAAAACTATACTGCTATACAAGCTGCACATTGAATACTCTAAAATATATCCAAGTTTAATTTCTATAGTATTGTCCTTTGAGAAGATATACTAAAATGGTTGCTGAAATGTGAGGGGTGTACTTACTTTTGTGAGATACTGTATATCAGTGTGATAAGAATTTAATAATGATGAAAATACGGTGGCCGAGAGAGGCCAACACGCTGCAAACAAGAAAACACATGCAAACAGAAAAAAACGACAACAAATTAAGAAAATATCTTCATCAGTTTGACAACACAGGCGCTGCAAATTCTCGCAACGCAAACACAAATACGGAAACGCGCTGCAAATTCTCACGACACAACCAAACTCAGAAACGCGCTGCGAACACACAAAGGCGCTGCGAAACACACGAACGCGCTGCATATAGCACAGACCACAACGGAAATGTTTCAGGGGCACCTCAAAAAGTGACGAACCCATCTGGGACCTGATTATTTGTTCAGTGGCTGTTGGTCAGAGCAGAGGTGTTATCGGTGAACTATCACCTTTTAGTGATAGTATAGTATCACTTAAAGGTGATAGTGATATAAATAATCAGGTCCCAGATGAGTTCGTCACTTTTTGAGGTCCCCCTGAAACATTTCCGTTGTGGTCCGTGCTATATGCAGCGCGTTTGTTAGTTTGCAGCGCCCTCGTGTGTTCGCAGCGCGTTTCTGAGTTTGGTTGTGTTGTGAGAATTTGCAGCGCGTTTCAGTATTTGTGTTTGCGTTGCGAGGATTTGCAGCGCCTGTGTTGTCAAACTGATGAAGATGTTTTCATAATTTGTTGTCGTTTTTTTCTGTTTGCATGTGTTTTCTTGTTTGCAGCGCGTTGGCCTCTCTCGGCCACCGTATGAAAACCATGTTTAGAAGTAATTATTTTAAGTGTAATTTGTTTTTTTGTTTTATTTGTAGTTTTAGTTCCATTAGTTTATATGTAGAGGGCGGTGGGGTTTATGACCTATACTGTCGCCAGCCACCAGGGAGCGATCAAAATGTTTTGGCTTTACTTTTCACACACTGGTGTTGTGAACTGGGCTTAAAGAATTACAACCCTGTTTCCATTTGTTAAAATTACACAATACATGCTACGTCTATATCGTGAACAGTATTGCATCAATCAAGCAGTAGTTTTGAGTTTAGATCATGAGCCTGTGCTGATCTGCAGTATAATCCATTGCATAAAAAGATTCATAACCAACTGTGTAACTTCAAAACACTCCTTTCATGAAGCACAATCCCTTCCAGACCTCTTTTTAATAACTTGTGATTGATGATAATGTCTCTATTCTTGTAGGTAATAATACATGTTTCTATGGGAAGTGTTATTACTGCCGTGAGACTGAGCCTGCGTGTGCAGAAGGGGATGTGATGGAGGGATCAGTTACCCTGTGGCTCCCTGACGTCTGGCCCTTACAAAAACACAGACACCCATGGGGACGGACATACCGAGAGGGCAAACTGGCCAGGTATTGTAATTCTCTCTCTTCCTCTCTCACTGGTTTTCTCACTTCGCCAGCTATTTTCATGCTTTGACTAGAATGAGTATACAGATACACGTTGCTATATTTGGCATCAGCGGCTCAGCACAGTTTCAGCCTGATAGTTTGTGGCTGGGCTGATCTCTGTGTGAGAGACTGTTGATCAACGGGGACTTTCACTAAGCAATACTAAACCCTTGGCCTTTGAGTTAGCTAATGATGGGATGGTCCATCATTCAGAATAAAACTGCAGAACTTTCACACGCTAGGTGGCACAGAAACTGCTGATTAAAATGTAGGCACAGCGCTGACCTTCAACTTTAAGACAGGTTTTCCCGCCTAGGACACATTTCCTGAAATGAGGCTTCATTTTTTCCCAAACCTATAAACACAAAACCGAAACTAACACTGCTTTTGGTTTTGTGTTTATAGTTTTAAGCAGAAGATTTTTTATTACTTAAGTGTAATTCACAAGTGAAATGGAAAAAAAAAAATAGCCAAAAGAAAAAGATCCTCTCAAAAGTTTAGCTTGTGAATTAGTAAACATTGTTCACCTGAATAGCATAATTGCATTTTTACATTTATTTATATATATATATTTTTTTTTTTTTGCAAAAGGTCTCTAGAATGTTTACAGTGTCATTATGAGTCTGGGAAATTTTGGGGAAAACTCTTTAATTCAGGCAGGGCAGTAGAAAATTGAATTGGCCACATTTGGCAAGACTCTAAGATAAAGTTTGCACAAGACACCTCCTTTTTCTGGAATTTCTTTTTCTTTTCTTTTTTTTTTTTTGCTCCAAGTTTGGATTGTGAAAAGGACATCAGGAGTTCACACCAAAGACGCTAACTGTAATAATATGGTTGTATTAGCTGTTCTATTTCTATTAGAAAATGGCTATAATGATAACAGTAACATTAGCAGTGTTGGGGAAAGTTACTTTTAAAAGTAATCAATTACAATATATAGTAAAAAAGTAACTAATTATGTTTCTTAGTTACTTTTTTGTTGAAAGTAATGCATTACATTACTTTCACGTTAGTTTTACTATCTGGCCAGGGCTTGCTTGTTTGTTTTTAATATAAATAGTTCTATTTTTAGCAAATGTGAAAGCCATTCCACACAAAAAAGAGAAATGAATAAGCCTCAGGCTAAAGGAAAAGTAAATTCATGTCTGTACAGTAGAACGCAGAAGAAAAAGTTCAACATTCTTCAGCCCAAAAAAACAAAACATCAAAGGCCAGCAGCAAAGACATTGGTTCATAAAATAGGGTTAAAAACATTTGTGTTATTTAACTATTGCAGGTTAAATATGTTTGCATTTCACTGTTTTAATTAATTAATTTCAATTTATACTGAATCTGTTGAATTAATGCCTGCTTACATTTAGTCTAGAACTAAAGTAACATCGTTTACACAGTACTTCTGATTTCTCTCAACATTGGGTCAGAAGACTTGTCAGTCAATAAATGTGAAAAAGTAACTGGTGTTTTGAAAAAGTAACTCAGATATTTTCTTGTAAATTAAAAAGTAATCTCATTACAGAACTCACAAATTTTTATAATCACCCAACTTTAGAGAGCTTGAGCATGTAATTGCAAGGCAATATAAAAGCATAGAAACTGAAAAACTGCCAAAACATTAAAGTGATAGTTCACCCAAAAATGGAAATTATCCCATAATTTGCTCACCCTCAAGCCATCCTAGGTGTATATCACTTTCTTCTTTCAGGCAAATACAATCTGTGTTACATTAAAAAATGTTCTGGCTCTTCCAAGCTTATGGCAGTAAATTGCTGAGATTTAGAAGCCCAAAAAAAGTGCATCCATCCATCATAAAAAGTGCTCCACATGGCTCCAATGGGTGAATCTATGCATAAGAAAAATTTAATTTTAATTTAATTCTTTATAATCTGTAATCCAGTGAGAATATGCAAGAAAAGTTTTTTTTTTTTTTTTTTTTTTTTTTTTTTTTTAAACAAATCTCATTTTGACTTGGCGAAGTCCTCCAACATTTCTTTACAAACACTTCAAATAATTGCAATTGTAAATTTTGGGTGAACTATCCCTTTAAGGGCATACAATTTTAGAATTTTATTGAAAGATAAATATAACACGGCTAGAACATGGCAATGAGGTATATTTTTGGATTAATGAAAACTTGTGGTGGTAAAACACTGGGAAAAAAAAAACATGAAAATGGATACACTGCCCTCCAAACGTTTGGAAACACCCCTGGCAAAGCGTGGTTTTGGACGATATCAGCATAGTGTGAATCATGGGCAATCCTTCAGGAGGGTTGGATCAAGTCAATGTTTGAATAAACTGACAGCTCGGATGTTGAGAATTTAAGTTTTTTTCTATGTATAAACTGTTTATGTAATAAAATATGTTTTCGTAGTTTGTGTTGTCCCTTATCAGTGCAAAATTATTACAAATGAAAAAGCCCAAACTCCAATTCTCTAGGGCATTTCCAAACTTTTGGAGGGCATACAAAATTCTTTAGAGATTATTTTTCAAATTTTTACCCAAAATAGGGTGCCCTCGTGCAGAGGCTCCAAAGATGCCTCACCAAAGTAAAATATTTATGACATTGCTGGAAATTCCTAATATGGACGCAAATATATATCGAGCTATAACTGTATTAAAATGCATTGATTAAACATGAAGTCAATAAACACACAACTGCAACAATATATGGATTATCTGTGCTCTTCTAGACATCTCAGGAATTTTCATTAGAATATAGTCTATATTTATAAGAATAAAGTTTATTTATAATTCAATGCTAGTTTAAAATACTATGTAAAATATTTTTGGATTAATTTAATGACGAGCCAAATCATGACGAGCCAATGCCCATTTATACTGTTCATTTTTTACACTGATTGAAGCACTCTAGGAGTATATTGAGGTAGGGCTGGGCGGTATGACCAAAATTTTATTTCACGGTAACGATATCTTTCACGATATAGTTTTTTATATAGGTAGTTATTCCAGAAAATGTACAAAAGGGCTTAGCCAACGTTACTTTTTTCCTGGTACTTTAGCCTACTTTGTGTAATAACGAAAACATTTATTTCAGTGAAAAAATAGGTCCAAAACCCTCTATTTTAACATTTTGAACAATAGAGCTCTTTTGCTTTTTTTTGCTTTTTTTATGTGTTTTAATTTTTCTGATAATCAAATGAAAGCATAAACATTTATTTATTTTTAATCAAATGAAAAATAAACCCTTTTAATTTTTGGCAAACAAACAGAGGTTTACTGTTAAAATCAATACATGGAAGAAAAATTATATACAGTTTAAAACGTTTAAATAATAATTGCAGTATTTTTTCTACAATTAAGTGGTTAATCTTGTTGTAATATTTATTTTTTATCATATATAATGTTCTATGTCAATTATTTAAATCGGAATATATAAACAACTACATTATACTGTACAAAAGTAATACAAGACTAATATTTTTGTTTAATGTTCTTACTTACTTACTTTTTATTTTGACAGGTTGCCATGAAGTTTCAGTGTGTATACAGTATGATATGATGCTAGTTTTCTCAAATGAAACTGTAAAGGTGACACTCACAGCAGTTTTGGAGATTGACTTTATCTGTTCATGTGAGATGCAGTATGCGTGTAGTAAAAAACGCATAGATATATATACGTAGATACCCCATTGGACCGCTCCAAGCACGTAGATGCGTCCGCCATTTTGGAACGGTCCACTTGACGTCATTCACCATACTGTAGGTTCGCAGACCAACGGCTGTTCAGGACTGTGGCATTTCAAATATTCAGTGATTACTATGGTGATTTACAAAGATCTATGGGTGAACGACGTCAAGTGGACCGCTGCAAAATGGCGGACGGCTTACGTATAAAGGCCCATAGCAACAGTCACTAATGGGGTATCTACGTATAGATGTCTATGAAAAAACGCGTCTCCGCCATTCGTACATACAGAGGCAAACGGAACACGCAGGATTCATATTGAAACAGTCTTTTTGCATTTCAGTTTTCACAGACACTAGTCCATATCGCGATTTGAATTAAGTGACAGACCAACTTTTGATTTATTAATCCAAAAATCGACAAATTCCGTGGCATTCTGCGCTATAGTAAGTTCCGTTTTTATGAATGGAGTCCGCGATCCCGTCCGTGTTTTCGTGGAGGAGACATTGTAAACACGCGACCATGTAGAGACAGAAATGACATGCCTTCATGTAAATAAGATAAATAACATAAGGCAATTTAGTTTGTTTAATAAAAGAACAATGTATAGACCTGTTCTATAGGAAAGATAACCTTAAATGACTTCTATTGTGATCTGGCGCTATATTGAAAATAAAATTAACTTGACGTTCAAGGGGCGCAGGCCTCCCCCCTAAGATAATGGTAGGGGAAACACTGCTACTCCTGCTCATTTTCTTTTGAGCCCTCCTCGTCTGTTCGTTTCTCCTTTTCCATGTTTTTACAACCTCCCAGCGTATCCTTCAGTCTTGCATTCAACGGTTTGACCAGTCTCAGCCTCACGCGTGCTGCACGTGAGTTGGCCACGCCCACTTATTTACATTTTGCGGTATACACGGAATAAAAAATTCTTTTACGGTACACATTTCATTCCACGGTAACGATATATACCGTCATACCGCCCAGCCCTATATTGAGGGCATTTCCTCTGTTTACTGCTACCCTATGCTGCAGATCTGTATAAAATGCATGAAACCTTTTTACATGCCGTTAACCTTATCATCTCTATCTCTGTCACTTTACTGGAAACCTTTGGTTTTAGCAGCCATTTAATGAAACACTAGTCTAGTTTGGCTATTAGTAATCAGCTCATATTGTGACTACTATTTAAAATGTAATAACACATGAATTATTTTGGTTTGAAGTTCTCTGAATTGCTTTCACTTCTGCAAATTCAGGTATTAAATGCATTAGCTGTTTGCACAAAATAAGTTCTAAAATCTGGACATTTGAGTTGACATTTAGCATTTATGGTTCCATCATCACAAAGTCACAGTTTTGTTGTTTTTTTTTAAATTAATTTTTTGGTTAAATGCCTGAAATAAGTTCTGTGGTTAACACAAGCTCAAGGTCATTTGTTTTGCAGTGTGACATAAAACACATCAGGAATACCCCTCTTGTATTTTGTTTGGCTTTTATGTGTTTTGAAAAAAAGTGATTGCTAATAAGTGGCAAAATTTATCTTTAAACTCATCTACCCACTTGTCTACTTTTTATCCTCATTGTGTTTATACTCACGCACTTGCAAGCTGTTCTAACTCAGACTTTCCAACTTGTAGATTTGTAGAGTTGTTGGAAGTTTAGTGGTGGTGATGTTGAATCATTTGAAGCAACTGTGGTGTAGCTTGTTTTTAGTAATTTGAGCTTTGTACTTCTGGTGATTTGTAATTAAAGTTGTTGATTTTTTTTTTCCTTTTTGGTGAGCAAAACGTGCTCATAAACTTGTTGGTCATAGGTTTTTTTTGTTAAAGTATTAGTTCACTCCATAATTGTGATTTCCTGATAATTTACTCACCCGCATGCCTTCCAAGATGTTCATGTCTTTCTTTCTTTAGTCAAAAAGAAATTAAGGTTTTTGAAGAAAACATTCCAGGATTTTTCTATATAGTGGACTTCAATGGGGATCAATGAGTCGAAGGTCCAAATTGGAGTTTCAATGTAGCTTTAAAGGCTCAGGGTTCCTACACATTTTCCATTTCAAAATTCCAAGCTTTTCCAAACTCAAATTTCCAAACATCTCAGTAGATTTTCTAATTATATTTAACATAAATGCTTCATAAAGCATTATTTTCAGCTTTATTTTGTATAAATAAATAAACATTAAATTAAATTAAATAAAAAATTAATAAATAAATAAAAAATACAGACTTTTACATGCACACAAGAAACTTTTTTTATGCCCTCGAGGAAACTATTCATATGCACATGGGAATTTTTTGCATGCTTAAGCATTATAATTTCTATTTTTTTCCCTTTGTACCTCACTGCCATCTTACTATGAATAAAACGAGAGCATGGATGCACATGAATAAACAGTTCTACTTGCTCAAAAGTTGACTCTTTAGTACCTCTAATATCAGGGCCTAATATCCTATATGCTAAGTTTAATGGGGTTTTTTTGTGTGTGTGCACATAAAAATCTGTATATTTTTTACAGCGTTCGTACAAGGTGCTTGAAGTGCTTAAAGTACTTGAATTTGCCTTTTCGAAATTTAAGGCCTCAAAAACCCTTGAATAGTGAAGTTAGGTACTTGAATTAAGTGCTTAAATTATTGAAAGATAATTGTATCTATGAAATGTTTAATTTTGTTAATAAGTGCACATCTTTTCATGCAAAATTTACTCAATTTAAAAAACATAACTTTTTTTGCTTATTTCAGTTAATGTCAGAAAACAATTGAGCTAAGCAAGTAGTAGTACTGACAACATGATAAACATGGCTGAAGATGCGAAAAGAGGAACAGATGAACCAAATCAATTGAGTCATTTACACTGAAAGTGCTCTGATTGATTCAAACTCGTGACTTCGATCATTCATTTCATTAGCAAAAAAAAAGTGCTGTTATCGGATCACGTGTTGCAAATCATTTGTTTCAGATCGGGACTTCAAATTGTGTATCGCAAATCATTTGATTTAGATAGGAACAGGTTCATGAATCATTTCGCGAATCGAATGTTTCTGATCAAATGATTTGCATTATGCATAGTCCCAAACTAAATCCAGTGATTCATGATATGCAATGTAAGTCAAATGATTTGCGATCCGCACTCCGAGCCCTAATCTGAAACAATGGTTCGCAAATGATTTGTCAGATCAGGATTTCTTTGCCGGTTTGTGAATCATTTGTTTCATATCAGGATTTCAAAGCGATTTTGCTAATCTTTTTTCTTATTTTTTTTTTTCTTAAACAGTACAAACCATCAAACCATTAAGGCAGTTCAGTTATAAAAATAAAACAAAAAAAGAGAAATAAAGTATACACAAATACAAATTAATTCAAGAAAATTATCCGTAGTTTTACTATAGTGAAACTGTAGTATACTTTGTAATAATTTAGTAGTGAACATACTTCACTTTATTTTTGCCATTTTTTTTATCAGTATATTTTTTATCTATTTCTCTTTTTTTTTTTTTTTTTTTTTGAAAGAGACAACATAAGTGAGATCTCTAATTGAAGTCCTTGTAAACCATAAAAGTAGTGCCTAAATAGTCCTTGAAAGTCTTGGAATTTCATTTTACAGTATCTGTACGAACCCTGTTTTTATTTTGGCAAAGGTCCTTAAGGCTATGTAATACGGTGCCAAGAATATAGTAAGAAGAAACCCAAACTGCTTATAACCAGCTTTTTGCATAATGAAAAAGTGCACCTTGAATTCATTGTCGTATTTGACAATTACTAACGAATCACCAAACAGCTGCCAGGAAACATCACTTTTTGTACAATTCATTTTCATTAAATTCTTAATTTTCTATTATCAAAAAACTAAATACTGGCAAAATTCCATTCTTTTTCAAAACCTAGGAACTCTGAAGGGCTCTACATGATCACAGCCGAGGAAAAAGGGTCATATCTAGTGAAATGATCAGTCATTTTATAAAATAAAAAAAATGTGTATACACTTTGTGGTCCTATTATGCTTTTTCACTTTTTGAATTTTAGCCAGTGTGTGGTGTGTATGTTTAAAGTTAAAAATCTCAAAGTCCACTCCAAAGGGAGGAAAATCCCTTTTCAAGAACTACAACGAACGGCTCCTTTGGACTACAGCGTTTGTTTTCCAGATGCTATGATGTCACATTGCGGTCCATTAGAATAGCATTCAAATAAATCGCGCCTACGGAAATTTGAATCGTTGGCAGGTGGGGAGGGACGAGGTGGGGGATTCGCCTAACTTTAGCGATGCAGCATGGACAGCTGCTTCTGGGATGCTTCAGCGAGCAATAGGGCGGCTCGTATAAACGCAAGCATTGACTAAAGTGTCCGCGAACTGCTCCGGTAGCCATGCTGGAGCTACGCCGCTGACGTGTGCGGTATAGAGGGTCCAAAACAAGTCGATCTATTATAAAAAGTGCTACTAACTTGCTGCTTTGGGAAGGGGCGTGGCAGGACTGAAATGCTGTCTAAGCTCTTCGCCAATTCCAACGCAGTGGGACTGCTAACCAATCACAATACATTTTGTTTTTCGGAAGGCGGACCTTCATCAAACCCAGAACTAATCGAGCCATTTGTGCCAGCCTGCGGAGAAAGCTATTGTAATAATGCATATTATTTGAAAATTAATGCGTTTTTCGAAGCACCAGGCATGAGAGCATGTTATAAAGAATTTGTAAAAGGGCATAATAGGACCCCTTTAACCACAAATGCTTGGTTTCGCTAGCTGGACTAAATGTATTACGCAATCATGTGTGTTTACAAACCGAATGTTCAAAGAAAGTCAAACGCCCTTTACAAAAAAAGCTAAAACAACAACAATAACAGGCAATTTTGAGGTTGGAGGAAAAAATGAGATGTAGTTTTTCGCACTACCCAACCTTTTTGAAACCGAATTACAAAGACGAAAAACTGAATGTGACCTTTCTAACATGATTACATAATGTGAAAAGTCATAGACATGAGATTTGTGGTTTAAAGTATATGAATCATTGTTTTTTGAAAATTTAACTAGATAAGACCTTTATTCCTCGACTGGGATCGTGTAGAGCCCTTTCAAGCTGCATTAAAACAGTTTGGACCTTCAAACCACTGATCCCCATTGAAGCCTACTATATGGAGAAAAACCCTGGTATGGTTTCCTTGAAATCAGGGTTGGGGTCAATTCAGGAATGAACTCAACAATTCCAATTCAAAGAAGGAAATGGAATTGGAATTGGAATTCAACAACAATTACAGGAAACAGAGTTGGAATTGAATTGGAATTACAGGAAGTGGAATTCAATTCAGGGAAATTCCATTGAATTCCGTTTATTGCTGTTTCTGAGCATTTATTTGTGATTGCATTTAGAGACATACATTTGAAATTTATTTATGATGCTTTACAAATACCATGTATGAAATAGAGTTGATCAAATGCAAGTAAATAAAAATGAGAACTGTACATTATGAATTAATAATTGAATGACAGTGGTGATAAGTTTCTGGATGTACTATACATTCAATATATGATTACCACATAATACATGTCTCAACTCACAAAAAATGAGTCATGTTCATTCATGTATTTCATTAACTTTTTATTGCATCGAATTATCATCATTTCCTGAAATTTGGCATGTGAAGTGATCATGCTTAACATACTAAACATACAGTACTTTGTATTTCTTTTATATGTTATGTGATTTACAATATTTAATGTACTATAAACTATCAAGCAAATCAAGTCAAATTATTTTATTTAGCAAATCAAGTGGAATTTAGTGGAATTTATTTGAATTCAATTCTGTTTCCTGACATTCCAATTCAATTCCAATTCCATTTCCTTTTCCTTTCAGCTGCATGCAATTCCAATTCCATTCCAGGAAGTGAATTGGAATTTACCATTCATTCTCAATTCAATTCATTAATGGCCCCAACCCTACTTGAAATACCTAATTTCGTTTTCACTGAAGAAAGACAGATATGAACATCCTCAGGTTCCTTATTGTTCACATGAACTGCATAGGATCTTCACTCTATCTGTGTAATCCTTGCATAAATGTCCTATCTCACTGTACACACTGACAGAGCACCAAGCTCTTAAACGTCCCATCAGCCCCCTGCAGAGCGCAGTGGGCATTGTTCTGTTTCTGGCTGGTTGCCAGGTGACCTGACACCTGGAACACAGTGAGAGTGAGGTTTCTCAGACTCTGAGGAGAAATTCACATTAATCCAGAGCCGATGGAGTCAATGGATGAACAGGTTCAAGAGGATGTGTCTGTTTTTATTGATTGTGTTGATCAATGATTCTGTGTGTGTGTTTGTGTCAGGTGGGAGTATGATGAGAGCTACTGCGAGGCTGTGAAGAAAATGCCTCCTTACGATGCCGGTCCACGACTCCTGGATGTTATCGACACAGCCATCTTCGATTACCTTATCGGTAATGCCGATCGCCATCACTATGAGAGTTTCCAAGACGATGGAGGAGCCAGTATGCTCATCCTTCTGGACAACGCCAAAAGGTAGAAAAAAAAAGAAATGTACAGATCTAGTCACCTACAAGATGATAAACCTAAGTAATTATAATTGAATTATTTAGTATTTTTAAGAACTGGGCCTCCACCAGAAAACATTTGAGAAGCAGTTTTAAAAAAAATAAAAGTTTTTTTTTTTTTTTTTTTTTTTTTTTGACACGTGTACTTTTGTGTTTCTCCTGCAGTTTTGGGAACCCAGCTCTGGACGAGAGGAGTATTCTCGCCCCTCTTTATCAGTGTTGCATGTGAGTACACACAAACACAGAGTGATTATTAACTTCCTCTTACAACCCACTTAGCAAGCCTTTGGCAGTCCCTTAGTTCATCTGGTGTCTGTGGTGACGAATGCTTCCCGTTCTGACATGCTGTTAACCTTCAGTTAGAGAACAGGCTTCTGATTGGTTTTGTCTGGATGAGTGTGAGTCAACGTTTTTAGTGAAACTTGTATATAATGTCTTTTTTTTTTTTTCAAGATTTTAGGTTCAAATTAAAATAGTTTGTGATCCTGATTTGTAACATTCTTTTAACGTTATTTTAAAGTGTAATATTTCACATTTTATTGTTTTCCTAATCAAATAAATTATCCTTGAGATGAAACTCCTAGTTTTAAAACCCCTTTTGAACAGTAATACATCTTAATTAAAAAAATGTATATATTTAATTTAAATTTTACCATAATAAATGTACATTTTAATTCATAAAGCCAATTTTTCCACCATCTTTAATCACCAGTTTGAGTGCTCCTAGTGTGTGAAATTTTAAAATAAATTAAAATAGGAATCAGTTATGTTAAATTGTAATAATGTTTCAATTTTTTTACAGTTTTCCTAATCAAAGAAATTATTCTTGAATAGACCCCTAGTTTTTCACCATCTTGACCTGTTTGTTAGTGCTCCTAATGTGTGATATTTACATTTAAAATATATTAGAATAGAAAACAGTTCTGTTCAATTATAATATTTTACTTTCTTAATCAAATAAATTATTCTTGAGACTCCTAGTTGTAAAATCCTGTTTGAACTGTGATTAAATTTAAGTTGTAATTTTACAGTAATACATTTTAATTAATAAAGCTAGTTTTCACCATCTTTAATTATCTTTTTAAGTGTGTGACTTTTACATTTAAAATATATTAAAATAGAAAACAGTTTGGTTAAAATATAAGTTTATTCTGATCAAATAAATTATTCTTGAAAAGAGACTCTTAGTTTAAAAAAAAACCCTTTTGAACAATAATACATTTTAATTTTAAAATGTACAATTTTAATTTAAAAAGCAAGTTTTTCCACCATCTTTATTCACCTGTTTAAATTCTTCTGATCCGACATTTACATGTAAAATATGTTCAAATAGAAAACAGTTATGTTAAATTGTAATATTTCACTGTTTTTTTAAACCGTTTTCCTGATCAAATACATTATTCTTGAGAAGAGACTCCCAGTTTTAAACCCCCTTTTGAACAGTAGAAAATAAAATAAAATTTGAACTTTAAATGGTTAGTTTACCCAAAAAATAAAAATTCTGTCATTAAATACTCTCATGTTGTTTTAAACCCGTAAGACCTTCATCTGGGTTCATGTTCGGAACACAATTTAAGATATTTGTGATGAAATCTGAGAGCTTTCTGACCCTCCCATAGACAGCAAGAGTACTATCACTTTCAAGGCCCAAAAAAGTGCCAAGATGATCACCAAAGTAGTCCATGTGACATCAGTGGTTCAACTGTAATTTAACAAAGGTACGAGAATATTTTTGCACAACCACTTATGGACACATGTTCACGAGAGTCCCCTGATGCATGCGACTGGTGGCACTGTGGAATAAAGTCATTATTTTTGTTTTCTTTGAGCATAAAAAGTATTCTCATAGCTTCGTAAAATTACAGTTAAACCATTGAAGTAGGGCTGTCTCGATTCTATTCGACTTTAAAATATCCTTGATTGCATTTTGCCCGTGTTGAGTAATTGGCAAAATACCGGAATTTTTTGGATTTATAAATCAAAAGTTGGTCTGTCACTTTATTTGAATAGCAATATGAACTAATGTCTGTGAATATTAAAATGCAAAAAGTCAGTTTAAATATGAATCCTGCATGTTCCATTTGCCTCTGAAAGTATGGCGGTTTGTTTACTACGCAGATACTGAAGCACGCATGACGCTACCGGTCATTTTTGGCCTTTGCGTCTCACATGAACAAATAAATTCAATCTCCAGAGCTGCTGTGAGTGTCACTTCATATGAATTTTACCGTTTCATTTGAGAAAACTAGCATCATATTATAGACTACTGTATACACACAAACTTCACGTCCACCTGTCAAAATAAAAAGTTTGTCAACCTGTCAAAATAAATGTGACAAAACAATGTTCGTCTTGTATTACTTTTGTACAGTTTAATTTAGGCGTTATGTATTCCTATTTTTGGCAAATTTAAATAAAACAATTAAATGTAAAAAAAATAAATTTCAACAAGATTAACCGCTTAATTGTATAAAAAAAATACAATTATTCTTAAAAACTTTAACTGAATATTCACACAATTTTTCTTCCATGTATTAATTTTAACATTAAACCTGTTTGTTTGCCAAAAAATAAAAAGGTTTAATTTTCATTTGATTAAAAATAAATAAATGTTTAATGCCTTCATTGGATTATCAGAAAATTGTCCAATCAGAAAATTATCCGATTACTCGATTAATCAGCAGAATAATTGACAGATTACTCGATTACCCAAATAATCGTTAGTGACAGCCCTACAATGAAGTCACTTGCACTACGTTGGCAATCATCTTGGTACTTTTCTGGGCTTTGAACATGGTAGGAACCTTGCTGTCTATGGGGGGTTCAAAGACCTCAACAAAGGTCTTACGGGTATGGAACAACATGAGGGTGAGTATTTAATGACCAAATTAAAATTTTTGTGTAAACTAACCCGTTAATCAAATGTTTCAGTGCTCCAAATGTGTTACATGAATTCTAAAAATACAAACACACTGGGCAATGAATCATTCTGTGTGGATATTCAATACTTTGTTTACCCCCAGAATGCCTTAGTGCTCCACATACTCATTATCACCTTAATGAGATATTGATTGACTAACAGATGAAAAGCCTTACGCAGCTTTAACTGTACATGTGCATTCAAGACTTCCTGCCTGACTATCTGAAATAAAGGCTGCTCACACTGACATTGATTTCAAACAGCAAATCAATCGCAAGTCATTAATTTTCAGTCAGAGGTGGCGACTTAAGGCGTAATGAGCAACAGTGTCCGTTAATGATGTGACAAAGTTGAGCAGAGATCAGCGCTATGCAAATGCGCATGGAACATCATTGACACGTGATTTGATTCGTTGTCTCTTTCTCATTGTATCCAAAAGGGTCCGTGTTTCCACCTGGAACCGGCTAAACCTTCTGAAAGGTGGAGCGTTGAGTTCAGCAATGCAACAGGCCACGGCCCACGATCCCGCCTTCCCGGTGCTGACGGGGCCGCATCTCGCCGCGCTCGACCGCCGTCTAAACGGAGTGCTGGCCACCGTGCGGCAGTGCATGGAGACGCAGGGCGCCGACAACACGCTGATCGAGGACCGCATGAACCTGCCTCATCCTTAAACACACTGGAGAAACAAGGGAAGTAAAAACGTGTTTGACTCTTAATGCACAGGATCCTTTCGCCTTCCTGCTATGGAGTCAGAGAACCAGAGGCCGCAAGAAGACTTAAGAGCCGACCTTGTGGAGTTTGTTTTTCACTGGAATCATTCAATCAGACCACAGAGGCCAAGAAGACTCCCATTCTGTGAGGAGGTCTTGACAACATGTGGGTGGACGCTCCACTCATTTCCTCTTATTGTTTTTCTTTTCGGTTCACACTTTTATCCAAGTCTGTTTGCAGGAAAGATGGATGAATCAGATCTGGAATGACATCTTGGGAGTTGTTAGACTCAGGAAGTTGGAAAGATGGATCCAGAACAGACTTTTGGAGAAGATCTCCCACATTGTACATACAGAACAGGCTTTTGAATAATACTGAATAATAATATTATTGATTAAAGATAAAATGAATTATGATAGACTCACTGTGTTCTGTATCCAGGATAAACACAGTGTTGTACAGAGCTGGGCGGCTGTTGCTACTGATGTTCAGAGAAGCTGATGAAGACGACAGCATTGTAAGACTGCTGTGAGGCATTTTCAACATTAAAAATTAATATTTAAACTTACGGAAATTCGTACGAACCATTTGTTCACAAGATAAACCCTTTGTTATTTAAAGAGAACTGCACACAAATGACAGAGACAGCATCCTGTGGTTTGGCAACATGCTGTTGGCACAGCTTTTGTCTAGACTACACATAAATATACACAAAATCTGTCCAAATGCAGCTTGGCAAGTATTCATTTGAACATAACTCAAAGCAAACGGTCGGGAACAATAGTATATTGGATCCGGGAAGTGGCGACAGCTGTCTGTGTCAATAATGTTTATCAGACAACAAAAGAAAATTAGATCAAATGACTTTCTTATCTTTGAAGCAGAGGTGTCCAAATCTGTTTCTAAAGTGATGCTGTCCTGGGAGTTTAGTTCCTACTCTAATCAAACTCATCAGAGTCAAAGTAAGGTCCTTAGGCTCACTAGAAATTTCTAGGGAACTATGCAGGACGCTAACCCTTTGGAATAAGGCTAACCAAGATGTAGATGGGTTTGTTTGTTTGTTTTTTTTCATTAGAACTTCACTGGAGAAATTTAGCATTACATTACTTGCTGACCAATGGATCCTCTGCGATGAATGGGTGCCATCAGAATAATCCACAAGTATTAAGATCTTGGTGTTTTTAAGAAAAAAAAATCTATTATTAGTCCAAAGTCAGTTGAAAGTCCAATTTTTTTTTTATGTATGCAAATTGTATAATATTAAAGGTACATGTTTCTAATAATTGTGCAGGTAATATTGCATTGTCAGAAAGTTTTGGGGTATTTGTCCTCTCCCCAAATTTGTCACTACCGAAACACATAATATATATAATTTAATAAGAAGGGTTATATTGACCTATTAAGATTTAGCTTACATATTCTTTGTAAGTATATATTTTTTTGAGATTTTATTAAAAAGTTTTTAGAGGTATATCAATAACAGGTCAATTTTTAACAATATTTCAAGTGTGATTTATGAGATTTGTTGTATTTTGAATCTAGAAAGCCAAAAAGTGAATCATACTGATTTCAAAGTTAAGGATTCATTTGTTTGAATATACAGCGAACCAAATACTATCATAACATCTTAGTGGATAATTCAGTATACTTTATTCAAAAATCAAAAAGATAATTTTAAAAAACAACAGTGGAATAAAATGCAAAAATTATTTCAATATTAATTATATAAGGGGTTAGCGTTCGGGACGGCCACCTCCCAATAGCAAGTACCAAATAAATGATGATTTTATATATATCAGGTCTACTGATATTTGAAATATTATTATGGGTTTCAATAGATATCATCTTAGTAAACATCTAAGATCTGAATACTTAGAAAATGCTTCTTAAATTTGTTTTTTGGTTGTGGGACAGCAGTTTGCACCAGTTCTTTGGAATGAGATAGATAGATAGATAGATAGATAGATAGATAGATAGATAGATAGATAGATAGATAGATAGATAGATAGATAGATAGATAGATAGACAGATAGATAGATAGATAGATAGATAGATAGATAGATAGATAGATAGATAGATAGATAGATAGATAGATAGATAGATAGATAGATAGATAGATAGATAGATAGATAGATAGAGAACATCAAGGTAACACACACAACACTAAAATAAAGCAATAAATATTAATTTAATAGCATCAGATGTAACATAAGACCCTAATATACTTGTATCTCAATGAAAAGTCTTCAAATATGCCCAGGGAATTCAAGGAATGACAATTTACATTTTTTGATTGTACATTGTTGTTCCGTTTAATTCCAAAAACTGTACATTCAACAGTATTTTGTTGAATGGTGAAATATTAGTCTAATATCTTAATTAATACTGCTTGTATGTATCTTTACCACCTATTAACTTTAGTTTGTCAAAATATTGCGCCCTTGCCTGCTTACTAAGTCCTTCTCTATATGATTTAGCAGCTTCTACACTTTTTCCCCCATGGTTAAGACAGCATAAATTAGCAGAACAATGCTGTTGTTTACATCCAAATATCTCCAATATGGATGCGCATCTGGGTAACTGACCAAACCGTGACGTAAGTGCAAACCAAACAATGTGACCAAATATATATGTGCTTTACACAATGCATAGTTTCAAATCAGCTTTCCATTTTTTTTTTTTTGTTATGGGATCATAAAGTTCAAGGGATAGTTCAGCTAAAAATGACTATTCTGTCATCATTGACTCACCCTCATGTCATTCCAAACCATTTAATTCATTCATTCATGAAACTTAAGTAAATATGTGAGTAATTCAGAGTAATATGCTCTAAAACACACCTTCCAGAAAACTCTACTCTGGATTCACAAACGCTTCATAAACATCAGGTTTGATAGTTAAGTATGTTAAAGGATTACAGGATAATTTACACTCCCCCATGTCATCCAAGATACTCATTTCTTTCTTCAGTCGCAAAGAAATTAAGTTTTTTGAGGAAAACATTTCAGGATTTTTCTCCGTATTACAACTATGTAAATTAAGTGTCCAGGAACGTAGTGGAATATTCTACAGGGTTTCCGCGGGGTCTTAAAAAGTCTTAAAAAGTCTAAAATTTAAAAATCAAAATTTTAGGCCTTAAAAAGTCTTAAATTCGCTGTTCTAGGTCTTAAATAATTTTACACAGGTCTTATTTTTCCGATGTCCATGTAACGCTACCTCTAATGCTCATTTAAATTCTCTTTCTGTTGTTTCCGTGGTGTTGTAGTTCTTTATTTCACTATACCAAATATAATTTGCTGAATTTAAACTACAAATGAGACCAGCATGCAATAGCCAATCAGCTTTCTGTTATTGGCGCGAGTCTCTCTCGGATTGTACCGCAGAAGTCAAATGGATTTAATTTTTTAGCTATGAGGAAATGCAAGTTTAGCGATACTGGGCTTGGAAAAACTGAATATAGGGCTTGCCGCTTGGCTAAGGCCAGTTGCTAACAACTGTAGATTTTTTTCCCCTCTGTGGAAGTTACTGCGTCTTCAGACAGAATCGCAGTATTTATATAACATTTCTAATATATATATTTATAAATCAATAAATGTATTTAAAACATTAATCTCACTTTTAATTTTGCAGTGTAAATTATGTAATCTCACTGCTAACAGCCATTTAGAATTTATTGATAAATTCATAAAATAAATTTCAAAGGTACGCATACATTTCAAAAGTAAAAAAAAAAATCGCTTCAGAATTTTTTTTTTTACATCAGATATTTCTAGTGGTACTTTTATGGGGATATTTTGTGTGAAATAGTATCTGCTGATATGGAAAGTTCACTGTATATCGTAGTAATAAATTTAATTTATGACAGCCATGAAATTTTGTTTACTTTTTACATTAAACACATTAAGTATCACATATGCATGTAATATAATATCTATTTCCATTACAGGTTTAGGTCTTAAATTTCATATAAGGTGGTATTAAAAAGGTCTTAAAAAGTCTTAAATTTCACTTGTTCATATCTGCAGAAACCCTGATTCTAGACTCTCTTCTTAGGTTTGGCTCCAGTATATTACATAAATGCAAAAAGGCCATATGCCTAGCAATAGGCCAAATATTAATCTGTGTCCACCAAATCATTTTTTGATTTTTTTGTTTTGTTTGTTTGTTTGTTTTTTGCTAGCTGGAGGTGCTTAACAACACTGATTTTACACGTTTTGATGTCCTCATATCCAAGATATTACTGTGGCTGTAGCTTTTCTGTCATTGAGAAATGGTAGAACGTTAAAGATTAAGCGGACATTCGAATCAAATGTTGTTTAGCCAATATTAATGAAGGATTAGATCTTGCAGTGAAGTGTAAATACAATGATCAGGCCGTTGGCGACCTCTGCAGTCATTTGTTATAATGTGTATTGACATTAGCTTTGTTCAGTAAAACCATGTTTGCTTGCTTTTGAAAATTTGAAATAATTATTATTGCCTTATTGCTATTAAATATGTATAGTTTAAAGGGATAGTTCACCAAAAAATGAAAATGTGATGTTTATCTGCTTACGCCTGAGCATTCCAAGATAGTAAACGATGAGCGCCGCCATTACGAATTCTAACGCCAGATTGAATGCTTTTCTGTTCCGGTTTCCATAAGAACCCATTCAAATAGCGTCCATCTGTTTTTAATGTAGCTAACGTCCGCTGCTTCGTGTCATCTACACACCCATTAAAGTGAGGCACTGACAAATGACGGACATTGCCAAGTGATGGCGCTATGGAGCCATGTGCTTTTTAAAAACATTTTAATAGGTTTAACATTAGTTTATTAGCTCGGAATATACCCTAATTTGACTAGAAACAATGCAGATCAGAAATGCAAAGCATTCTTTCAGTTAAGAGTCGGACTTACTTCCGTGTTCAGGAAAAACGTCTATAGTTGACTTTGTTTCTTCAGTAGAACACAAAGTAAGATTTTTAGCTCAAACCATTGCCATCTGTCAATGGCAGTCAATGGGACCCTGTGACTCGTGACGATACATTGAGGTCTTAACGCATCAGTCTGTACAAGAAACTGAACAGTATTTATATCATTTTTACCTCTGATCCACCGCAATGTCCAACTGTCCCGAGCGTGTTCACAACAGCCGGCGCGTGACCAAGAGCAAACTTAAGTCGATCGGGCTCAAAAGTTAAAAAGGTGAAAAGTCAACACTCCCAGATGAGTTTGCGCAAGCAAACATACTTTTTTAGTTTTTAATCGGTTGCAACAATCAGCATAAGCACAGGTAATTACCATTTTGAGTAGCCATTGTAGACACAATCTCTCTGCACTGTCACTGGATTTGGAAATTAAGATGAAGTTCTTAAGGTAAATGTGTACCTTGACGCTAGGGGTCAAATAACTAAAAATCAAGTCAATAACCTTAGTGTGGTTCTGGAATCAGACCTCAGTTTCAGTAGCCATGTCAAAGCAGGAACTAAATCATCTCAACAACATTGCAAGAATTAGATGTTTTGTTTCCAGTCAAGACTTGTTCATGTCTTTATCACCAGCAGGGTGGACTATTGTAATGCTCTCCTTACTAGCCTTCCCAAGAAGACCATTAGACAGCTGTAGCTCATACAGAACGCTGCCGCCAGGATTCTGACTAGAACCAGAAAATCAGAGCATATCACACCAGTCCTCAGATCCTTACACTGATTTTAACATACTTTTACTCGTTTATAAATCACTCAATGGCCTAGGACCTAAATACATTGCAGATATTCTCACTGAATATAAACCTAACAGAGCAAATACATTTTTTAATCATTTTAAATGTTCTTAAATTCTGTTTTTATTGTTGTGATTAGTTTTAAACTCCTTATGTACAGCACTTTGAATTACCATTGTGTATGAAATATGCTTGCCTTGCCTTGCACTGTAGGCGTCACTGGGAATTCTGGGCCCTGTGTGCACTGACTCAGAGTTTAGACTCGCCAGGCATTTACATTAGTTAACAACTTTTCACCCAACTACGACGCCCCTGAAACAGTGAGTGACATTGCGGTGGATAAGAAATTCAGTTTCTTGCACAGACCGATTGTTTCTTGTGTTAAGACCTCAATGTATCGTTAAGAGCCGTAGGATTTAATTTGGTTTTGTCTGTGTATGTTTTTTTGACTCTCAAAGCTGTGGGTCCCATTGACTGCCATTATAGGACAGACTGCAACAGTTTGAGCTAAAAAAATCTTTGTGTTCTACTGAAGAAACAAAGTCACCTACATCGTGGATGTCCTGGGGGTAAGCAGATAAACATCCAATTTTCAATTTCGGGT